>NW_012026894.1:2032171-2165186 GCF_000956235.1 Wasmannia auropunctata | reverse complement strand
CTCGTAAGTGATATAACGAGTACTTTCTGCCTAACTCTAAGCGATTGCAATAGACGATATGTAACAGATGTTATTCATCCCGCGCTGCGAACCAGTCGTAATTTGCGGCGACCGTCGCGCTGTTTATGGAACTCTCGAATGAGAGTTCATTTAGTTTCGTTGTTCGCGAACCGCTAGTTAAATCATTAATCTCGATGAGCCCGATGGTGAAAGCAGGTGAGAATTTTCACAGAGGAGTAACGTGTCGGCACACTTACTCCAGATACCGAGTTTCTTGATGGATACCGGGAATCAAGGATGACTGAGCTCGGCGTCGCGGAAACTCTAAGGAAGGCGATTAAAGTCTGGAATACATATATATGTGTGTATGCGTGTATATATACATACATATATATATATATATATATATATATATATATATATGTATGTATATATGTATATCTGCATCTGTGTTCTACTTTCAATTAATCGCGAATACATCATGCATGTAATTTCATTGTTTAATAAAAAAATACGGGTATGTTGTAATTCTGTCCAGATTATCAATTTTGATTCACCACGTGGCGGTATCAGTCTCGTCACGGAAAAGGGGCCCGAGACAACGAGTCGTTTGATGATCCAGAAAGCTGTGCCGAGCGACTCCGGCATCTATCGGTGTGAGCCGAGCAACGCGAATCCCAGTAGCATAAAGGTGCACGTTGTTAACGGTGAGCCGAAATTACCTATGATTATATCCTATATGAGTATATCCTTGCAGGATTTTTATGTACAATATTACAAAACAATTCACATTACAAATCACATTATAAAGCAATTATTTCGATGAATCTTTATTTTCAACTTGCGATCCATTTTTTTCAATTTTTCACGGTCTGTCGACGCGAAACTTTTTTTCTGGTTTTCTAATCAATATTTTGCAGTTTACCGGTAAATTGGAAAAAATTCGAGCACCGCGCGGCTTTACCGCGATTACAACGAATTCGAGAGAAGTGGCGCCCGCCCGCCGCATCTCGCGGCGAGAGAACTCGAGAGGGTGCCGCGCGAAAGTAACGTTGATTGACTTTTCTGTAAATATTGCGAGCTCCGAATCTATCCGGCAAGTCGCGCGTTAAGCTTGAAATCCATGGTTACGGCCAGTCGATTGGTCAGGCACGGAACACCGCGGATATATAGATCTCTCGTATACACGCACAGTTGCGAAAATGCAGCGGATTTCGAAATCTTGTTTTTTTTCATCGCTCTTTCTCGTCGAATGCAACGCACTCGATGCGTCGATTCGCGATGACAAAGCAATGACAAAGCTTGATTTTCGCGCGAGATCTCACGCAATTTCCGAGTGCGTCCGGTTACGAGACCAAATAAAATCAAACGAAAGCGGATTGTTTCGCCCGTTTCTGAAGGAGCTTTTTTTCATTTCATTCGTAACTTGATATATTTTTGAAGCCGGCGGAATTTACGAGTTTTGCCTCTCACGCTGCAAGCAATCAAGTTGCACGATGCGACTTTACGCGAAGCTTACAAATTGATTGCGCGAATTGTCTCGTTGTCTTTAAACAGTACACCCTCATCCACGATATAATTCGTTATTTCGTCTAAGGAAATTTAAGATACTTGGAAAAAATATTTCAAAAAATTTATGTATAGACGTGAAGAAAGATTTAAACGAAGGTTGAGAGATTTGTTTTATCTTGATTTTACTGATTGATTGAATTATAAACGTGTGAAATATCTTGAAACAATATATTTACTAATTATGAAGAGATTCGGCCGTAATTGTCCTTTCTAACCCGCAATATGATGAATGGATCAATGTATAATCAAAGGGCCGATATATTAATTACAAATTTGAGGCATGTTTTGTTTAGAACAACAGCTGACAGTTTGGCCGGATGTAACGGTCCATGTGCGCCAATATGTACACAAGGGATGATATGTTATCGTCATCATGTATGCGTCAGTATCATTTATCTGCGATATTGCTCTTGCATACGCCGCGCACACCGTTTTTTTTTCCCCAATTTCAACACAACGCGTTTCAGTATTTTTTACTAGCAACAATATTTACTCGTTCCTATGTAAAAAAAACAGCAAAAACCGATGTATGTACATAACCAGAATTTCGCGTTAATGTTCATTTGTTAACCACCTTGTCCCTTCCTGCCACCTGCGTAATTCCGTCAGCGTAAGCGTTTAAACTCGTTTTGTATCGGCAACTTCAATTTAGCCTGTCGTCTAAACTGATTAAACGTCCGGTGCGTTATTAGTTTTAGACTTACGAGGAATCTGTATTGGTTTTCGATTGAGTTGGTCTTTGCTAATTTCTGGGACACGCGGCACGAGGGAGGGAGGGATAATTACTTGAGTTTTATATAATATAATAATGTCGCATTCGCATGAATCTCCGAGGTGACATGCACATAAAATTAGTTGGGGCATAAAGTAAGAACTTCAATATATGAGATGCATCCCCTACCTCAAATTTTATGAGTATTTTTTCTCTATCCCCTTAGTTCATCTTAATTTAAAAATTAAGCATCGACATAGATCATCTTTTTTAATACATGATGAGATCATATAAACATCGTATAATCCATCTATAATCCGTTCATAGATTATCAGTGTCGAAACGATGAAAATTTCTGTTGCAGAGGAACATCCAGCCGCGATGCACCACGGGGACGGAAGCTCCTCCTACAGCAAGACACGGCCGATTTGTTTTATAATTTTAGTGATAGCTAATATAATGTTTATATAAGGCGAGAAGTACGGAAAAACACACTTATCCCGACACACACGATAAAACGTGAAGCGTGAATCGCGCCGAAAATCGCGCCGGGTTGCCTATTTAACGTCGTTAACGTTTCTTGGATAAATATTTGTGCAGGGTAAAACCGAACGTTACCATTTACATTTAAAAGAAAAAGAAAAAGAAAACGAAACTTCCGTGACCAAAGAATTTTCAAATATCAGCACGACACAATAATCGGTAAGAGCGTAGTATTTTGTTAACATATATCATCAAGAAAAAAAAACAAATAACTTACGACGTCAAAATTTATTGTATTATTTGTAAATAAATTTATTGTATGTACATATCAATAAAACGATTGTCTTTATCTGGATCGTCTGGTTCTTGCATGAGGCTGCCGTCATAAACTTCTGCCATTAGGTGAGGCTGATTTCGAATCGATCTACTGAAACAAATAATGACTCTACATTAATTTAGAATCACCCAACAATAATTTTCAATATATTTTTTTTCATTTTCACGCATTACAATATTTACATGTATATAGTTGTGCGAAGTAAGTAGACTAACCTGCTGTTCTCTTGGAAAGTATAGGATGGAGAACCGTCGTCGAGAGACAAGATTATGCATCGTGTCGCAAATTTCTCGCAAAAAGTATTCCGTCAATCACGCAACCGCGAGGAAGTTTGCCTCGTTATATCCCAAGGAAGTTTACATCGCTTATATTCAATAGCGCAACTAGCGCAATCTTCGAGCCACGCGATTTTCCTCGGGGACGCGGAAAGAAGAGATGCCGGCGCGCGCGGACGTCGCCTCGCTAATGACAACATTAATTACACCGCGCGCTATCTCACGCTCGTTAATTACGGCGCGGCGCTAAATTTACTGTGAAAAAATACGGGGCGCGTAAATTTCGCGTTCAATCGCGCGGCGGTGCCCGTGATTAATCAGAAAACGAATATCTCCCGCGGCTCTTTCACCATCTTGAACGTCTCTTTCATCAATATCGACTAATCGACACCGTCGTTAAAATTTTAGCACGTACCCATCCAAATTTAACGCATACGCGTATTAAAAAAATCCGTATTAATATATGTGTTAAGTAATATTATAATTTGTCGCAACTGAACACGCACCTTTAAAGATCGAAGGATGGTTTGCACTCACCGATCGCTTTCGTGTTTACCTTATGGCATCGACTAAAAGGGTTTCACGTCAATTGGCCACGGTGCATCGAGCGGCGTTCAAATGGTCAATAAAATCCGCCACGTTCGGTTCTCTCGAGCGTAGGATCATGGGCGGGGCGGTCCTTGCACGTTGCCGCTTGCTCCAGGGACCGCAAATGTTTGCCCTCCTTTCTTTCTCCGGCGTCGCCGTCGGTTCCGGCGGCCGTTCGTGCAGTGTCATCGACTTGCCAGCCACGAAAAGGTAGGGACCAAGGTAAGGCTGGAAGTCGGGTATGTCCTGCTTGTAGACCAGACTGAAGCCGCCCGTGTCGGCGCAAGCGTTCACCGGCACGTCCATTATCACTGTAAGCATCGGCAAAAGCGATCGAAGGATTTTCACCGTGCGCCACACTACCGAAAATCGCTCTTAACTAGATCACGGTGATGGAGTTTACAGAAAACAGATTAGCAGATTAGGAGAAACCGTGCGCTGCCGCATACTAGTTTTCTTAAACCCTCTTGCGGCACTTTGCATTTATCTTGACGTAAAAGAGATCAAGAACCCTCATTTTATATTAGTTTTATTTACACATTCTATTTTATTCATATTATTTTTTAGAATATATAATACTTTATATCTGTCTTTGTATACAATTAATTCTAATTTTAATTATATTATAATAAATCGTCATATTAATAATAAATTCTTGGTATTTAAATCTCGATGTGAGAGCAAAAAAATTTCTGATTTATTCCGGATATTGAAACTGGCAAATGAACAGCCGATATTTTTAAATGTGAAAAAGTGATCACTTCTATTTTTCTTTAATTATTGAAAAATTCATTAAAAATTACCAATTTTTGCGATTCACATTATTATTACAGGAATTAATATATTGATCTATTTATAAATGTTTAATATTTTTACTTGATATGATTGCGTTTGATAGATTCAGAAAATTAAATATTCAAAAATGAATTAAATGGCAGACCAGAGCGATTTTATTAATTAATATAAACGGTATATATCAGCTCTTTTCCAGAAAAGATAGGATATTGAATTTAATAATAAAAAGCTATGCATATGAGGGACAAAGAATAGGGAAAATGGAATTCTTTTCAACTTTGAATATTGGAGAATTTGAAAGGACTGATTATATAACCATAACTTACAAAGCTTTATTGTTTAAATTTATTGGTAGTCATAAAAGAATTTTATTATTGCAGCGATATTTTTATTTGATATTATCTCTTTCTGTTAATATCTGTATGTTATTAAAATCAGATTGCAGATATTACAAAACTCCTGATACGTGCGTTTGCAAGATAAATTGGTTTTAGTTTATTTTTATTACTTTATATATACATATATATAAAATATATTAAAATATATTATATATATATATATACCTATATATATATATTTATAATTTTACTTTTGCATAAACTTTTCTACTTACAGAATTTGGATAAAAACAATATAATGAGTATCTGAGCTGAGTTAATAAATTTAAATTTAATTAAAAAAGAGCACACATTTTACACGATTAAAATCATTGAAAAATAATTATATTTAAAAAAAAAATTATATGACGAAATTATTTTTATCAATTATATCACTTGAATCTCCATCAGTCGAGACGATATGCGAAGGTGCATTAAAGATATTATATAACCGACGCAATCAGGTGTTTGACCATTTCAGGCTCGATAATTGCGCCCGGGAAATCTCGCTAACGCGGTTAATTCCTCGCGTAAATCCATCACGCAGGGCACGTGGCGCTTATCGGCATTACGTCGCCGCGAATTATGGTCACCGTTATCATTCTGGCAAACCGAGAGGGAGCCGTCTCGGGTCGGCTGTCCGGACGACGCGTAACTCGTCTAATCGCAGGTTGCGGTTAGACGATTTCTAAAGCTCGTGGCGAGACAAGGTGTTAATAGCACGCGAATCGTCCGGTTTTACTATCGTTTGTTCACGTTTGCCTCCTTCTTCGCCACTTCAGAAGAGCATTCTTTCAAATATAACCTAATAACTTTCTCACACCCGTTTCCCCGCTCACCTTTCACCAGGCTCTCCAGCACGTTGGAGTAAAGGCGTCTTGTCAGTCGGGAGCTGGGCGGATGCATACGGGGATTGGTATTGATCTCGATCAGCCAGACCGACATGTCATCGGCCAGCATGAAATCGGCACCGTACAATTCGAAGCTGCAACGGCGTCTCTCCATGAGATTCTGCGCTGCCAGCATCGTCAGAACGATGGCTTCCGTCATTTTCGGATAAATCAGATCGTAATACGGTTCGCCTTTATGGCCTATGGATCTGGAAGAGCAAACGGATCTATTAATTTCGTATCTAACAATAAGTTATAAGTAGAGTCTTCAAAATAAAAATATAATTATTTTACTTGTGAATATATTTCAGTTTTTTTATTTACAGCTGTACGTTACTATTGTCTCAGTTTCGAGGGGTTTATTCTTTACTTATTTTAACGTCGAGTTTATTATTAAAAGTAATAAAATAGCGTTACATATTCCGGGATTTTCTGATTAATGTTTTATAAAAGGCGATTATAAAAAAAATTAATAAATTATAAATCAATAAGCTATCATAAATTAAATAAAGCCAGATCCACATTGCAATATTGAAATTGATTCTTTTTTTATCTATAAAAATAAAATGGTCACTCAGTGTCACAGTGAAAATGGATACCACAGTTTAGAACTTGCATAACTAAAAGCATGAGATACACGTAGACAAAAATGATTTAAGCGCATTTTTAATTCATATGAAACGAGTTGAATAAAACATATTTTGTATACATCGGACAAGTTTCAGCGTAAAAAAAACTTTGTGCGGTAGATTGAAACATTTGTAGTGATAGAGAAGTCCACTCTCAGCGTCAATAATCAAAATGAAAGCTCGTATTTCATTGAAAAGTGCAATTATCGTAAATAAACTATGGCTTCGCAAACAATCATATCTTTTTCCACAAATACCGGCTCGCCAAAATAAATAATAAACTAAAAAAATATTGTAAGTTTTTATATTTTTATATATTGCATCGGAAAAATCTTTGCTTATGGCGATCTATTTAAAATTGTTTTATCAGTCAATATTTATTTTAAAAAATAGTTTATTTATTTAAAAACAAATAGTTTTATTGCAAACGATCAGATTATCGATAAAAAATTACATATTATTTTAAATAAGTTACAAATCCTGCAAAATAGGACAAATTCTCCATTTTATCTTATATAATAAAGTTAATTAGATTAATAAATTAAACAAATTAAATAAATTAAGTCCGTTAAGACTAAAAAAATTGCAAGATTGTAAAATTAAACAAAATTGCAACAAAATTAACATATAAAGATATCATAGAATAAAGTATCCAATTACGATTGGCATATTTACAATAAAATATTTTTACGCTTTTAGTCACTCTATCCTCTTGTAAGGTACTTTAACTCCCGATATCCGATCGTCATTAAGACGCCATTTGCTTCGACCGCCGTGACAAAGATAACCGACGGCAAAGTCATTATCGTTAAAATGGAATAGCAGCGAAATCTTCGATGGAATGCATTCCCCGGGTGCACGTCTCGGGGACAATCTCTTGCGCATCGACAGTAGCACACACCGACACACCGGGCCCATTCACGAGCAAAACCGCGGATAATATATTTCCATTTTATTCGCAATTACTTGAACGTCGAATATACGTCGTGTCATCGAAAAATCTTATTCGATTTGTCATTCGAGAAAGGGGAACGGCGGGAGGAGGGCGCGGCGAGGCCATTATCATCGGCGAAACGTTCCGTGCCGGCGGAACGTTCTCGGACGAACGCGCTTCTCGAAGAAGGCGTTATTTGCACACGGGCCCTATCAATTTCCTCGGAATGCCCCCGGGGGGGCCGGACCGATCGTCGACCGGCGTGACGAATGGATAATCGAAACGTCTTTCGTGCACGGACGAGAGATTACTTCAAATATTCGTTCAGCTTCTCGCAGTCCCATCCTTGATCGCGCACCGATCTGCTGCCGGCTGGTTCCTCGGGGTCTCCCTGCCTGCGTCGCTGTCTGCGTCTCTTCTCGTCGTACTTCTGCTGGACGGCAGTGTTGCAAATGTGAATCGCCTCGTGATAATTCGAGCAAGTGTACGGCTTCGAGCTGAATCGAAGAAACGCTTCTCTGGGCGAAGAATGAGAGCACGGATTATAACACAGAATAAAGTAAAATTAAAAAAACTGTTTTTAAACAGATTTTTTTTGCTCAGTTCTTTGTAATCGAGCGAAAATAAAAATAAAGTAAAAGTATGAGAGAACTTCGTAAGAACAGTAATTCTAACATTATTTGATACATTCTTTTATTATGTCAAGTTAAATTTAACCTACGATGACGTAAATGCGATAGTTTTCGCACGGAATAAGGTTTATAATTTTTTTAAGGACAATATAAAAGAATATTTTTTAAATATTATACAAGATGATGTAATTGTGATACGATTTACTTGAATAGCCATATTGTGAGAGGGAAGGTACTTGTTACCAAGTACCATAGTCGTATATCAAATTTGGTCTTTTTGATCAGCAATGGACGTTCTGAAATATAAATAACGCGACTAACAAGTGTTGAATGACATTCGTGCAGCGCGATTATATAAAAAACGTACCAATGTACTTCTGTACGATGTAATAATCTTTGGGCTTCTG
The DNA here is from genome assembly GCF_000956235.1 of Wasmannia auropunctata. NCBI lineage: Eukaryota > Metazoa > Arthropoda > Insecta > Hymenoptera > Formicidae > Wasmannia > Wasmannia auropunctata. The sequence goes on along the minus strand of NW_012026894.1, from coordinate 2,156,555 downwards.
CTCGACTCTGCGCAAGATGTCCTTGAGATTGTGGGATATAACGATACCATTGCCGCAGCACAAATGGCTGGGTTTCAGGATCCAAATGCCTCTCATGTCGCTCATCTCATACTGCGGATCGACGGCCTTTAATTTCTCCAAAATCGCGACGGCGGCCAGGAAGCATCTCTACGAACGAGCGATATTGATATCGATTTATGCGGCAGGGTCTCAGCTTTCGTTACGGCAACTCGCTGGATCTCTCGACTTTAATTCCAGAAAGTTCGAATAAATTCATCCGCCGCGCGCGAATTGAATCCCCCGGCGGCCGGAGCGGAGGCCACATTTCGACGGTCGGCGAAGCGAAATTAATTTAATGAAATCGCGGAATGTCTCAATCGGGAGAATCGTGAGAGATTGTCAGGTGACGTCGAATTTCAAGAAGCCACCCGTATCTTCTCCCCGAATCGAAGGTGGGGTGGATCGCGTGCGAAATTCGCCCGTGCGACGTGAACAAAATATCATCGACCGCGTGTCAATTGCGCATTTCCTTTAACGGAACTGCTTTAACGACAACCTAAATAGAAACTAGTGATAAGCATGTATTTGACTCCTTTCTAATTTACGTGCGCGCGACACGGAACTGCTTAAGACTTCATCGCTGTAAGAAATCGATGTAATAAATTAAGCATCTCTCTCGTGACGTTTTTTTCTTTTTTTACGCGAGGTCACTCAATTGAAGCAAAGCCCGACCTATAATAAAATTGACATGCAAAAATGAGAAACTTGCGGAATCAATAAATAAACATCAGTTAAGGATCTCGTGCGTCTTTCCCTCACTTGTACGGCTTAGCGTTTCGTTATCACGAGCCCTTTAATTTTGTTTCATCAGTTAAGGGTTAATGGTATCACGCGGCAGCATCTCGGAACATGTTTAATGCAAGGATGTTTTCGTGCGCCTTGAATAATTAACACAGTTTGGTTTTGTTGCCTACGCTACCTCGTAACCGCGTCTATTATTAGCGTGGAATCGGGGGAGCGCGAAATAAACACGCCATTCTAACACAATCGATATCGTTCAACGTGTGTGATAAGCTTCTGCCGAAAGAGCAGCATCTTCTTCTTCGAAAGCACGGATTTCAGGATGCGAGCGATGCTTAAACAACGTGAAAATACGTAAGATGGGGAAATGGAAATTGTATCGCGCTATCGCCAAAGAGGAAAAAAACGTATTATGGGGCTGGTATAGTCGAAGGGGTCAGTTAATGTTTCGTAATGACCGAAAAGGCCGAGGATTACCTTTCCTAATTATCGGCCATGCGTAACGCGACCGCATGGCATCATCAAATTCAACACTGATTGTACAATACTGGAACCACATTGTCGCGCGAGACCTCGGCAATACCTTTTTTGCCGTAAAGCTCCGTCGTTATTAAAAATTAGGTTGGCAATTTTCTTGGAGAATCGTACAAATGATTCTGATAAGAACTGATATCAATTCGGAAAGGTCTGCTATAAAAGTAGACTGCTGATTTGATTGAAATTAATATCCGTGCGTAAAGCTACATTGTCTCCCCTCGCTATTTCATCGTAATAGAAATAAAATATTGAAGAACAGTAGCGGGTTCTTATAAAATCAAAATTCAACTCGCCGATATTAATGGAGATTCAGGTTTCTCCCTTTATTATACTCTATACATTAATTAATTTAATACTGGAGGGTATATTACGAGAAACCGCCGTGCATGCTAGTGAATATTATTATGAATCGTTCGGTCGCAATTTCTCGTGATAATCCCATGTTAAATTAATTAACGCGCGGAGTGTAATAAGCGGAGAGAACCTGAGCTAATTAATTTCAGCAAAATTTTCTGCGCTAGGAACATAGGGCGAAATAAGAACTGTTTTCGCGAGCCCATTAGCGAATAACCTGCACAATTTATCGCGCAAACTATACCTGAAGAGCCTCGCGGGTCTCTTCCGACGTGCCATCGACACCGGCTCCGTGATGAAGCGCCGCCGTGTGATCGTCCAGAAAACGATCCCATTCCTCATCGGACGGCCGCTCGCTCCTTTCAATATCGATGTCTTCGTGCGTCGCGGCAACGACGAACTCCTCGCAACGTTCTATCGCGAACTCCAGCCTGGCGACCGGGATCGCTCGTCGTCCCTCCGAGCCGGCCACGAGAATCTCCTCGGCCGCCGCAGCGGTCATGCCGCGAACGAACCACTTGAGTAGACCCGCGGCCGCGGTCAGTCGGAAGTCCTCCACGAAGGCGCATTGATCCTCGCCGGGGTTGTAGGTGCGCGGAAACAGGGCGTCGGACACGTTCTCCTCGTGCAGCCAATATGCATCTTCCAGTAAGCGCGCCATTCCGAGCTACACACGTGCGGCAATTCGGGAACGTTTTACTTATCGCGCGCTACGCGACGACGACGACGACGACGATCCCGCTCCGCGATTTCGCCTTTATCGCGTAACGGCGGCAATTCCGACCGAGAATGCAAAGGATCCCCGCGACTGCCGCTCGGGCGAAATGGCATTTTCATAAAATGTTTCGGACAGTTACACGATAGGTGTTTTGGAAATAACACTGGATAGTAACGTTTAGAGTCGAACCGTTTAGCGCGGAATATGTAAGCAATATCTAGGCTCAAGGAAACATTTCCCGGAACATTCGCGTTTCCCATTTCGGCGAAGGTATAATAGCCGGCCGGTTGCTGCGAAGCAGCAGCTACCTTCGAAGTATAAACATGGGATCTCTGGTATTTGTTGAGCAGAACGTTGCAGCCGAGTCCGCGATGCCACTTGACGAAGTCGTTCCTGCAATCCCATATGAAGTCGGACTGCCTGTGCCGCAGCAGGGCAAAAATCACAGCCCTCTCGTTCAATGTTCCATCCGCTTGCGTGATATCGCCCAGGGAGTGAGCTTCTAAGTTAGCCGCGGTGCCTAATCGGTCGAAGCACACAGAAAATGGTAGACATTAGCGACGATATTTCATCCTCCGGCGGTGTGGCGCTCGGCACCGTATTCTGCCGGCGGTGCGCATTAACTTTATCGTTCGCAATCTACAATCTAACCGTATGGCAGCGCTCTCGTTCTAGTTGACTCGTACTTCTGCACCCACCCCCGCGCCTCCAGCGCTTCCTTCAGCTTTGGCAGCTCGCCTCGCAGGAGGAATATTTTGTGCTTCTGCGATTGTGCCATAAAATGATGTTAATTGTAAAAATATTACGGTATTTGGTGATCGCGTTGATATGTATATGTGAATAACTAAACGCAATTTTTCTATCAATCGGTTAAATTTATGAGAATACATCGAAAAAGTGAGAAAGAAAACAGATGATTTAAAATATTTAATTCTCTTAGAGCATGATAATGAATAATGTGGCTCTAATAGTCTTCCTAATAGTTTGGCTATTTGTCTAATTAAATCCAGAAAATTACTTTGACAGCGTTCTCCACTTTCGCCTTGATTTTCCTGTAAGCCTCCCTTCTCGATCGTTCCTTTTTACAGTAACCGCGACGTCTCGCAATGATCATCTCCTCCGAAAAAGTACAGCAGGAACACGCGTCTATATAGGAATTTTCATACGTGTCGCACTCGAATTCCGGTAAACCACTAATTTCAGCTTCGCTCTGATCATCCGCGTCTGGAAGTGTCCACCACGGATGCGTCATCCTCGCGCGGTTGGATCGATGATACGGATTCACGGGGCTGTCCCTCCTATCCAGATCGACCGAGGAAGGAGGCAATTTCCAACTGGATTGAAACTTCTTATCCTGGCGCGTGGACTCCATTGTGAGTACGCCCGGAACGGCGCGGCGGCTCCCTCCTATAATATCCCCGAACGAGGCAATGTTAAATTGCCGCGATTTGTCGTAATTTGTCAACGTAACTCGTCATTTATAGTTATCAGACGGCTGACGTGGCCCTCCGCGCGAATTAACGCGGAGGGTCCGTTTCCCGCGGCGTGGCGGTAATGCGACTTCGACTTCGGGATTAAACTGGGACTCCCGGCGATATCTCAGTCACTCGATTAACGGCTAATTGCGTTCATTTAGCGCGCGACGGTCGCGAATGGCGTGCGACCGCGCGTCCTACCGTCGCGTCGTCTATTTCGACGAAATGCCTCGTCGAATAATTAATCCGAGAGGTCCGTCCCGTCCTGCACATGTGCACGATGTAACACGTTTAATGAACTATGCAAACAATTTTAGGATCCGTTATGTGCCCGAGGATCGACGCGCGCGGTATTGTTATCGGAGAACCTGATGTATGCCAGGTGAGTTTACACAGTTATGTGGAGAGCGCGGTTTAGACGCACGACCGGACAAATGTTGATCAATGTTCTTAAAACTGCCGTGTTTAGTGGAAAATCGATTGTCACGTCAGATTAACTCTTTATACGTCGCATGCATCTGTTATAGGGTCTATTTAAATCTCGGAATACATTTTGTTGTAAAATAACAATGGGGGATCTACTGCAACGTGACGTGCCATAAGTGTTTTTACATTGTGCGTAGGTATGTGTAGCCGGTTTTCCAAAATTCCGACAATGACACAATGTCGGGTACCGATCACGACACGATAGAGGCAAGCTTGCCCAGATGACATTGTCACCAGCAAAATCCGAATGTCCGTAACGCACGTGCGACAGGCACGGGAACGGTGCACCTCACGTGCGTAACGGCGCGATAAATCCCTCGGAGCGAGCGATAAATCGTTGGGTTAAATCGCCGTCTATCGCGCGCTAATACAATTAAACGTTGAAATAACTGCTTCTGCGAAGCAATCTGCTGCGAATATGCGCTCGCTTTATGAGCTTATTAATAGCGGAGTCTGTGATATTATATTTTCTCAAACGCGCGCGTTTATCGTCTCTCCGGCGGGTCGCTCATCGAAAACAACACGAGGTGTCCGCGCGAAATTCCACGGTCATTTTATGGATACCTCTGGCAAAACAAATACCCAATTTTCGTCGCTCCCGAGGATCCTAAAATCCGTCACGATGATCCGCCATGGCGAGGTTAAAGCATCGACATTTCCTCAAACGACGAATTGCACCGAAGATTTTTACGACGGCTCCGACGACTGTGGACTTCGGGATTTAGCTCATGACTCCTGTGTGTGCCGGCAGCATATGTGCTGGTGCGCGCGACGCAGTTGGGTTTCCTATTTGCTGATCACGGGCATGTTCCTTCCTATTTCCCTGTGCACGTATCGCCGCCGATGAGCGGCTAGATTCAAGCGATCCCGGCTTTGCTAAATATTTTATTAATTCGTCCCGGGTGTGCAAACCACTGCGCTTTTCAGAGATTTTTCAAAGCAAAAGTCATTAGCGTGCAGCGACGGGAAAAAAAATTACGCGCGCTTCTCTGCAAATAGAAACGAGAGCTCCGCGCGAAATAAAAATTTCGTAATGCGCCAAGTTACTCTCGTACACATTTTCTTGTACATATTTAGATAAACTGTGTTTAATAGAATATAGATAAAACATACAGTGAAAAGATAAATGTAACATACACAACATTTAACTCAATTCTCATATTTTAAACAACGTCACATAAAATCCACGTTAAATATTAGATTAAATTATATCTTCATAAATTTGACACGTATGAATGTTTGAAAATACGATGCACATGTGCAAAATAATTAAAAGGTTAATTCGTACTAATTCGTATGTGGAATTTTATAGTGGAGTGCGCGAATCGGAAACTAACCATTGGAAAGTTATCGTCAAAGTAGGTCATACGCTGCATTATTTCCAAAGTGAGCCGGGACTCGCGTACGGAACGGAACGGGAACGTCAGAATGAAAATCAGGGTTTCGGAACCATCGTTGCGAACCAAATTGGATTTCATAATCGAATTCCAGACTCCTTCGACGATTCGACGGTGCCGCTCTAAATACGCGGGGGCGCGAAAATTCGCGCGGAAATAAACGTTCAAAGCGTGTTTTACCGCGCGCAGATTTATGACACCGTTCCGCGTACCGTATTTATTTTCACCCGCGCCCATATACACATATCCACTGTGCCGCGCATAAATTCCATATCTTGCTTCAATATTTTATCGCTGTCGGATTAAAACAGCGCGAGATCCAATATGAAATGTTTTCGCGCGCGCCGCGCGCGAAAACGCGCGTTACACTGATTCGACGAAACGCGAAATAATAAAACAAATCCATTAAGCGCATCCCGTACCTTTTAACGATGCTCATCGCCGAAAATGTTCTCTCGTCCCCGTATGTCGAACCGCATCCCGCGGGGATGAATCCATTTAAGAGCGAGACCCGATAACCATATACGAGTTCTCGAATACGGATATAGAAATTTTCTCGTCGCAAAACAATTATCATCAGTAGTTCAAGATTATAATCCGGGTCAGAGTTGCATGATTCGGCCGAGCTTACCAAGGGGATGAAAGGGGGCGGGAGGAGGATTTGGGCGGTACTTAACCTTATTTTAACTAATATATTTCACGAGGTTCTTCCCGCGCCGCTTCGTTCTCTTTCGCGATATAATCAGAATAATGGAAGGTCTAATAGAGGCCTTCATATGAATAAGGATGTAACTGCGGAAGGAGGCAGGGAGGTTTAAAAGCACTCTCTCGGTGCCTTTGGTGATTAGGAAGTGCACCGAGCGTGGTTACTTAGCCGGTTAACTCGTTCGCTCTGGTACTCTTGTATACTCCCGCATCGTTTCCCGACGCAGTGCGTCGGGACGCGCGGGCTGCGTTTCGAAGCGCAATGCGGCGCGATGAAATTAGCGAGACAGCGTTCGCGGCTGTTGCTCGTCGGGTTATTACCGTAATGCATCGTTTTCAGGAGAAAAACGGGCTTGAGCCCGATGGTTAGACGAAAGCCTGAACCGCGAGCCATCGAAAACAGACGGATGTTTTACTCGACTTCGTCGACGTGGCAGCAAATTCTGTCGCGAGACGGTTCTCTGAATGCGATTTACGGATAATAATTTTTAGCCAATTATTAATTCAGCAAAGAATATCAAGGGTCGTCAACTCGGCTGACTAATTTCTCACCGCTCCATCAGCGGCGATAACATTGGCGGGTAATGCGCTTAAACTTCGACCGAATGCATCATACACTTTTTCAATTACTCGTTACTTTATCACGCCCGTTTTTTTTTTGTTTTTGAAAATGCTGGTCGTAATAATCACTGCTATTGCACGCCAACAACGGTGTCGATAATTAGTAAACGAATTACGTAGTTAACTTACAATTTCGTTGTGCATGCACGACACCCCCGGCCGAGCACTGCGAGCGCCGCGACGTGCCGTGCAAGCAAAGTAGCTGTAAATTACCGAAACACAACTTCGCGGTCTATGGACACTGCCACGTTTATTAAGCTAATGCGAGTTTTCGGCTGAAAAACTTAATCCAACGCAGGCACCGCGTTGGTCCTTCCGCTTAACGAAGTAACTGGCATAATTCGCGTGTTTCGCCTAATTACGTGCGCCCGTAGCTCTCTCTCTCTCTCTCTTTCTCTTCCGTATTAGCAATGCAATTTCGCGCAGCTAACGGATGCACGGATCTCCGTCAGGATATTATAAATAGTGATAATGCTTGGGAAAGAGTACGGAAGATGAGGATATGGATAATTTAGGCGCGTGAATATTGTAGGATGCCAAATAAATCCGTAGACGAAACAAAGTACGAATAATCCGGGAAACGTATGTATTACCCTATGCATCATCTCGTTGACCCTTTCCTCACGCAATCCATGCATAATGAGCATAATATCCTTGATTCACAAAGAGTAAGGGCGAATAATCGGTCTTCCACACATTGAGAATTGCGTCTCGACACGGAGCGGCGGAGAAGCAATTCTCCATCCATGTAAGAGCGTGTTACACGAACGGGAGCGGCGCGGCGGTAGCAAACGGCGGTCGACGCCACGCCGCCGGATGCCGGAATGGCAAAGCTGTAACGCCCGCCCTTAGCCGCGATATGTCATTCGCGATGAAATAGCGGCGTAATGACGTTCGTTCTCGCGTTACGTGCCGCGCTGCCACAGCGTGGCTTATAACGAAACGTAATTCCGCGTGGCTGTGAGAGCGCGATCGATATAGGCGTCGCAGGTAAACACCGCAGTTCACCCAGCTGTAACATGGAACCGACACGGAGTTAAAATCGATGTAATTTTGATAAAGATTGAATTCAATTCTCGGAGCTACGCAGCACGGAAAGTTTATTTTCATCTTCTTTTAGTTTTACTAATTTATTATTTATTATTTACACAAAGTATTATTTTGCACATTTGTGAAAAAAAAACGCAACGCTATTAAATTTATTGTAAATTATATAGATTTTTTTCGGTGTTTAAGATAAAATATTCCTATAGTTTCTCCATGATTTATCATAAGACATTATCGATTGCGACGTGGCTCACGCAATATGTTTCTCTCTCTTTCTCTTTATCAAACTCCTTCAGTAACAAAGACGCTCGTTCGCGAAATTCGGGTCCGGCTTCTTCGTCGAATTCTGCTGGCTAACAAGGAGGAAATTGTGACGGTCGCGACAAAGCGAAGGCAGGATCGCCGGGAACGAATTACCGAGTTGGCCGGATTGAATTCGCTCGAAGAAGCCAAAGCTTGATCTCGAACTGGCACAGCACGCGAATACAGATCTCCCGGATATACTCTCCGCCACTCTCAGAGTTAGCCGTTGTATGCCTTCGACGGAGCAAACGAGGAATAAACAGGAAAAGTACGCCGGTGCGAAGAATCAGTTCTAGATATTGATCTCGATGAAATCATCAGGATATTTTGTTGGAGGTAAAACTTTCGGAAAAACGTGCAACGAGGCCGATTTAATTGTAAATTAAGTCGTAAGTCAAGTCCAGAGGAGTTGGCTTTGATCGTAAATCAAGATTGTTTACTCGTGAATGACAAGTAAATCGATTGACCCTCTCTTGTTTTAATGTTCTTCGCAATGATCATTTCAAGTTGATCACTCGTTGAAGTAATGCAAAACAATTGCGTGCTTTAAGCAAGAATATAAAGTAATGTTTAAAAATATATAACTATATATTAACAAGATAATACTTATATGAGATGTTATTGGATTAATATCGTATCATTATTTACAAAAATGTTTTACAATATTTGACATGATAGCTCATTTTAGGCTGCAACATTTATAAAGAAAAGATGTATACAGTAGAAGAAATCTTTCATATTCTTGCAATAAGCTTATATTCTTCATCAAATCTTTATTAAAATAAATGACATCAGTAGATGTTGATTCATAAAAGTATTTTTTGTTGAGTATTAAAAAACGCAAAAAAATAATGTAAACCCTTATTCAATTGAAAAAAAATTAAACTCACAGACAAATTTAGATTATTACAGATCAAAGATTTGTAATTTACTTAATTTGTAATTTACAGACAAATCCGATTTAAAAGAGAACGCGAGAATATATCTCCATTACAAACGCTCATCTCGTTGTATTACACGAACGCGCTAATCGATTTATCATTGCCTCCGGCTAGTTATAACGAAAAATGATGAAGAGCGCGACGGATAATGCAGAGAAGATACTAACACGGCTGATTTTCGTGATGCTCGACGTGGTGGTGCGGTGTTCGCGGCGCGATGGAACGTAATTTTCGACGAAATAACGAGCGGCGCGACGGCCGCCGCAGATGACTGTGGCGGTCACGTGGCGGTTTAAGGCGAAACTTTATGGCATTACAATGCGGGTTAATGGAATTATCGGATTATCCTATCCGTCTAGCTCTCGGGCCCGCGCCCACGGCACAGAAGTCGACTAATCGCGGCCGGATATCGCCCGGCTTGGCGAACGAGCGAACGGCCGCGTCGCCGTTCGTCGACGACGCTCGTTTAACGGGAGAAACTGGATAAAGGGCAATTTGCAAGTCGGTTAATAGTCACGCAGTATAAGCTCGGTCCGGGTCAGGCGCGCAGGATTTCTAATCCTATCGAGAGGGCGGAAGGCGCCATAATTGTCTCGGTAACGCCGTGCGCTTCACATTGACACCAAGATCATCCGATGCATTTCTGATGATTGTTCGCATCTGTGCGACATCGCCCCGGCATATTTCTAGCAAATAGTAATGTGATTAATTCGGAGAGATTTCAGTCAATAAAATACTGTAAAATATTGCCTTTTCCTAGATTGACGGAAAGATTGGAAAAATTAATTAAACAAAATATTCTTGCAAGAATACTTCTTTGAGTTTCAATTAGTTTTACGTTTCCATTACATTTCCATTTACATCTCAACTTAAGTAACATTGGCTCTTACATCTGTTAAAGCGTCAGCCACTTGGCTGAGTAATACATATACCTTCAATTTAGAACAATGCGCTGTACGTAATGAATTTCTCTAGTTCTTGATTTGCTTCTTGGAGTTATGGCGAGTACCGCTGAAAGTAATACGGAAATAACCCAAATAAAGTTAAGAACTCTGGTAGCGTCTGGTGGATGGCCTACATTTTATCTTGGAAAAGTTTAGTGAAACACACATTCTATTCCCGTAAACGAGCATATATCTTCTAAATCTCACGTTTTCCTTAATAAATCTCGAAAATAATACGATCGGTTATAATAGTGCTTGGCCAGTGCCCACGTTAAATTTCCTTCTCTGTGGATATTTGCAGCTTTAATCGTCGCTGCTATGTGTATCTGGTCCACGCATGTTACGCCATAACACCGCGAAAGAAGAGATCAGAGTCTGTACATCTCCTACCAAGAAATCATTTTGTACCACTATATAGCAATAACTCGCGCGTTGTAGAGGGACTTAGCAGCTGATCCTAGTAACTCCCGGAATGCCCGCCCCCCTCGATGGATAATATCACGTCAGCTTTAGGGAGACGCGAAAATCCAATTCTCGCCCCTCTCCCTCCGCCCTTTCCCCCTCTTATTCTTACCCTGGTCCCTCTCTCTTTTCCTCCGTTCCTCCCGCTTTCATACGACACGGCCTTTCCCCAGCCGCGGAAAAGATATTGAATCACCGTCCGGAAGGAATACGGAGTTCCTCTGTCTCCGCGGGGGTTTCATAACTTCGGAATGTGTGCTTTCGCTGGAAATCAGAGACAAAGCGCAGCGTGACCGGTGAAGTCGAGCGTAGTCGATGGCCGTCCGGGTTTCGGGTTGAAATACCCGCTTTAACTCTGCGACACACTGCGCTCTGCAAAATCCTGGTCACGCGCCGATCTCTTACGTAGACTGCCCTTTCTTACTGCCGCGGCTGCTGCAATCCGGGAAAAGAAACACACGAGAGCACTCCCAGCATGATTGCGTCGTGAGAGACGATGAGGTTTCTAATTACGAGCTTTAACGACAATCCCCGGCGTCGACATTCCATTGAAAGTGGACCAAGATGAATGTCGCGTTAAAAAGGAAGACATTGGAATCGCGTACTACGTCACGAAATAATTATCCTTGACTGATGAACTGATATTATTCGAAATCTTAGAAGCGTCCACTGTGTATAAATTTTCAATATTTGAAATACAACGTAGAAAGTAACAGTTGAAGTGTTGTTGAAATAGTAAAGATAACAATAGTAAAGAAATTAAGCTTCAAGATACTCAAAGTTTTTAGAAATTCAATGAATAATACAGTAATCTTGGAACGTAAACGAGTCGGTTGAATTAATGATGTTGACGCTATAGGGCAATATCGTTTAAGAGCTTTCGGCGATTTCTCCCATGTAAATGGAAACAAAATCGAAGTTGACGAAGGCTTTTGTATGTATCTATCAATACCGCATCGCTAGAGGCACTTTTGTGCAATCCGCGACAAAGTCGCACATTACGCGCAATTCTCTTTGAGACTCCATACGAAATGCTCAACTTTGACTTTCTCGTCGCGCTCCGCTCGCTACCGCGCTCGCGTATATAAACTCGAAACTGGTCGGTAAACTTCCCAACTGCGCGCGCCGCGCGAGCTGCTGTTTGGTGAATAGTCATGAATTAAATATCACTCCGTATGTCTATCCGAGAGACCGCAATGCTACCCCAGAAATTATTTTAAAGTCAAATTCAAACCAGTAGTTTTCGTTGGGACCAAATAAAGGTCCGATATTATTTTCGCCTGTCTCATAAATTTTATATGTTTCGGTGATGTGATAACGATGATAGCGCAACATGTCACAGTCAGGCATAATCAAATTTATAAATACAATTAACATTATTATAAATAAATCACTTAAAATTGCTCTTCCTTCTTACCTCATTTTGATATTCATATTTTCACGTTAATTGACAAATATGCAATTAAATTCGTTTACATTATCTCTTTTTCCCTTTGGCCCGATCTACTAATCTTCTTGAAACACGTCGCAAGAAAGAAATAATTTCACAACAGTTGGTATTCATAATTCATTCACATTTATTTCCTGCCTCTCCTCGCTCCGTCGTATATTACTCCTTAAAAATGTACTTGGAGAAAATCGCCAGCGACTCGGATTCCTCGGGGTCGGTATGCGTGGCTGTTTTGTCGAATTAAATTCCACTTGAGCGCTCCTCCGACGCTTCTCGTACGTTCTTACGGGAGGGACGGAAAAAAAAAGGATGGAAGCGTCGTCTCCCGTTTCGCGGGACGATGGCGCGTCCCGTTTCTTTTATTACGGCCTTTAAACGCCGACGCGAGAATCGCGCAAGACCGGGCGCTTTCGTGCTATGGAAAAACGGTAAGGTTAATTATTTGCTCTGCCTACCTCGGGAGAGATTCGTTCTATCCGTATATTTTCCCGCCGTTTATCCGAAGGGATCCTCTCTTACGGCTAATTACGTGAGAAAAACATAGTCCGTTTTCCATCCGCTTTCTCCATCCTCGCATTCCTCTCTCCTCCTCCTGCCTGCCCCCGCGTCCAAAATGAGCGTTATTTGTAATCATCCTATTTTAAGGATCCAAGAGAAGACAAACAACCGTGCTGTTATTCTTGTAATTGTGCATTCCGCATTCCGAGACCCGAATCGCGACGGGAGCGCGGCGTGGCGCGCGTGTTGTCCCGGAGACAAACGTTTTCTCAAGGAGCAGCTCGTCACGAGATTTCTTCGTGGCGCACGACGGAGACAAGAAGCTGGCAAACACATCGAGCGCGCCCGGTAAAAGCGCCCAGTGTAATCGTCCGCCTCATTAGCAGCCGCAGTCGGCCAAGGATGAAGAGCGTCTCGTGCGCGAAGAAGTATTCATCGTCGACGGGCAATTAGCTACTTACGCATTTTTCAGAGCCGTCACATTAATCTCCGCCGTAACAAATGCCCGACAGGCACTGCTTAAACACAAAGCAAATAATAGCGAGCCGTCAGCTCCGATCTAACGATCCGTACCGGTCCGTATTGTCCTCCGAGAAGCGTGCGACGCGATAAAGATATATTTGTTAAATTTATAAATTTTATGATAGACATTATTATATTATATACATTATTATATATTAAATATTGAAGCTACGGAATTAATTTAAAATTCGATAGAGATAACATCTTGTCATTTTCCGAAATGTTCTCTAACCACATTTGGTGGTTTTCACGCCGCAATAATTCCACGTCCGGTCGCCTGCGTCTTTAATCCCCCGCCCCGAGGAGTACCACGAAGATGTACGAAGTTCGAGAGACACGGTAGTTCCGCCGATCATAAAGATTTATATCGAAGATACCATATGTTTGTGTCTGTGTGTGTGTATGTGTGTGCACCTATATTTTAGCTCATATTAACGTCGTTAACTCAAAGACTGTCTCGAAGATTATCGTGACGTGATTCGTGGAGTATTAGCCGGGGACAGTATAAATATATTATATTTGTTCATCGGAGAAGCAGACGCGTAGCAAAGAAATATGGAGCACTTGCGTCGAATGAGATATTGAGCGACAAGATCGATCCGTTTGCGCGCGCGCGAGAGAGAACAAAGGAAGACGAGCCCAGGCAATTCGGAAGTATCGCCTATGCTTATTATCACCAGGTGTTCATTTTACCGACGTTACAAGAAAATTATTACCAATTTCCTTTATTACTGGCATTCGCCCATCTCCCCCCCCCCCTCCCTTCTCCCTTGCCGTCTACGTAATAAAACCTAATCACCGTGCAACTACCGTCGTAACTACCGCCTTACATGTTTCACTCGTAAAGTATCTTTAGTTGTTGCGCGCGACGTTAAAGACCAAATGCGTTGATTACCGTGCACGATAGATTTCATAAAAGTAAAGATCGGTATTTCAATTATGTCACCAAAGTGATTATTATGACATTTATAACGTATCAAATTTGAAGGTAAAATTGCGAAGTAAAATGATACTCAGAAAAATCTCGGGAAAATTTTGTTTTTTCTTTTATATCTGCAACTACAATACCGTACAAATGTGACAAAAAATCACAGGAAAATTTTATTCCAATAGCACAGATTATATTTTTTAACATTTATAAATATAAATCAACTGGATATTTTCAAACAAGGAATGTCCATGTCTATATGCTCTTTGGAGATGAAAAGACTTTTTGTGTGCACTGTCATTTCGCGTATATTCGGCGGTATTTGACAGAAATTTGACGGAGTATAAACACAGTGGTATATGAATACCTAAGTCGACGCGAACTTGGACGTCAATGTCAGTTCCGTCGATGCATCGAGAGAAAAGTTTATAGAGATCGATATGGATTGTTGGCATTTACGGCTGGCGTAACCGAAATATTACTCCATCTCCATGCATTTATACGGCGTGACGACTAGCACGTCACGTACGGCAAAGTAGGTTATTTATGCTATAAAAGTGTGCTTAGAAAAGCATTAACGGGTTAACGACCGTGCGAGGACCTTGAGCCGCTCGTTTTTTACAATATCAACGGGTGGCTGTCGCGATACGATCACGGGTAATCGTCGACAAATAAGTCACGAGAATACTTGAATAATTTGTAAATCGTTTGATATCCACGAAAGTTCTTTGAATCTGTGCTTTTTTATTATTCACGCTATCAAATAATAAACAATATTATGTTTCCCATTTTAGATATGTGAGTTTATTTTATAAACACACACTACCTATTATAATTAGAAGTACCTACAGCAATGTAACGATCGATAGACCG
This sequence comes from Wasmannia auropunctata, assembly GCF_000956235.1. Lineage (NCBI taxonomy): Eukaryota > Metazoa > Arthropoda > Insecta > Hymenoptera > Formicidae > Wasmannia > Wasmannia auropunctata. The sequence continues at coordinate 2,141,493 of NW_012026894.1, read as the reverse complement.
ATTCAACCCTACATTAATATTTACGTTTTAGCAAAGGTCGACACTCTTCGACCTTTGCCGAACATATCTCGAAATATCTCGATGACATGTATAAAGTCTATTAAGAAAAGGCAATTACGTTTTCTACTGTGAGTGGCCGATTTGCTTACTGCTGACATCTTACTGTTTTAGTGTCGGTCCACAATGAGAATTTTAAGCCCTAAGCAGTAAGAAATAGACCAATCGTCGAATATGAGGAGAATAATCGATTGTAATTGATCAATATCTTACGGTGTAAAATCTTTATTGTGTACCGACACTTACGTTTTTCTATGTGCCATGGGCAGATGGGCCACGTGCTCGACATATTTAGTAATGTAAGTTCTGCGAGACTGTGCAGAAGTAATACTGCATCGCGAGGTGATTATAATTAAATGTGGCGATATATTGTAGTAAGTTAAATCTAGGTAAAAAGTATTGTAATAAAGTTCATCGTGGTCAGTAGTCAGCGATCGGCAAGAAGAAAAACATATTTATATTTAGTCAATTCAAGAGATAATTAACGATCTAATGGCGAATCTCTCTTCACGAAAACCCTCATTTAACTTACTGGCGGTATTTTACACCAGAATCAGATACCATTATAAGATGTGACATTTGTAATCACGGCAGCTGCGGTGCTAATGCAACATATTCACACGTGCTACCTACACACCCGCATATAGTAAAAGAAATACGAGACAAAATTAAAAATAACGTGTTCGTATCACGATATTTCACATTTAAACATATTCTGACAAGATGCGTTATTTGCGATACAAGTTTGAATATAATATTTGCACCTGGACACTCGATTTTTTTAGATATTTAAACAATAACAATCCAAATTTCGAATAAATCAAGTAATGAACGCGACTTGTAAGATTTCATTTATAATATAATATTAATTATGCTATCTTGTTTATTACTTTATTAACTTTATATGTATGCATAGGAATGTGTCAATCAGTAACAGGAACAACAAGGACAATAGAGATATGGATCTCATTTCAAATTTTGAAAGCGTCAAGCATATGTAAGAGAAATCATAATTCTTTAAATGGATTGGAATATGTAAACAGGCGCTTTTGACGAATAACTATTTGTTTTGCTATTATTGTTAAGTAATGTAAAGTGATTTTACAAATTGGATATCAACTTTTTATAAGCATATACATTTATTATATTGATTGAATTAGTATTGATTCATTAATTAGATTCATTTATTATCTTAATATGTATTGCTATTTAAATTTTTTAATTAATGTATTTATCTTTTACTTAATATGTCATGTTTTATGCAACGTATTATATATCATGCTTTATAATTTATAGTTGCACATAACTAGATAATATAAAATTTAAATTATATTTAGAATAATTAATATTCATTTATTCAAATGTAGAATTTTAAGGCGATGTTGAGGAGTGCCAAATCCCACGGCATCGCTGTTTTACCGGCAATTTGCATATGTATGTGTGCAATATTGATGTAATAATGTATAGTGATACATTAATACTACTACATCAGTGTCACACGCATCAAATAATATTTTCAGATTCATCTTTCTCTTATACTAAAGCCCCTAGGTTTATTAATAAAAACACAGTTCTTTCATATAAACCCAAGTTTCTTTCATGTAATCCCAATTGTTATATGTGTAAAAATTACAGATAAGTTTACAAACGACACGTTGATAAAGAAACTCCGCAGGATCCTGATCTCCTTGCGGCATTCAACGAAGATATGAAACCAGCGTCCCGCTGTGTGTAAAATGTCGCGGTAAGCGGCGATATGTCGAGTCGCGCGCGTTAAAAATCGCGGCGCATTAGTTACAATGTAACGCCTCGCGCAGACGGAGTTGCGCTGCGCAACGCCACGATATATTACAGCGGGAAAAATAGCCGGGCATCAATTACGTATGTAATACCACGCACTGCTGCTCTATATTGCGGTAAGCTCGAGGGATAGCATAGAGCGGACGTCCACCGCGCCGTGCCGCTTCCATTTGCCCGTCATTCATCCGCGCTTCAGTATGGAAATCTATCCTGGGAGCTATGATAACTTTTTTCCCCCGGTGACGCGGAAGTTCAACCGCGACGATCTCTTAACTTCGCGCGATGAGAAACCGCCGCACGGCCGGACACGTTACAAATTAACTCCCTGCTCGAAGCGAAAGAGCTACGGCGAAATTATTTTTTTGTTACTTTCAGAAAAATGTAATTATGCGAACTTTATGGAAACGCGTTCCGCGCAGTTAAATTTTTTCGAACGGAAATTTTTTCACAGAGCGCCAGCTATATTATTATTTCTCACCGTCGAGATTTCAATGCCGTCCATATTCTATCCATTATATGTATGAAAAAACCGAGAGAGAGAGAGGGGGGGGAGGCAGAGACTTCAAATAGTTAATTACTTTATATATCCTCGCGATATCTCTGCGATGGCTTAGCGCAACGTACTGTATGAGCGAGCGTGTCAAGATTTGTTTCGTACGCGGTTTCCTTCTGCAAACACGACGCACCCCTTTACATGCCTTCTGGCAATGGCGTCGGGCATGATAAATGTATCACCGCGTGAAAAAGCCACTGCAGTTTGCCGCATAATAACTGGCGAACGGGGGAAGGGACATTTAGTGCACTTAGACTGGTGATCTATCGGCCGCGAGGCGGCCGGAGGCATCGACGCTGGATGTACTTTTTCGGCGCGCTAACCCATTTCCCCTGATCTATTGGCTTCCTTCGAATAGACTATCTGTGTAATGGCTTCCGCGCGGCACCGAAAACGGACCGGCTTTTTTTTCCGTCGCGCCATCGGATAAACGCCGAATTCGCGGCCAGTAATCCACAGGCGTGATTCGTGATATGGCATGGCGTTCGCCGAAAAGATCGATACAATAACGAATAAAATCTAGAGTGTCCCGCACAGTTGTTCATATACCGCGTGCGCTTAGGGCCGGTATTCGAAAAGACCGGAAAGTTGCAACTAACAACTTTCCAAAGTTAACCTATAAATATATATGGCTTGAAAGTATGTATATATTTTAGTGAAATTTCAGGAGTAAACAGTTTCTACTAAAAAAAAGCGGATAGTAAAGGGAGGATAATAAAACTAATAAAAGTGAATAATATTATCGTACGATGCACAAAACGTCAAGTAAAGTTTCTGTAATATAAAAATATCCGTAGATTTCGCGTGTTTACCAGTTCAGCGAAGGATAGAATGGATAGATACCAGCAAAGTACACCGATAAATAAATTTTATCGTCAATATCGCCGGCCGGATATCACGGAGAATTAAAGATAAAGTAGCCGGGCAGGTTTTCTTGGAAACGTTAAAGAGAAATTTATAATCAATCATAGGAACATCATACTGATCAGCAAATTTCTGATCTCTCTCTCTCTCTCTCTCTCTCTCTCTCTCTCTCTCTCTCTCTCTCTCTCTCTTTCTTGTATTTTTCTAACACAGAGAACAATGATATGGCTAAAGCATTATTAGATATTTACATATTTAATAATTTCTTTTTTTAAAACTGCTATCAATCTATGATATAATTCATATAACGAAAAAATATAATATATAATTTTTATTTAAAGATATATATATATTTTTTTTTATTAGATAACATTATTATTATTTATTAGATAACAAAACTAGTCAAACATAATATTCTTTAAATGCATCTAGAGTGCGATTGTTGTCGGAACAATAATTATCTTTATCTGATTAATAAATACACTTTAGTTTGCTGCTGTATAATAATTGTAACGTCGAAATGCCAAATATTAACATGTCTTAAAGACGTCTTAACGGCGCGAAATCGATCATTCGGCCCGCTGGACGTGCCTCTTATCCCCGCAATCTACATTGCGTGCGCTTGCAAAATATTATTATACACACGCACATTCTCAGAAACTGCGGGAAACGCAGTAAGATTGTTCCTAGAAATAACGACGGTGCATTCGCGATCAGCCGGGCACGCTCCTGCTTGCCATGTCTACATTCTTTAAATAACGCTGATTGATTCTTTTACAATCAAATATATGTATGTGTTACATTATAATTTGGTTTGGCAACAATATTTCTGTATTAAAATTATTTTATTTTATCTTTCAATTAGTGATCAATTTAGTAATTTACTGACAGCTAATTCATTACATGAATTACATTAAAATTACATCGAATTTAATTTTTAATTAAATTAAAAAACAAGATTGATACAAATTCATTATTTAACATTTTATCTTTATTATAGTTCGTGTTTCGCAACGCGACGATATACTTGTTTACGTAGCTACTACGTAATAATGTAGCACTCGGCCTTCAGCACTCTTAGTTTTTTTCCGACGTTAAATATAATACCACAATTTAAAATTGTGATAATATACGTACGCTGCTGCATAGTCACCGCACTGTCACTCAAATAGTGAGATGCAAGCAATGCGGATTGCTTTCTGTGTATTAATATTTCTCGAAATACGCGATCATCCCATATAAAAGATTAATGGTTCTCAACATTTCTCACGTGATAGATTGACTCTTTAAAAGGGATTCATGCGTGCATTGAGGTGACGATTATTTAAACAGATATTTTGCGCGACACATTCATTTAACTTAGCCATCGAAGCATCAAGGAAAGTTATAAATTACTGCCAAGGTATTTAGGGCAATAATTATTTCTTTATTTGGAATTGGGAGCACGCAGTAATATATAGAGATCGTCGGATCAAGTGACTAGCAACGGAAAATCATAATATATCGATTTATTAGTAATAGATGTATTTTGCGGGAGTTGCATTCAAAATGTATGTGTTACTGCGTAATACTGAATTCCGATGATATATTTTCGAATGGTTCATTAAGTCTTAATTAACTATCAACTCGGCATAATTAATTGCATCATATCGCATGATACTTGGATGAACTATTCGGACAGTTAATACACGCGTGAACATAATTAATCGTGTTTTTGCGAATGAGTGAATATGCAAATGCAACGAAGGAACAAAAGAGAAGGTGAAAATCTGTGAGCCATTCGAGCGGAGTTCAATGTTACAAGGTAAATAATTTATTATTTGTTTTAATTGTTATTTACATAATTAATGTGTTTGATTTAAATTAGAGTTAGAAGAAGGTGAAAAGAGAAATTTTTATTTGTGAAATTTAATAGAAATTTACACTTAAATGATCAACTTTTTTCGGGACCGAAAGGAAATGTAATTATTTTACTAAAATATTTGTTTCACAATTGAATGAAGAATTCGATGCGCGTAATAATTACATTTGAAATATTGATTAGCGTTTATGTTCATCCATGGAATGGAATTGGTATAATCGTCTGTCGATTCATACAAGAATGCACATACATAAAGCTCATAGAACAGAGCTTATTTCTTTCAATTATTGACCGATTTAGTAATTTACTGGCACATTCTGATGTCTTGTGCAATATAAATTAAAATATGTACAAATAATAAAAAATTTATGGAAAATTATAGGGAATGAGAGAAAGAGTATATTTACTTATATCCAATCAATTTATTTAAAAGTAGTACTGAATATTTCTTTATAAAGCAGATGAATTAATTATTTCGATCTTGTCATATAATTTTTATTATATTAACTAGCTTTATGCATTAATCATACTGGAATTTTACTTCTTTAGCATTCTGTGAAATATCATTAGGAATAAAAAAGAAAAATATTATTTCTGATATTTTTGAAGGTAGTTTAATTAAAGAGAAAATGTGTAATCATCATGAAAATAATTTAGCTGTAAGCAGTTACAATTATTTAAATGCAGTTTGTGCTATATGAGCGTTTTATAAAGTCAAATATTTTAATATTCTCAATAAAAAGAAAATAAAATAATAATCTTTTAACATTGTTACAAATGCAATAATGTTCATTTTTTTATGGATTTGTTTTAATATGTTATAACCTTCCTGAGTCATAATAATATAATTTAAACTCTGTGTCTTTCTCTCTCTCTCTCTCTCTCTTTCTCATTATATATCTAATAATTTCTATTTTAAGTTCAGAAATCAATTCTTGGAAAATCAATTTTACTTTCGCACATAATCGACGATGTCTCACAAATAGGTCATCCGCGTCAAGTGGTCTTGTGCTCATTGGAAGCGCTTAACTTTCCAACGGAATTAAGTCATCTCGCAAATTTTTCTATATGAAGATATTGGCAATTTTATCGATCTGTGATCTCGATTTAAGGGCGAAAATCGAATAGCGTGTGCGTTTGACGGTGGCGTATTTCAAAGCATTACACTTTATACTATACACGTATTTTGACACTGTTTTTTTACCAGTGTATTAGCCAAAATACATATAAAAAAATCGGTCCAGCGTTCTTTCATGAATGCCGCGCGCGCGCGCCAGATTTTTCAAAACGTTATAACTCCACAAAAAATTGACGTAGCAACATGCGGCAAAAACTAATATCTTTTGCATTTTGTTCCCCGCTGATACCTGTATTGAATACATACGCTCTTTTCATGATAGTTATATATATATATATGTATATATGTATATATAGAAATATATATATAAGAAATAAAAAATAAAAAATATAAAAATAGCTAGTTGTATTTTTCTCTTGCTATTAGAGATGGTGTTGTATCTTAAATATGCTATCAAAAATAATTTGAAACAAATCGATGAAAATTATTAAAAATTTCAAACAAAGCTACATTTAATAGACAATTTTTATATGTATCATAAAAATGATTGTACATTGATTTTGTATGCGGTTTTATATTGGTTTTGATTAAAAGGAAGGTGAGCACAGACTTTAGATATATGTAATTATCTATAAAGAATTAATTATAAGTTATCGGAGTGCGCGCGCGTTGTACTACGTTGGAACAACTCACTTTCTCGAGGGGGTGGATTATCCGCCAGCCATTAATCACCTCCGCGAGATTTTCGCGAAAAGCCGCCCAAGAATGTCTCGAAGTGTACATGATTGATACGCTGGACCAAACGTAGCTCGGGGAAGAAAAAAACGTGCATTCCGAAAGAGTATATGCAAAAAATGCTGGAAACTATAGAATCTCTCGTAGAAAAAACGGTTTAGCAAGACGGTTAAAGACTTCTGCAACTGTATTAAAGACGATAAAGATAATACTATAATTTTTAATGTTTCGTAAATTAAAAGGAAAACATACATTTGCACTTTTGCACTGGATATTTTTAATAGTTAAAGTAGCGACAAATATCACTGACAGGAAACAGGAATATCGCTCTGTCTGGATCTCAGGTTATCGTGAGATAGAGACGCGAACGTCCGACTAACATATTCCCCAAACATCTTCCAGTTTCGAAGTTTCGAAGCGTCGATTACCCGCTCTTGAAGTGGCGAACGTTAAAGTGGATATGACCGTCTCTAGACGACCACGATCGCCGAATCGCTCGCGTGTCTATCCTTGTAGATATTCGTATTTTCCTGCAACTCTCGAACGAATTGCGAAAAAAGCGCAAACTTTCATTTAACAGAAAATGAAATGAATGTTACAGCCTTTACGGCTCGTATTATTGCGCGCTTTTATAGTCGTATCGCGAAACTTATTAAACTCAATTATTTGTTGCTAAATAATTTAACGCTTTTAATTCTTAGAAATTAATAAAATGTTTATTCGCATAAAACAAAAAACTGTTTTGCATCACAGAATAATTTTGATTAATTCCGAAAAGTTAAAACTTCATACTCTATAGTACATATACATACTTTTGTAATTAAAGCGCATTTACATGTTACCGCTTTTATAAAATTTGCACAGTGAATTGAGTCATTGTTTGTGTAACAAGCTTTATATGAAAACTATACCTATAGATAGAAAAAGTTATATTTTGAATGCTTTTAATACAATTAAGAGATATTTAAGTAAGTGACATGGCATTATAAAATTTATTTTTTCTTATCCTTGAAAAATTATGATTTTTACGTAAAAAGTTATTTTCTTATTTTATCTAGATAATAATTCCATAACTCATTAAGCTAAGTCACATGTAATTTAAAATTAAAAAATATGATTTTTTTCGGCATTTTTAGAATAGATGCAAACAACAGTTTAATTTCGATATTGCATACCTACACCTCAGAAAACATAGAGATGAAATTTCTGTTTCTCGATTCTACGTCAAATTCGTTATAGGCAGAGGAGCCAGGATGCGGGAATTTGCACAACACGCTCGCCGCGCGAGAACGATCTTCGTTACATTGCGTGTTGTTTGCACAAAAAGAGCAGTCTGTGCAGCTCAACGATCCACTTGTGCAGGCGCGCGAGGTGGATCCGATTAAACTTTCTCTCTCTCTCTCTTTCTCTCCCCCATCACCTCTCCTCCACCTTGCCTCGCGTTTTGTTAACGTTGAAAGTAAAAAAACATTTCGGCAGTAGCGGCACCGTGAAGAGATGCTCGCAGAGCAGAAAGCTTCTTGAGATGCGGCACGATGCGGCGAACCTGAAGCCTAAGAGGATTAAGAATGCAGCCTCTCGCAACGTAATACCTCGTCGCAGTTGCAATCGCTGATCGATCGTCGTAACGAGACGCCTCCCCTCCCCCCCGACATTGTCGATTAAGAGCACCAGCCCCCGTCGTCATCGGCGATGACGACCTTCGGGATCGTGCGCGCGATGAATGCGCTTCCCCCGCGCGCGCAAAAGAGATTGGATTTAAGCGAGGTAACTTTTCTTTCAATAAGCTCCCTTTAGCGACCATTAAAGGGCTCTTAAAGCATGCGAAAGCACCGAGCGAACTTTTCCGCGGCCTGTTTTATCGAGATGTTGCCCCGTGAAAGGAGAGCTGCGATCGACACAACTTGACGTGGAGTCCCGTCGCGTCTCGTCCCGTCTCGTTCACGGAGGGTTGAAGGAAACGTAATTATGCTCCGAGTAAAAGGAACTCGATTAATGTCGGTGGGAGAGAAAGAGAGAGAGAGAGAGAGAGAGAGAGAAGCCGGGTGCTCTATTAAATCTTAATCGATATGAGCGATGATGCATTTTTCTCCCGTCGTTTCATTGAACATGCATATTTGCTCATTCAGTCCAGAAAAAAAGAAATGATAGTTACGAATGAAAAGAAAAATTATGTTTTAGAAAAGCTTGTCAGAGTCTGAAAGATCAATACTGCTCTCGATGCGTCATTTTGCGTTAAGGATTTTGGGCTAAACTAACATGGAGTTATACTTCGCGAAGAAGTAACTCCATGTTAGTAGAAGAAGGAAGCGCTCTAAAAGTAAACAGAAATGACGTTGAGTCACACTCGATTCGGCTGCGCGCAAGGTTTTTATATCGGCACCGAAATTGACGAGGCACACAGGTCTGGATGGCTTTTAGCGAGTGGCACAACGTGCGACCGCGAGATCGCGAATCCCACGGAAATCTCCCTCGAGTTGCGCTCGCGCGCGAGAGCGGACTGCAATTTTCATAAAGTACTACGGCGGTGTACGTGGCGACTGGAAAAATTCCAGGAATCGGACTAGCTACAAAAATACTGAAAATTCACCGGCAGCGGCAATGGCACTGCGTTGAGTATATAAAGCTGCGGCCGAAACGACCGAAGGGAACTCCCGAGTAACAGGCATTTGCATATTATCACCAATTCCGGTAGTCGAGCAACGTCAGTCGTCGAAAACGGCAGTTCGCCAAATTCGAGAGGGGAAAATTGCAAGAAACCCGGGACGCGGTGTAATTGAGCTTGATATCGAGTTTAACCAGGAATAATTGCAACACTCGTCATAATGCTCCTGGCAAATCTTTTTGCGATAAAGCGTAGTAAATTTTTTCCTACTAGGAAAGGAAACAAAAATTCTAACAAGTATAGTTTTCCAGGCGTTTTAAAATTTTACTATTGACTCGACGGACGTGGAAATGAATCAGCCACTTTCAAACTATAAATCGATGCGATCCTTCGGCGGGCGAGACTCCGTCACGCTCCGCGAAACTTTTAAGGCAGTTTCGCGAAGCTTCAAGATGGTGCGGACGCGGTTAATAAGACGACCAATCCGGCGGCGAAGGTGACGAAGGCGAGGGTCGATGTCGAAGGAGGGTGAGTGCTTTGAATAGGAGGTTATACCAACGGCATAACAACGTACCGGGGCTTATGTGCCTCTCGTCCGATATATTATACATGTGTACGTGTATATAAATGTACATACATACATATATGCATGCACGTCGTCTCTCCCTTGTCGCAGCAGTTCGACATAACGATCCAGAGGAGCGGAGTAACCGGCGGGCCTCGGCTTTATCTACGAGCCACGGTCGAGATTAACGAAACAAAGGCCGGGACTCGCGACGGAAAGCGTTGTTTCTTGTCGGAGAGGTCGGTCCCAGAACGGCCGTATCAGGCTTTACGTGCGCGCCCATCAGGATACGGAAGCCGTGCCGACAACGTCGCTCGCTAATCGCGTCGCGTTTAGGATCCTCGCCGCGGTTAAACGCCAGTCGTGAGACGTATATCGTGTCGCCCTCGCGTTGTTCCACACGTTCCTGAATTGAAAAGGAAATGTCGCGAGGGACTGCAGATCGTGGATAGAAGTTGGAGGAAAACTTGGAGTTTCTCGCAGGGCTGATAAAGACGTACATTAGACTCCCGAGAGAGACAGTTATATAATTATAAGAAATCACGTTTAGCGGGCCGTTAAAGAGAATTTTGATTTTCAAGAATTACGTATCAGATGTTTGTTTTTGAGATAAATCATATCATATCTGAAGGGAAAGAAATATATTGAAATCTAGATATAAAAGGAAGCGCATGATGCTTTGCATCAGCATGTGTGACATGACCGAAAAGTCTGTTCAATCGGATGTAAGCTTGAGATCCTCCAGCCACTATCATATTTCTCGGCAAACTTGCCGCCCAATCTAATTTCACCGGTGACAATTTATAGCCCGCGGCATCAGCTAACGAATCGCCGAGCGGTTTCTCGCTTCGTAGGATGCAACTCTTAACCGGACACTGTGGGGTGGTTTGCAAGAGGGTACGTGGTTCGTAGTTGCATCCGATTGCACTGTAGTCTCTGCAGACATCGGCTTGTAATTTTCGAACAGATGCACGCTATTATGACCGGTCTACCGACTTGCAATGCGACGCGAAGCAGAATATATATACAGAACGAGCGCGCGAAGCGCACGGACGGCGGCGGCGGGTAGTATATACCGCCCCTATCCTCCCGTTCACCCTCCCATCGTCCATTGTCCTCCCTTTGACGTCGAAGAAGACGATGCCGGGAACTTCATTAAGGGTACTTTGTAGATTTTCAAACGACTTAAAGTACCGAGTCTGGCGAATCGTGCCGAGCGTCTCACGGAACTGCGTACTAATTACGAACGCTTCGGACAGAGTAATCATTTTTCAAAGAGGGAGCTTTCTCTCTCTCTCTCTCTCTTAAGGAGAGAGAGAGAGAGAGAGAAGCTCGCTTCGTCGAGGAATCGCGATACACTTTTACGCGCGTGCTTAATTGAACGCGTTATATCCTGCTGGAGTCCGCTTCACCCTTAAAAGCGAAAAGAATAAGCACTTTTGACGTAATAGCAAGAAAAAAAAGCAACCGTGAAATTTATTCTGTAAGAAAAATTTTTCAAAGAGTACATATTGGCGCGATATTGAGACCGCTCCTATACTAAGCAGAACGATCCCAAAAAGAAGTCAAGGTAAAAGGATTAAGTATTTTACATTATTAAATCTCTCGACTTCTTTTTGGATCAATGTATTTATACGCGGCTAATAAATTGATTATAATTATATTATTTTTCTAATTAAAATCGATACTGATTAGCTTTCTTTCGTTCTTTACATTTCTTGAAATTACGATTCCGCGAGAAAATGAGAAAGTATCGAGTAGGATCGTTGCATTTGCTTGTTATGTCTGCAACTGAGCATGCAATCGATTTTGGCGAAACCGCCATTGTATATTTGTGGTTCTATATCCTGACCGATTTTCCGCGTTCGCGGAGCGTATCTCGGTTTTCGTAGCTGAATCTTAGCCTGATCGATGTCGTGTATCGATGACAAAGACGGACCACTGAGCAACGGAGCTCATACAAGGCTTTTCGCTGGTACAGCAGTGTAGAAATCCTCAATTTCACGGTTCACTCGCCAAGAGCCAGCAAGAGTTTTCCTATCTTGTGCATTTTGCGGCGCATCTACTCTGAAAAGAAACTCCTCCTTTTGTTTCCCTTCGAAAGCGCGTCTCTACACGGATTCGCCGCGCGCGTCAAATCTCGTCAAGATGAGCCGCGTCGTCAAATTCAACAACGCGCGCAATGTCGGTATGCTTTTCATGAGCCAATTTGCGCAACTGAAATTCGAGGCACAAGTAGAATTGAGGAAAATGAGGTGACGGTACAACTGCAGACGTCTCGCGTCCGCAATCTGCGCGCTACCGGATTATAGAAACGTCTCGATTATCTCAACCGTGCGGCGGATAATCGAGTGATCTCACAATAGCGGAACCGAGATTCAATGGGAGGACGTACTTCAGGTTGAAAAAAATTTGCAAAAATAGGATCCATCAAGCGAATACTTGGCGCAAATACTAGCGCGGAAATAAATCTAAATAATTCTCATTATACACATTACACTTATATTTTACACAATTACGCTGATTAATAGAAGGGATCCGAAAAAGGTAAGAGAACGAGAAGACATCCTTTTTCCTTTGCATTCACGTAATCGTTTCGTCATTGTTGAAATCCTCCCTTCAAATAAAATACATCCCGATCGTGCAGTCGCGCGGCAGTTTCCACCGCAAAGTTATTAACTTTTTGAACTGTTGCCGCGTTTAAAGCTTTCTTTCGTCGGGCAAACGAGCCCTCACTCCACATAAATAATCGAGCCGCTGCCACCGGGAGCCACGTAGTTACGAAGTTTACAACTACCGGCGCCGTTTGGTGCCTCGCGTATACGCTTTTATATCGCGTTGGATAAACAAGCTCGACGTTCACGCTCGCAGGCTCATTCGAGTTCATGAATGTGCTTTCATATACGACAAGTCGCGCGTTGGTATACATATATATGGAATGTACATATGTGTATACGTGGCGCACACCGCGTGCGTGTGTGTGCGTGTGTGTGTGTGTGCGTAACACACCCGACGCATTTTCTTACCACCGGCCAAGTCGACGTCTCAGGGAATCGAGAAATTGGTCGGCAACGACGCGAAACTTCGCGCGCGCCGACGAGGAAGGGACGAAAAAACTCGGGGTTTCCCACCCTCAAACCGACAACGACAATTCGCTAAGAGCTAACGAAGCGAGCGTCGGGTCAAAGCACTGGTTAATTAAACGTTCCTCCAACGTCGCGTTCAATCTCTGACGATCTCAGAAAACGAGACACGAGTTTCCCTGAGTTTCTCACAGGAAGTCGCGCAATCGCATCTCCTCAAACCTCAGAGGATTGTCAATTTTGGAACGGTGAATCTTCAAAATTACATATTTTTTTAGTTCTTGGAAGGCGTTTTTTTCTCCTATTTTACACACGATATGCAATGTGTATATATCTCTAAGAAACAGCTGTGTGAAGTTGGCTCCTCCACTACTGAAAATTCAAAAACGATCATTACCACTCGATCGATGGTCGTTTGGTAGTATTTAACGGTCCATTCTCGACGATTGGTAGTTAAAGTTGGAAATAATAATATAAAAAAAGACATACGCGCATGAAGTTAGCCCCTCCTTTCACAAAATATGACTTTCCAGACTGCGTAAGTAATTATAACTGTAAATACTCGTTTGATGGTAGTTTACTAATATTTAGTAGTCCATTCCCGATGAAACTTATATTATATAATAGTAATAACCATAATACAAAAAAATACATATGTAAAGTTAAGCTCCTCTTTTTGATAATAAAAAACGCACGCACATTTGTAACGATTACACTTATGAAGACTGGAAATTTTAGAAAAAAAAGAAGTAACTTTATGCGCGTATGTTTTTCTTTCATATTATTATTTGCAATTTTGACTACCAATCATCGAGAATGGACTACCAAAAAACGATCACCAATCGAGTGGTAATGATAATTTTTGAATTTTCAGTAGTGGAGAGGAGAGGTTAACTTCACACAGCTTTAAAAAGCTGTACAATATCTCTGAACAGAAAATTTACTTGACAGATGAAAACTCGAGTTTTGTTAGTTTCTTTATAGATCCCTTCCCTGCTCCGTATTTTCATCGCTTAACTTATGCTCTTCACGGACTTTGTGGACGACCATTGTACGAGAGCAGACCCTCTCGGAATAACGCTAATAACGCAAAACGGAGACTGCCACGTCATGATGTAGCTTTTTTTGTGAATGGAAAGGGTTCGCCATTGTTCGACAAGTGGAGAACGGATTCTATCTACAACTCCTTGCTCGTTTCCCGATAATGTCTACTTCTCAACGAGCTAGTCGTTTCCTGAAAATAAAGCTAAGTTTTATTTCTCGACGTCGTTCTATATATGATATATTAATATTTATATATTAATCGCTAAAGTCGAATGGAATATTCCATACATCTTAATTTATTATACGCTCCTTTCTATACTACCATCTCCTTTTCTTTGTGCAAGTTTCGTAATTCTGAGGGCATCATTTATCACTGAGCGACGATCCAACAAAATTACGCGAGACGGTAAAGAAATCGCTTTGGCAAGTGTCGCCTCGTTAACGGGTCGTAAAAGACGCGCGGGCGCCATCGCCCACAAGGGCGCCCGGGAAATCAGTGTCCGGCCACAATTAATGTCTTAATTGCCATCGAGAAGATCAAAAGAGTAATTAACGCGACACGTGCGCAATCCTAACGGCGATAAAAATACGGAGGCCGCGAGCGTAGGTTTTATCGAGAACTAGCTTTTCGTTTTCTAATTTTGACTCTCCCCCTCTCCCTCTCTCTCTTTCTTTCTTTCTTTCTTTCTTTCTTTCTTTCTTTCTCGCAAGGCCCGAGTGTTAAATTATGCAATCGACCTTGTTACTCTTGCAGTATCTAAAGTTATTTTAACATGCATTTCTCTCATTATCGGTATTTTTACAAGATTAATTTCATTTACTTTTCTGGCCATCGTTATTTGCCGTACGTATTTTTCACATTTTTACGATCGCAGAGGATTTTCAAGTCCAGTTTGCGCTTCGTGAATATTTATATTCGCATCGTTAAAGGAATTTACGAATCGTAAATTCCTCGTCCGATTGTCTCATACGCAAACGTCGCCGAGTAATAAGTATGATTTCGCAAGAGACAGGAATTCGATTTTTGCTCGCACCCGTCGGGAATGAGCGTGGCTCATAAATTCGCGCCGGTATAAACGTGAAATGAAATTTATACTACAGATATGCGCGTTTTCGACGTACCGAAAGTGTGCAATACATGTTGATTCTTCGGAGATGAGGCTCGGAAAAGGCTGCGTCGTGACTGCAAAACGACCGAAATAAAATTTTATAGCCTCATAGTCCATAGACGCTGAGCGCGTGTATCGAGGATACAGTTGCCGGTTACTAACACCTTCTAAACCGGATATCACATCTCACGTTCGCTCCAGAACACGGACTGTAAAAACAATGCGCGCTGCTTGAATTATTCGAACGACATTCCGATACCCGACTCAAAATATCTCTCTGGTCCAGAAATATATATTTCCCGTTGCTTTTTCATATCTTGTCCGCGCGCTTCTCCATTTCGCACACAGCAATTTCCAAATATTTTAAATCCAGGAGATTTGGGAGAATTTTTAAAAATCATCTCCCGTGTATAACGAGATCCATATAAAATAAAAGATATATAAAAATCCGTTTGCTTTATTTTTCGAAACTCTCCCCGTTTGTTTATCATGCGCCCGAAATGTCGATCGAAAAATTCCCAGTATTATATCGAGAAATTTTGCTTTTCCGCGGCGTGGCGCGCGGCGCGCGGCGGAGCGCGGTGAATTAACGTGCGTGTATTATTCCAAAGTTCGGACTCGTTACCGGAGCGAGAACAGTGAGGCTTGTTATTTTACGCAAACGGCGGCAGGGTGGTTTAACAATAGCGGGAATGTTACCGGCGTTACCGCCATCCCCAAACAAACACCGCGCCGGGCCAAGCGGCGTGACGGCGCCGTGGCCGGCACCGCAGAGTATGGAGACGTAATCTTGAGATCCCATATGGTCCCGTGTCGAGGATGTAATTGCCGCTCGGGGGCAATCACGAGATTATCACGACAGCGTTTCCGTGTCGGTGGGCGCTCTCAGGGTTGCTTCAGCGCGCCATTGCCTTGCGGTAGAAACAAAGGTATCAGGCAACGGAGGCTTTATTAAGCTTGGCCGGGGAACGCCGGCCGACAAAGCGCCGATAGTTTCGGCTAAATGAAATACGGGTCGGCTATAAATACCGACCTATCGATAGAGGGACCCTGACATCGCCCATGGCGCTACGACTTCGGACAAAGGATAACTGTATTCGCTTCAGTTGACTCGGGAAGCAATCAAAGCTGCATCGCGTTGCCATGCCGTGGCTTATTCGTGCGGCAGGATCCGCGAACGAAACTGGATAATTTGGGTACCTCTCAGTCGACTTCATTAGCATTCCAGACAGTCTCTCTCTATGCAATGATGATTTTCAATGACAAACTTTCAGGAGCATTTAAAATGACGCGAAATTACGCTCTGTACTATTTTATTTCATTAATATCACTTATAATCGTATTATCAAATCGCTTAAATTAATTCCTTTCGAGCGGAACAAAACGCGAAATTGAGGGCAAGGATTGCTCTTGAATCCGATGTAATGCCGAACGAAGTTAAACGGCTTGGTGCACGGCTCCTTATTCGCAAATGCGATTTGTCGTTCCTCATAATATAAAGCGGCATCAACAGAGAGAGAGAGAGAGAGAGAGAGAGAGAGAGAGAGAGAGAGAGAGAAAGAGAGGTGACAAAAGTGACTGGCGCTATACTGAAGAGTGTTCGCAACGGGTTTCAAAGAGCCTCAGCGTTTCTTCCATTACAGAGCATATCTTTGGACATAGTCGTGAAATAACGGACGCGCAATTTCGCTTTGACATAATTTTCAAAGTGCATTACGCTTTCAAGGTTTAAAGAAGCGCGGCGCTGGTACGCAGTTATTTATTGTCTATAGTATCGGCACGATGCGAATGAGAGGAGATGCTCCCGGCGAATACTAAATTCGGATACTGCGTCCGCTTTAAATTTTAATCCCGTGCGATGCGGAAACCGAAATTATCTCGGCAAAAATACACGCATCTCTAATTATTCATATTGTTTGTTTTGAACTCCGTGATTTGCAATGTTTGCGGAAAACTTTGCGCTGCAACTGTGTAACTTCAATCGCAATTCAATTTTTAATCTCTACTATCTGCATTGCAACTGCATCTATAGCCATGTTAAATTGAAACCTATTTGTTGTATCCGACGTATCGGACTTCCGGTCAAACTGTAAGTGGCCGAGGCAGAACTTTCAGTTTGCTCTCTATACACAGCGGCCCTAAGGCTATATAGAAATCCCAATAACGCGCGGGTGTTGTCCGAACAGCTATGTACTGTATTACGTTCTTATTCGAAAAACAAACGTTTGTAATCCGGCTGGGCAACGGACATATCGAACGATTACAGCAAGAAGACAAGGCGAACGAAGTATAACGAAAGCATTGTAAAATGTAAAAGACGCGAATTATTCTCCATCGAACCGGTTGCCGCCTTCACGCGTACGCGGCGTTAGTCAAAGCGAATTTCCGACGTGCCGGACCCTCGCGCTATTCACTTTGCCAATAACCTCGTCGCCTCAGTCACCGCGTCGACAGTCGACACACTACTGACGCTTTCCCGCTGAAAGCCCCGAGAGCAAACGCGGCGAGAAAGCTCCCGGTGTGTAGTCGCCCGCCGCCACGTCTAATAGCGTTCTCGTGATAATCGCCGTAAAGCGCAGAGAGGCGACGACGAGTGCTTCCGCTCGAAATTCCCCGGACAAGATTCCGCGCGCGACTCAACGCGACTGTCGTTTCCTTAAAGCGGGCTCGTGTATAACTCCGCTCTTGTAATACATGAACGCGAAGGAACGACGAGACGGTCGGGAAGAGAGAGAGAGAGAGAGAGAGCTTCCCTTTCTCGGCATCCAGGTCGGGGGCTTTCGAAACGCGAAAGCCAAACAGCGACAGTCGGTCCTGGGAAAAGCTCGTGGCTTTCGATCGACGCGGCTCTCAAAGCCTCTCTCGCTCGAAGGGAAAAAAGGAGCGAAGGGAAACGGTCGTCTCTACCGCCGCCGTCGTCTTCTCGGCGACGTTCTCGAGAAAACGGCGGCGAATAGCTCGGGATCCATTTAACTTGAATAGCGTTCGTCGACTCCCGCTCGCAGCTCGCAAAAGTCGCAGAAGCAGTCGAATAAGAAGAAATATATATCGCGTTCCATCTACCATGATCGCGTTCTCCGTCTACTCCTGTTGCAGGTGATGCCGATACTTCCTCTCGTGACACGAAAACGCGCGCGCGATGCATTATCAGAATTTGCGTGTATTAGCACGTAGACGCGAATGTTTCCATCGTATTCCCATCTCTTTTTGTTTTTCGACATGTTGGAATGGTGAAAGCTTACGATCTCACATCTCGCAATTGAAACAAAAAACTAATTAAAAAGGGGACAATATTAAAATAAATATGCATGTAGGAATTCTTGATTGTGAAATTTTCTAGACGTTGCAGGGATAGTACAAAATGTTGATACGCTTCGTCGTCATGTGCACCCTGTTAAACACACGGAAACGTCGTCAGGCACAACCGCGACGCGCTTGCTGATAGTCACTGCGAGGAAACCGAATCATTTCCGGCGTATTTGCAGCGTCAAAGGCAGCTCGCGCGGTGGTTTCCTCCGTCCCATGTCGCGGAAAGAGAAAATCGACTCTTAGCATTATGACAAGGTAATACGACGCGACGTACCAAAGGGCGCTCTTGAGGACGATAGATCTCGCCGATCTGCCGAGGCAGTCGATCGAGAGCGCCATTGCCAGAATCGCTCGGCAACGAGGAAGGGAGAGAGGGGCGCGATGAAAAGAGCAGAAATTGCGATTTTCAGGTCGGCTGTTTCCAACTCTAACCTATGGCCGTCTTTTTCTCTACGTCCTCTCCCCCCTTCTCTCTCTCTCTCTCTCTCTCTCTCTCTTTCTCTCCCTCCCTCTCCCTCCTTCATCGTTTTCCTGCGGAAATCCCAAGGGATTCGACGCTCCGGCTGTATTTTATGTTTGGCAAACCGCGGGGAGGGGAGGGGGACGTAAAAGGAATTGGCACAATCGCCGATGATCGCGTGAACGTGCTTACTGAATTCTCGGCTTCTTACTCGAGCGTAATTTGATTACCGGACGTCGTCGGCATTTTCACGCTATTTCCAACCGCGTGCACCCGCACGATTTCCGCATTTGACTCGGAATGAATTGCCCGTTTAGTCGTATTGTAGAGATATAGTACGCGCGCGCCGCCGCGATCCTCGCGCCGATCCACTTTTCATCTCGTTTATAATTCATCGCATCCCTTCCGTATCTTCTCGGGCGTAGGCAACCTGGTAACGGATCTCTTCTCTTCTACTACCGTTGTTTTATCGAGTATGCATCTCGTCTCGCATTTAGTTGAAAGTATGCGAAAGAAAGAGCACCCCGTTTCTACAAAACGGACGAGAGAAATGGCGTGGATCTCTTGAAAAATAAAAGCAATATTGTTCCTCGGAGAGAACGCTTCTTGCGAAACAATTTTATTGTTTTATTTAACCTCTCGCCCTCGCCTTCGTCCTCGCGCGCGCGCACGAACGCTTTTCTAGTGCTTTCATTAAACGCGTGCTTCGGATATTTCATTCAGCAATTTTCGACGAAATTCTTTTACGAGCGAAATTGATTGTTATCCACTTAAAAATCGCGACTTATGTAAGCAGCGAGCCTGGCCTCCTCGTTGCTCTCCTCTTTCTTATCTCGGTTACAACTTGGACTATCATCTTCGGTCTAACTGGCGTTTCACCTTCGCTCTTCGATTAAGACATTCCTCGTTGCACTGACGGTGCGATCGATGCGACGCGAAAGAATCGAGCGGATTTATAACGAAGAATGCATTGCCGACACGCTAGTTGAAGTGAATTGCCGTCGATCACCATCAGAGAGAGAAAAAAGAGGGCTATCGTAGTTTTTACGAGAACGAAGGAGTCTCACAGAGACATAAAAGCGGCTTTCCATTGCAACGGTTTGTGGTGCTCCAAGTCGGCAACCATGAACGTTGCGATACGATGCGATGCGATGCCGACGTTTCGACATGATATCGATTCGAGGGATTACCGCTGAGTCTGATCTGTTTGGACAGAAGAGTAACTGTGGCGTAGAACGTGAAATGATGATTACATCGCCCTTAAGCGCGAGTGGCTCGCGGTAAACGCATATCTGCAGCCGTCACGGGCATTGTGACACAACTAATTGCGTAGTGAAAATGTAATTATTATCGCTACAGTTTATTGCATTTTATTTAATTTACTTTCGCGTCGCGATGACATCGTTTGATTATTCATTACGTTATTAATTGGTTTAATGTGATAAATTCCGTTTACGTCTTTCTCGACAGCTCAGTATAGTGATAAAAAGAACAGCAGGGAGCGGCATAACAGAATGCAATTTTGCGGATAGCGCTATTCTCTGGCTTATCGTCCGTCATTCAGCCGGTTTTACAAATTGCATACATCCGCGGTTTGAATATCTAATGCGCCGTTTCGACATCCAATGTCGAAACGGCCGTGTATCGACGTCTGCGGGGATTCAGTCATACGGTCTTTCCCAAACCCCGCCTTGCGTCCTTTCACGTACCCTCCTAAACGCCGCGAGCGGTGCGGATGAGCGCACGGAGGGTTGGCGGCGCATCCATAACCAGGTCATGCCGCACGATGTTGGCGGGTCAGGATCAGGTTTGACAAATATCGAAACACATCGTCCTTACTCAGTCTGACCCTGACTGTAGAAGGGCAGCTCACTGCCAACACGTATATACAGGTTGATTCAGAATTGCTATGCGTTTCTTAATTCTAACACTTGAACATCTGCAAACGAACGAATTATTTTCCATCCCTCTTGCAAAGTTTATTCAACGGCGTAATGCTATCAATTTTCTACTATTTGAATTACTGACGAAGCAAGGGTGTACCTCCTCTAATTCTGAAAAAGTGGGAAGGATTTATATATAAATGTGTTTAAAGAGCAACATTATAATTTATATATAATTTTGTTGCGCTCTTTTTGATTTTAAATAACGAAATTCTATTTTATATTCCGTCGAAAATAATTGCACGTGAAAACTCGTGTGCGCAAAAATGTTACTTTTATTCGATTTTACTCGTACCACCCGACCTCCGCGCATCATTTATCTTCTATATTGCGTGCAGAAGTTATATGAATAAATGGCGACTCTGAATCATCCGATATACGCCCGCGTGCGTGTAACGTACGCGTGGCCGTACGTGCACATACGTTACATACGCCGGCATACGTATGTTTATCAGCCCCGCGTCGGGTGTATACGCTCGCTCAAAGTCCGGGGCCGCCGCCGCCGCCGCCGCCGCCGGCCGCGGTTGGCCGACCAGCCGTGTTTAACGAGACGTGAGCACGGCTCACGTCAGATCGGCCACCGACACACGAACGAAATGCATCACGGCCGAGTAACTAGCGTGCTTTTCAAATGAAAAATCTCGCCGGCCGCGCGTCCGACGCTTTTCCCAGCACGTCCGCCGCTCGTTTGTTCTCACCCGTTTAAATACCCGTTGACAATCCGAGCGTTGCGATTCGATTCATTGCGCCCGAGGAGCGTTTGACGTTCCTCCCCCTCCCCCCCTTTCCTCCCCGTCAAATGATGGCGCTCCGTCGTTAATCTCTTTGGTAGATAAATTCTAATAAGCAATCTGTAAGTAATGTATAGCTTCGCAATACATATGTTCGGCATACATATATGTGTCCTACGTAATCCTCTTACGGACCCCTCCTTGAAGAGTGATAAACGAGAAATCGTAAAAGCTGTGTGCCCAACGAACTGACCTGGCGGAATCACTAGCAGCGATACGAGGCTTCTCTGCGCGTCATATTTCGTCGACATTATTGAGCGACTGACGAGATTCGCGAAGGTGCAGGGAGGGTGCATATTATTTATTCCGCGTACGGTATTCACGCGAAAACACGATGTCGTCGTCACGCTCCGCGCTCGTCATCTCTTGAGAGGGATTTTCGCGAGCACGACGAAAGGGAAGACGAGTCGTTAACTTAGCCTCGGCTCGACAATGGGTGAGGTACGTAACGAGGGGTGAATACAAGCGAGAGACACGCAATCTCCGTAATAGGGGGACCGCAAAAATGGGATGAGGATAAGTTTCGGGGAGGGTGACGCGGCGCGGCGGCTTCTCCCGCGTCGAGTGCGACGAACGAGTGTGGTGTTCCTCTCCTGCACCGCGGGCGCGGGCGTTGCGAACGCCCACGTCGACCGAGCGACCGTGTAATTAAAAAGTGGAAACGTAGACGGAAATTGTTGACGCTGAAGGCTCAGGATCCCGTCACCTCCGGGGGTTCGCGAGCGACGCTACGTGCCGTCGCGCGACGTTCTCGGAATCTATCCAGATGGAAACTGAGGCGAGGGAGACATATTTTTTCCCTTTATTTGCCGTGGAAAGTGAATTCCAGACGATTAAAAACGTCGTAAAACGTAAAAAACCACATCTGGAAAACGTTTTTCCAACCATGGTCTCTAGTTTCTCTCTCCTCTCTTTCCTCTCTTTCTCTTTCTCCGAGTGCAAGTACGTTTGGTTACATGACTTCCCCAAAATACAAACCAGATGCGACTAGCAAAATGAAGACTTTGTTTAAATCACGGGAAAGCAGGTTTCGCATTTTAAGGGCAAAATGTAGAAAAAAATACAACGGTCGCGAGTTATAAAATGTAAAATACATTGTAACGCATTTTAGTCGTTCCCAAAACGGATGACACCGATCGGATCGCCGGAAACGTGACTTTAAGAAAAATACGTTCGAGATTCGACATTTTTACACGAATCACGATAAATCCGGACATCTCGAACCGACGATTCGTAAAAGAGCATGAAAATGCGCACCGCATAAGAAACGAGCAGTTTCCCGATAACGCTTGGAAAGGGGCATCCGTACGGTGGTTCGTCGCGCTGCGTTTGCTTAAATTTCCGACGATTATCGTGGCCGATGTTTTATAAACGAACGATCTCCACGGGCTCGAATGTGGACGTCCCTTTAACGGCGGCGATCGACAGCCGCGACAACGACGACGTTTCTTTCTTTCGTCGGTGCTTTTACCGAAAGGTTAGTGTTCGATGCGATGATGACGGCCCCGCTTACTGTTTTCACGGATGAGCGGGAAAAAAGCTTCGGACTCGGGCAATTCCACTCGTGATAATATATTAAGTTCGTGATAAGGTTCGCGAACGAAGAAAGGGAGAGAAAGGGAGGACGTCGCATAATAAATAGCCGTCCGGCGCGGCGCCCGCGCGAGGCGGACGAGTCGCTAACAATGACATTCGTTTATCACGTGCAGCCGCGGCTTTAACCCTTCATGTGTCTAGCAGTCTGTGCAAATTTCTCGCTTTTTTCACAGCTTCAGATAATATAAGGCAGAGAGAGAGAGAGAGAGAGAAAGAATAATAATTTCACTCGTGCAAACCGTAATTTGATATTCCCGATGCTACACGAGAGGCCATTACACAGACTCGGACGAGATTTTTCTCTTCCTCTTTTTCGAGAATTAGAACAATTAAGCGCCGAGGAAGATATGAAATTAATGAAATTCTCCGTAGAAAAACAGCGCGCAGAAGAATGATACAGTACTACGTAACGTTTAGAATGTTTAACAGCCGTGTGCCATTCATACGGAAAAATGGCACTGCGGTTAAAGCGCAATGTTGAATATAATTGAATTAAATTTCACGGAACTGTGAAGCGCTAATTTTCAAAAGGCGAGCGTGGCAAAGTACGGAGCTTCCAATACATCCACGAAACGGCGCCCACAACACTGCTGACGACAGGAAGATTTCCCATTTCGACGCCAAAGTTGCATCGTCGCTAAAGTTGCGATAGATTGGGCTCTTGTTAGCACTCAATTTCACAACATAATGCGCGTGCAGCTGCAGCTCGCTATTGTTAATCGCAACTGTAGTAAGAGAAAGAGGCGGAGGAGTGAAATTCTAACATAGGGTCTTTGATATAGACACTGAATTTCAAACAGCTTTCTACAAGAAGCTATTTTGCAAAAATTATTTATTATAATTTTACAAACAAATGAAATTTATATTGATGTTGAAATTATAAGAGTGAGCTGCACAAGAATGACTATTAATTAGCAATTCTTATGTCTCTCTACATCGTAATCCTAACAATTAGACAGAAAAGAAATGTTAAATTAATGTCGAGAAATATAATTAACATTGTCCACGTCGATAGTCAGGCAAAAAAATATAGTCTCGTAAGTCTTCTTTTAACTTCTTTTTAAATTCTATTCACGCACAGTCATGTCGTGTGCCTGCACGCGTGTTATCATTAGATATAAGATATGATTTTCAGTGGCGTATAAAGCTGTATATACATGTAATCTAACCTGCGACTAATGCTAATCATGGTCAATGTAACCGGCCATAAATTTGACGCAGCAAGGTAGAAAATGATGCCCGGCTTGCGCGCGGCCGGTCTGACTGCTCGCGCCTTCTCTACTGCAACGGCCAGCCGTAACGAGGAGTCGTTTATCACCGGCGATAGTAAAGCCGGAGACCGGACGCTGTTCGATTCATTTAGTTATGTTAACGAAGTATTAACGCGCGCGATAAGCCGCCATCTTCGTGCAAACACGACGATGAGCTAAGCGCCGATGAAAGGAGAAAAAGGGGAGATGGACGTTTCGCCGCGGCATTTACAGCGGCGGACCGGAAGCCGTGTAATTTTTCTTCCGAGTGGCACGTTCAAGAGGCAAACGAACCGTCAGCGAGTTTAATTTATTCCGCAAGCATCGTGACGGCGATCCCTATTAACTCGTTCTCCTGGCGACTCGCCTGGCGGTTTAAAGAACTATCGTATGCTAATGCGCGCGATATGCCAGCGATTAAACCGGAGGAACGAGATTAAACGACTGCAATGGTAGTCCTTCATTATATTAGCTCGTAATCGGACGAGAAAAATGGCGGTGACTTAGGGGTCAGCTAAAATCCGCATTACGTTTTCTTTAACGTTCGCAGCTCGTATTTCCAGTAGGTAATTCCGAACGACTGCTTCTCGGATTTTAGTAAATTACCACGACAGATGTTACGATCGGAAGAATTCCTCCAGCTGCCTAGGGACGCGCCAGTTGCTGGACGTCGTTTGTCGTTTTAATCGCGGCCGATCAGCGCGAAACAGTTTGGGACCGCGAAGATGTTCTTTGAGCGGCACGATTCCGTCGATCTTGCGGATAACCTCGATTTAACAACCGTAAAAAATAATAATGTCGAAGCGGACTGAAGCGACGCCCGGCTCGTCAATCGGGATGCTCTTCGCGAAAGGAACCCGCCCGCAATTTCCGCGCGCTGCGTTTACGAGCTTTTTTTTTTCGCTTTTAACCCGACGACGATCCGTCGAACTTTATATGGTATAAACGCGCGCATGTGAAAACTAGGTAGGAAAAACGGCAACGCGCCACCGCGAGACGCGTTAAGATCGAGATCAGTGTAAAAGCGTCGCCGGTAATGGCTGACGTCGGTGGCATCGTCGTTCACCTAATTTTACTCGGCGCGTATTTTTGCGCATAAACATCGTGCAGTTTATGCGACCATTCGATGCAACCCGTTAACGTTGACTTGCAATGCCATCTAAACGAAAAGAATACGACTGTCATGAAAGATAGACGTGTTTTTTTCTTCTTAATATCACATTGTTGGCTATTCGCGTGTTCTTTAAAAAATATTAAGAAAAATGAAATTATATCTTTTTAAAAAATTATTAGTAGTATAGAGAAGTGAAAGAAGTAAAAAGAGAATAGAAAGAACAGGCAGGTATATTGAAATGCATCGTACTCTTCCCCCTGTCTGATTTTCTACGCCACTCGAGAGTTGTCTTAATTGACAAGCGCGTGCATTTGATAGCAGTCGTTGCGTCGCCCTACATCATCATGGGATTTTAATTAAGTGCTACGCATGAGAGTAGAAACTCACGACGGAACGGTGCTTAACGGGGATTACCGTGCAAACGAGTTTTCGTAAAATTAGGCTGTATTCATACTATACAGGTAGTATATTATGTAGTAAGAGTATAAAGATTTACTATTTTATTAAACTGCGCTAATTAAACTTTGAAAGTACTCGGGAACTGCCGTAAAAATCATAGACTAAAATTTCGAGATCGCGCGCTTTAAAAGAAGAAAGAGCAGCTATAAATTTTAAAGCTATATAACTACGTACGGGCCGACTGATCAATATCCATAATTTAGACAACGTGCGTGCACTGCAGTGGGCTAAATGTCCGCGTTCGCGTCCCAAGTTTACCTACAAAACAGAAACTTCGTGACGTATTGGAAGAGCACGTCGGACGTTAACGCGTGCCTTTCCGAATCTTAAGACACATCGGTCTGATTTATTGTGTTTTTCGCGCGATTTAGGAACATGAACTCCACGTTATCTGTTGTCGCTCGGTTGAACTTCTGACATGGCGGTCCGTTCGTGAGAAATTTTTCCAGACGCTGGTCTCCTGCAGGCTTTATCGAAGAACGGCGTACAACTAACCACCGGTTGTATCTCACTCCCAGCGACTTCATATAGTTATCATCGCTCGCATTATGTTTGTGTCTCCCTTCGTACTTGATATTTAAAATATATTTCATCACACATACTTAATTTTCGCTTTTACAAAATATATATCTCAAAACCGAAAGTGCGCGTTTTGTATCTGCCAGCGCGCAATTATCAGGCAAGTACAACACACACCGCTCGTGATATGAACGCGCAATTATTATTCTCACAAAGGGAAGGGTAGAGCAGTCAGCCCAGCCCATTAGCCTGATCGACCAGGGTGCGCGACATCAAACGCGACAACAGGCACTCCTTGCTTATTCCGCGCGTACATCACGTGTCGAGCATCAAGGTGGCAGACACCATGCAAATATCGTCGTGGTAAACCGGTCTGCATAACACCGTCTATAAGCTCGGGGTCCTTAAACCGTGACACGACGAACGACGAGCTCCGGTAGGATAACGCCGCGTCCGCCACGGGATTATCCCTTCGCTGATATTTCTCGGATGAACGTAGGTAATTCGGAATATGATCCTCGACACTTTCATCTACCGAGCGGCTGGATGGATATTTCTTTTTTTACTTAATCTACGCGTCCGCTTGGCGTTGTCATAACTGTCGGCGACGAAGCGATGTGGGATGCAACTTCGCAGATAAGCTTGAGTGCACATCGTCCCTTTCTCTCCCTCTCCTTCCCTCCCCCCCCTCTCTCTCTCTCCCCTCCTCCGCTCTCTCCTCTTCTCTTCTCTTCTCTCGTCAACGCCGAAGCTGTCGTACTCGATTATTTGTCGTCTAATCCTCCGACCGTGACGCCTTACACACGCCAACGATTTCGAGGATTCCGCGCCAGCTTCGCTACTAATGCCGAATTAATCTTTTATCCTCGACACAAGTCTTCCCTCTCGTTGTCTGACGCTGATAATCCGCGCGAAGCTGCTACATTTTGCACTCATTATTCATCACGCTTTTAATGTTAAATGTGATCCGATCCGCGTGGATATCATTTCGTCTATCATGAAAATTGCATTGCAAAATAAGAGGATTTATTTGTAAAAAACAGGAATTATAAATAAAAAGTAAAAATGTTTGCGATTTTCTCTTGTGACTTTCTCAGCTTTAACTAACGATTTACCACTTTTTTTTCTTTTTTCGTTAAAACTCATTAAAACGTTTTATATTACCAGAAAAGTATATGCGCAGAGAAAATATTAAGCCAAGGTATTAATGCGCGCTCGTGGTTTCGCCGAGAATTTGCGAATTGCATCGGCGAAACGTCAGAGCCGGAGACGTACTGGGCGCGCATAGTAATTACCGCGAACGAAACCGGGTCACCTCCCTTACGCCCTCGAAAGTTCTTTTTTTTTTTGTTTCGCCTCCCCGGCGTAACGGCCGAACTTCCGGTTTCGCGGTACCCATCCCGGATACGTAATGAAAATGGGTGGCTTGCCCGGCCGCCGTCGCCACTTAAGCTCCAAGTGCGAATATCAAAGTCTGTTCTATCCACGTAGTCTATTTACTTTCCCGTCGCGTAGCTACAGAATTTCGTTCACCTGCCCCATCAGGAAAACTTTTTTCATTAGGAGCCAGATGACGAGATGGACACGCGCATAATTGCTAAGTGGTACTTTTCGCCGAGCCATAACCACTTTTCGTGCCGAAAAAGGTCGTCTGATGGATGGACACGGTCGGAAATGTTTGGTATCGCCCTTCGGAGGCCCCCTAAACAAATTACCGCGGGCGCTGAAAGGGACTGAGTCAGGACATTTGGGATCAAGTCCTAACCCTGAAGCTTTCACATTTGCTCGACCGATATACACGTGCGATTTCCCCGCGTGTTCCCGTACTTGCAGATCCTTCGATCGATTAGGAACTGATTTTTCCTAAATTAAATTTGCACACTTTTATCTGCTCTTTACTTATAGCACCTCCTGGCGAGGCGTCGATATTTCTTCTCGCGTTGAGAGAAACGCTAAGAAAGTTCGAGCGTACTTTCTCAGAGCGTTAGAATTCTCGTTTTTACAGGGAACTTCTCTTGGAGATCCGATCGCGTGACTAGTTTCGCAAGACGGTCGCGACGACGATGCTCGAAAGTTTTCAGGCAAGTACGACTTGTAGAAAACGCACATACATATATTGTTACGTTTTGTCGATATCGATTCGCGAGTTCGACGAGCGCGCTGTGGTCCGGAGAAGCTCTTTCAATCGGGAGGGAGGGAATCGCGAATTGCTTTCGAGAGGCACGAAAATAAATATCCGGAGTCCTATATTTGTTAACCGGACGCTCTCCGGCAGTCGGGCATAAAGATTTCCTTCCGAGTGAGATAAGAGGTTCTGAGAGCTAATTAAAGTTTTCGGGAGAATGTAGACCACCTAGTGAAGAGAGTTTCCGACGGAGTGAAAACTTGGTCGCGCTATCGGGGCAAGCTTCAACTTTGAGGTATGACAGGCTAGATATCCATCAGTTGTACGTCACGAACTTCAATCGACATTACCCCTATCGGCGATACGTTTTATAATGATGATAATAAAACTTTCACGAAATATATTATATAAAAAAATCAGTGTCGATTAAATTAAATTAAATTTAATCAATTAAATTATTACTGGGGAAAATGTAATTATACGCTGAAATATCAATGACATATTTGATAAAAAATTCTCAGAAATATAATTTATGTTCCGGCAACAAAAAATAATATATAGACATTTTTTAAACAAATTTTATTAAACAATCTTGTCCGATATCTTTGTACTATCATATTACTAGCATTAGATCGTATAGTTATACCGTTGATATACGTCGATACATTATCGAGAAACGCGATATGGTATAATAAGATACGCGATATATGCTCTTCGATAATTTTCATCACACATATCGTACACTTTTTTTATGAGGCCGCGCATTAAATCCCGCATCCTCATCACGGAAGGAGGATAGGTTGTAATAACTATAAATATCAGTAGGTGTGGTCAATTTAATTTTGATTACACGGTACTACGGAGAGTCGACGTAATGAATAGGTGTTCAAGCCTGATAACGTTAAATCCCGGCATTCTACCTGCCGGAAAGCCTCGCTAGCTTATTGTTCGGCTCGCGCGGCTCGCATAAATCTTCGGCTCCCTGTGGACAACTAAAGGTACTCCTTGCAAACTGAGAACCAGGTAACTTTTGTCGAAAACTTCCGAACGAAATTGCAAGCATCGTTCCGTACAAGGGGATGGCCTCCTCCCAATAACTAAGACCAACTCGACGCTTCGACAATAAAAGAGAGAAATAAACGCAAAGTTTCGCACGTGCGAAACGAAAACGAACGGGAGTTTGATGTGTGGTAACGTAACATGTTTGGAAAGTATCTCAATTGACATTATCATTTATTATCGAGCCAAGAAATTGAATTCCTCAAATTGTTGAAAATAGTTTTCAGCATCACTATCGACATTAGTGTCGACTGTTAATGTATAAATCGACAATATTTTATTCTTCTCTGTTTAAATATATCCTCATTACATGCACGATTAATGATTCTGATGAAAGATGTTATGTCATGATGGTTACAACTGTCGACTGACTCACCAACATGGAACCGTCGTATCCTATATAATTGGGCGCGCGCCAACGTGCGAACCTCCGATAACTGCATTCCACTTTTCGCAATTAGACGCTGTTATGGACGGCAAAATCGAGACACTCGTCTGCTAAGGGGGAGGGGGGGGGCAGAGATCTTTTTTGCGCTCGCTCGCTCGCGCTACGCGCCATTGCACCGGACGTTAAGTATGGTAATGAGTTCCAACGCATACGCTGGCCAATAGTCATCAATTATTCTGAATAATGGCATGCAAATAGGGCGCAGCGTAGGCAATTAATGTCACTATTTGCGGAGGCTTATCCCTGGTGCATAGAACGCGGCGAAGCCGCAGCGACGCGACGGCCCTACATTTGTCGATCGTAGGTAGGTATAACGCGCGACGCTCATTGGGAACTCGACAAACACGCGATACTGATCATTCCGTTGTGCGCAGCGCATCCCACCGCTCGTAGATCGGTATAATAACCTCGTCCCTCAAAACGCACGTACACGCACGTGGCTTAATTGAGCCACGATATCCAGCACGACGCGAGTCTCGCGCGAAATGGCGCAATGGTGTGCACATCCGCTGCGAGTGCGCTTAGATCTTCGCTTATGTGGGGTCTCGTCTGTATTTGAATTTTGCAAAGAAACGCTCCAAACAGCAATCAATTTTACACGGCGAAATTCTGTTTAAACTATAAATATGAGATTATAAACTGATCGAAAAATATTTTATTCAAAGATATAATAAGAATTGAGCCATTCTATAAATATTTATTTTTAAATTGGATGTTCTCAGATAAAATAATAATTTTATTACTCATTTAAGCTCAAATAAATATAAAATAGAAACAGGGTCATCACAAATTGACGAATAAATTATATATAAATTATATATAAATAAGCACACAAAAGCGCCATACTTGTAAAAGAAAAGAAAGAAACGTCAATTATAAGTTTTAAAATATTTAAAGAGAGAGATAGAGAGAGAGAGAGAGAGAATTCTACATATGTATCCTATTTCAGCATCGGTCTACTTGCTCCATTTGACATGATGCATTTACCGCAGCGGCATCATTAACACACTGTGCCCCGCGGTGCGAATCGTCGTCGACGGGCGTGTCCGGGGTACACGCGTTCTGCTAATTAACGGGCCGGAAACGGGTCGCATAAGCGTCTCTCGCGCCCGAAATAATTAGTTGCGACGCCCTATAAATATCGCAGTCCGCGATATCGCGGCGCCGCACCGCGCGGAAAAGGCGATTACGAAGCGATGAAGTGCGCGCGGTCGGCCGGTGAATAACCGACGTCGGAAACGGTTTAATCTCCGCCCGTCATTTCGCGCTCGCTCGTCGCGCTGCCTCGCGAAATTTTATCAGCCCTCATTACGGCGATGCTTTAACGAACGATCCATACATTTAGCGGTCCTCTCCGTCCGCGGCTTCATCCTGCTTCACCCTCTCTTCCTCGCTCCCCCTCATTTCCGCGCGAAATAATCAACGGGTCGGAATGTATATTAATTATGAGTACGATGTATAACTTTAGCGGAATAATATCCGTTGAGTACCATCATCGCGGGACCGGGTCACAGTCGCCCGATGATCGATGGCTTTTCGCTCATAAATTGATACCGGAGGCGCGTTTATCTCGCGCGCATGACCCCGGTGGCTCGAACAACAGGGCGAAACACCGTGCGCCCTGTACGTCGAATTATGATAAACGCGCGTAGTTCATTATCGTTAACAATTATCAGTAATAATAAGCTGCACGAGAACTCGCTTCTATTCATTACTCTCGCTCGGAAGGATCGAAGCTATATCAGTTTTGTCAGAAAACATGATATATTATATAATAGATACGATCTTAAAATTTTACATAAAATGTCGATTAAATCTTTGTAGATGATACCAGCAATCAATAGATTTTATAAGCGATCGTGCTCTTGCAGGGGATGACTGATCCGCACAGTCATTTAAAGAGCCCATCACGGAGCCGAGCTCAATACACTGTGGGAGGAGAGAAGGGGGATATTCACATAGATAGTTTTTTAAAAGCGACAGTATATTAAATTTGTGAAAAAATGGAAGGTACAATCTAATTAAAAATAAGAGCGGAACTTATATACGTGTTTGATACAATCTGAGCACAATAGCAAAGATTTATTTTTTATTTATATATGCTTTAATTAAAAAGAATAGGTGATTTTTTTTTATATTTTGAGGTAACGCGCACATGAGTTCGAGAATAATTTGCGGATTTCGCAAACGAT
This sequence comes from Wasmannia auropunctata, assembly GCF_000956235.1. Lineage (NCBI taxonomy): Eukaryota > Metazoa > Arthropoda > Insecta > Hymenoptera > Formicidae > Wasmannia > Wasmannia auropunctata. The sequence goes on along the minus strand of NW_012026894.1, from coordinate 2,108,874 downwards.
TTCTTGACATTAATTCCACGTTGCTTTTCATCGGTCGGCGTCTCCTTATCCCTCCTTCGGGCCGCCGTCTCCCTTTCTCCCGTTTACTTAAATCTCGCTCATGAGACTAAAAAGTGTGCATTAGCGTAATTTACGGCCCAATAAATCAGCCGGCTCGCCATCGCGGGAACAATTCCGCGGCGGGAAAAAAGGAACGGGGTTTGGCCCGGGCGTGCGAAAATAGGGGTACGCCGGGGGCGGGAAAGGGGAGGGGAGGAAGTCTTCTTTTCTCCGGGACCGTAATTTTATACACGCTCGCGCGTTCGTTTCTCGCGTTCCGCGCCCGCATTCCGGGGGCACGATGTATTATGATAGCCGAATATACTGGCTGCTTTTATTGTTATCGCGCGAACGTCATCTCGTGCCCGACATATACGCGCCCGTAAAACAATCGCCGCTCGCCTCTCTCTTCTTTTTCCACCGTCGAAATCCACGTTTATTTTTCCGGCTCATCAGCCATCGTGACATATTCATACCCCGTCGACAGGAGGGTGGCCTATCTAAGCGGCAACCGCGCGCGACGCGTTAGATTCGATGTGCAGTTTTTTATCGGCACTGCTTGGATTCTTGATGATTTACGCGAATCCCTTCCTCGCAATTTTTAGAGTCAGTTTACTGATTTGCGTTATTTTGCAACCTATAAATAATTTATAACATTTCATAACTTCATAAAATATATTATTTTTCTATTCTTTAAAAGAAATAAAAGAAAAAGAAGTTATAATAAAATTTTGAATAAGAGATATCGGTGTGGGTATACACTATATTTTCAACGCCGAAACGAGTTAGACGCCATCAGTATTTAAATACCTAGCAACACGAACTGGTCGTACATCGAGTGGGCAATTAGCGCAACAGCGGTGACAGAGCTGAACAGCAATTTTTTTCCCGATCGACGATCGAGCCAGGCCGTCGAATCTCTGAATTGAAGGGGTGTTTGAAAGGGTTGAACGATTGCGCGGGTGTGGCGGATATATGCGGCGGCGGGTGCGGCGCGGCGACGGGCTCGCGGTACGACCCAATTTTCGTGAGATTGTGATCAGGCGACCGGAAAACCCCTGTAGCATGCTAGGAAGGTACGGGCAAAGGGAGCCTGGGATTCGAGCGGCTGTCCAAGCGGCCGGGTATCGTATTTACGATATTGCCGGCCCGTTCACGTAACTGCTTTACCGTACGACGCCGGCCGCAGGAAATAACGGCGGCCGGTACTTCTCGCCGTCATCGGGAGCAAGGGCGAAACTTGATTTGTGTTGTCGGTATATCGATTTCAACGGCACCCCTTCCCCCTCCCTCTACCCCGCGGACGATGGCACGCGCAATATATCGGCTCATCGCGGTCCTGCCGATCGCAGCCGTTACCGCTGCGAATCCAGATCGCGAGTTATACGACAATAGCGCGACGAGAAATATCGCGCGGAGAGACGCATCCGCGCTTCGCGCGCGAACGTAAATAAAATTCGGCTAATCCGCGGTCATCGAAATATCGCAGTTTTGTCTCGTTTCGCGATGGAGTATTAATATTACGCTCGTGCAGCATGGTTACAAACCACGGATTAGTAACTGAAATGTTTGGAATGTGTACAGCTAAGCAATGCGTTACTTCCCAATTTTGATTGTCACAAAAAAGGACGATGGATAAAATAATAAAATTTTGGCTTGCGATGGAACTCTTCTTATATATGTTTTCTTATAATTTTCAAGCTGAATCATTTGCAAACGTTATTTTCAAACTGATATAGTGGGAAACTGTTGAAAATCACAAAGTAGCACAGCTTCATCGAAATCTGAACAAAAACTCAAGAATAGCATTGTCTTATCTTTTTTCTCTTTCTACAATATCTATTTGTTCTCTTTCTATTATTAGTTTGAGATTGGTAAAAGTTTGACGTGTGTCATATCACTTGTGACGAATCAATTATTATTTGTGTTGCTCGATATATTCGACTTGATATCTATTTGAATGCGTTTGACCAATGGAATCTGTATAGACAATGTTTCGTCGGTATTCTTTGATCAAGAACAACGAGAATCAAATACCAATACTTTTCTTAATGAAACACGTCTGTATCTCTATCTTCTTACGTGTCTTTATAATAAATAATATAATATAATAAAAAATTTACGTTATAACTTATTAATTTGCAAAAATCAAACAATGAATACGAACTCTTTCCGGAAGCATGTATATCAGATTCTCTTCGCTTAGACGAATGTCTTATTTATGAGCACAAATAAAGCCGAAACAAATAATAAGAGCCGAAGTTTATCATTGTTGGGAACAAAGCCTATGGCTTAATTATTATTTATTTTATTATTTGTCGATGACTGTTTAAAGCATTCATCCAGTGAAGATATCTGATGGACACTGTACTCTAATCAGGAAAAGCTTATACTCACTGTCTGATTTCTGCAAATTAATAAGTTATAAATAAATTTTATAAAAGAGTGCTGACAAAAAGACCTACTGTTTTTTCACTCATTTTTTGGACCTCAAATTTTAAACTTTTTTTATGCCAAATAGTACTATATAACGTAACATTAATTCGAGAGAAATTTTAAGATGAGCATAGGCACGGTTCCGAAGATACAAGGGGATGAAAGTGATGATTTTCAGTCAGGGTGTATCGCATAAGGAAGAATGCGTGGCTGAAGTTCATTCGTAATATTGAGTATATACATATATATATATATATATATATATAATATTATATATACACTCCATGCAAAACACCCTGACTGCAAGAGTTGTGTGTTTGTGTGTGTGAGTGTGCGTCTGCAAGAGAGAAATATCTATATATACTCATATAACAGAGTTTTTCACAAAATGTGCTATCATGAATACTCCCTACACTCGACTCCTTATTCACCCACGCTCTCTTCCCTCCTCCATGCCATGTGTAGCATTTCGTAATTGAATATGCTATTAAGTAATTATAACTAACGTGCAAAAGCGAACAGTTTTTCAATATTTCTCAACGATGCGCGCGGATACACGTAAACCTCGCGATATTGGAAAGTCATTTGTCCTTTCCGTGCGATTTCCGCACGTCAATGTTCGCGAAAGGTTACACGAAAATATACGGAGTACTAGGAATATAGTTAAGCGTGTGTAAGTGGTTCACGAATATAAAAGTTTCTACACTTCAAACTGTTTCAATATTATTTTTAACGTAATAATGAAGATGTATATACTTATATTGTATAAACGTAAAGATGTATTTAACATTAGTAAAAATTGAAGAAAGAATTTCTCATGTCCATTATTATGGCACGCATTTTTGTTTGCTCTTATCGCGATAAAAATTGTGTTAAATGTTTCAGAGGGAGCTTCAAGGGATCCAGTAATGACTCTCACGCGAATCCAGGATCGCTTTGCGAAATCGCGAAATCCATTCTGCGGGAGGGACACCCACTAAGCTTATCCGCCACCTTTGATAGCGGTAATAACTTGGTCTCTCCTGTGGGAACGCTTACGAGGATGCCTGTGGGAAATGCACTTGCGCGCGTCCGTAAACTTCCTGGCGTGGCGAGAAACCGCGAAGCTCCTGACACCTCTTTCATGATAAACGAATGCATTAAGATTTCAATAAGTTGCGGTCGGTGAAACTCGTTCTAATTTCCCACTCTGTATATTTATGTACACCTCTACGGTTAGATCTTTTCTCGCGACACACACTCAAAATTCGACGTTAACCTTGCATTCTCCGAGCGTAACGTTATAAACTCTCCTGTCTTTGCAGTTTTTATTCTTACAATAAAATCGGAATTTTAACTTTACATAACATATAGAAAATTATTTTGAAAGTATATACGATTTTACATTATTAAAGTATATACGAAAGAACACCACAAAGATATGAAATATAAAAGCACACGTACACATGTGTAATATGGATGAATATAACAGGAATATGTAAGTTTTTTTACTCTATAATGCATATAATAAAATACGTCAAAAGTAATTATACAAATATTCTTAACTGATGACAATATATTATCGGCTCCCTATATTTTAGTTGCGTTCTTTGAGCCACCAACCGACAATCTATCATCCATGTATCAAACTCTGCTCCGCGGCCGATTAAATACTGCCCGCAATTTCCACAGAAGTTGGACGCAATCGATAGCGCAACTAGTTGCGGACTTGCCGAGAACACGCGTGCTCGTGTTGCCAGACAGCTAACGTAAATTCATTGTGCATGTTTCCTGAATACTTCGGACAATGTCCCTTAACCCTTTGTGACCCGCATTAATTTCCATAAACGGTCGAATATTATCATATTAAGATATTATAATTTTATTTTAATGTTGACATTTAACGCTTGACGGTTAATATTGTTTACAGTCTTTTTTATTGCATAAAAATATATATGAAATAACTTTTATCTTCAGAATATGAGGTAATTCTTATCCATCAGAATTAATACATATCTGTATTTTTAAAATATTTTCTTGATCCCAAATATTTTCCACATGAAAACAAGTCACGCCCGTCATCCGTTTTTTGAATATATAATTAATTTTTCAATCATCTCTGTGGAAAATATGTAGTTCATATCGCTAAAATAACGGTGAGAAAATCACCTCGAAAAAGGTTAATTCAAATGCATGAAAATCGTTTCGGGTACGTGGACGTGCCGGGAATAAAATACCGGCAATATTTAATAAAATTCGATCACACCACAGGATTTAGATATTACATTTCATAACGCATTGAATAATCTATCACGTTTGAATTTTATGTTAACGTAGCATTTTGCACTACCAGTCTTCCCATTGAATTCAATATCCAGTCAATATCCAACAGCTTGAACACGAATCAGCCGATGTTATAGCATTATTAAAGGGAATCGCACGAATCTTCTTATTTCTCCGCCTAGATTGAACTTGTCAGTCTATGAGAGACTTCCTCTATGCAGTCTGCTCATACATATGTTGTTCTTTTTAGGATCTTTTTGTGTGGGGACGGCCACATTATGTATAATAAAGACTTTTCTAAGGAAGGCTTTTTGATTAAATCTGATCCGATGGTCCATAAATAACGGATTTATTTTACTTGACTGTAAAATTAAAACAAGAATATTGATCACCCATATTGTTCGTAAAAATACAATCATATATTTGTATATTATATATTTTTTTACGGATAATTAACACAAAATCATCTTTTAAGCCATGAAAGTATTGAAAAGAAGAGAAATGAAGGATGCACAAATTTCAACTTGAAATTCAATTCACAGATTCAAGAACAGCAATGTTCAGCGTCATTGTATTTCGTAATTTTACGAATTTCTAAACATGTATAAAAAATATTGTAAAATATTTATAAAAGAGTTATTATGATTTAAAGTGGCAACTTTATTAATATCGCGCCCGCGAGTTAATTCATGTGTAGCGTCAAAGAGACACGAGACTCGTCGTTGAACTCACGCGTGGGTTCTCTTTTCGCGAGAAACGACACGGCTCGATGAGCCAGCGCTTTGAATCGCCGTGCGCGCACACGGGAGGAGAGAACCGGTGGCGAAGAATACGCCGGCAACCATATCGTCATCGTCCCTTATCCAGTATAGAACGCGTTAACGTGCATTACACGTGGAGTGACACCGACAATTCCGGGACGTCGCGTTTTGCATTCGTTTGCGGATGAAGTGTTCATCGCGGGGCGAGAATATGTTTCAGGTATTCATAAAGGCAGCTCGTTAATTACGCCCGACGTCTTAAAGTAATTAACTCCAACGGGTCCTGGATCTGCCCGGGTCGCAACGGTTCCCATGGTCGGTTAATGTAATTCCAGTTCGTCCTCTGATTCCCCCTGCCCCTGGCGTAATTACGAGAGAGAGAGAGAGAGAGAGAGCGCTCCTCCTGGCGATTTTCTACCCCTCATGGATTTGGTGCGATATTCCTGTTAGCCAAAGCCGAACGAGCGAATTGGTTCGAATATAATAGGAATAAGTAGGAGTAATTTTATCACTGGGATAAATGTGGCGTTGGAGTATTTCTCAATGATGGATTGAAATCAAATTGCGAAATACTAGCTAGAAAGCATTTAATAGATTGAAATCTATATATAGTTTCCAGTAGAATGACGTTAGAATTAAAATAAGAATTTTTCAATATTAAAATAGTTTATCAGTTATTTGAAGAGTCTCAATATTGAATATAAGAAGACTGTACTCCTACATGTCGTATTTCTTTGGAGTAATTAAACCTAAAACTTAGTTGCGAGTCACGGTATTGCTAATTGTAATTGTGGTATATGTAAATTGACGCGGAATGCTTAAATGTTCCGTTCGCTTAGGATTGGCAAGGATTTGTTACGAAATTGCGCGGATGCAGCGTGCGTGATTTTGACCGAGTTGGAGGATGAAGTGCGCGAAATATCCCGGGGTGTGGAGAAGGATCCGGTCGCGACCCGTTTTTCCCAGTCTCGTAACTCTCGGGTTACAGTGTTTTCTCCCCGTGTAACATCGTCCATTCGCGGCAACGCGCGGTGTCGAATGCACGCCGAGTGGCACTTTTTTTACCACGGCCTCCGGGTCGCGTTCTGCTGAAGAGCACGACGGCGCGCGGAAAAGATTTATGCCTTCGCGCAGCAACGCGCATTCCCGGTGAAATATTCATGCGGATAGGCGCGAAGGTTCAACACTTGACCGCCGACGAAAAGGGAAAAAGAGCAAGAGACAAGTCCGGATTGCGTGTCTCTGTGTGCTGTACAATGAACGAAAATATACTCGGTGTCCCGCGGTGGCCAGCACGCAGTCCTCCAAAAGGATAAAACCACGGAGAGATATGCGGTGCGCTGGAAATTCCAGCGTGAAGAAACGGACCGCATGATGGACAATGATAAAATGTTTGCGGAATATTCTGTGGGTCCCGTGACAGAATCAAGAATTAACATTTTATTGATACTGAGTGAGCTTTGACGATTTAATGAAATAGTATGCGACAACGGTTCAAGGATTCTTCTAAATTAATATTTAAATAAAGAAAAAGTTTGAAATTTAAGAGGTAATTATTTCTGATTTTTTTAATTTAATTTTTAATTTAAAGTTAAGTTTGCTATTAATATATAAATTACTTTTATATAGTCGCTAATATTATTCGGTAATTCATATTGCAAAAGCTAAACCGCTTCGTTATTAAATAATTTTTTTTTCACGTAAAACCTCCAGCCATGAGAAATTTGCGCAAAATGCAGTAGCACATATTTTCGCAAACATACGGTATTAAATCTTCTGTCTTGAAAGATTCGCCGCGTTTGCGTTATTTAGCACATCCTTCGGCCCTTAAGGCGTTCACGTGCATCCGCGTTCTCCAGACACTGCGAGAGCCGAGGTAAGACAACTGTGAATTTCAGCAGTAAATAAGAGAACATTCTTCACTCGAACATTTCACGGCGGAAGGATTCCGCTTTCGGGGAAAGGGCAACGAGTAGAGTGCGACACTTAGGAGAGCATAAATTTCGCCTAACTTAATGAAACAATCTAGATGTGAAAACGAATCTATCGCATTCGAGCGCACGTTAGGATTGCGGAGAATATATTTTTGTAAAATTTGAAAAAGAAATGCGGAACATACGCGGATGATGTGAATTTTAATTGAAATTGGAGTAGAACAAAACATTTTTCTAAACGCCATTTCTACATGGTGCACTGACGAAGTCGTTAAACCTGGAATATCCAATGAATTATTATCGGATTCGTATCAGTCGCTGCGACTACTTCACCCCAAAAAAATGTTCTATACTTATAAGCGGGAAATTCCTTTAACCATTTCCTCTAAGAAAAAAGTTTTACGAAGCATATTCCTCAGTTATAACGCGCATTTATCTATAAAGAAGTGAACCATGCGCTATAATCAAGAATAAATTCTCATAATAATTCAACATTCTTCTACATTTTAGAATATCTTTTCAAAACGTTTATTTAATATTAAGAGGAAAATCTTTTAGCATCAAGAGGGTACCGCTAAAGGAAAGAATATTTTTTTTGGGGTGTTCTTTTTGTCGTTAATGACCGGAAATTTTTACGAAATTATATTCAAATCGTATGACAAACGCATTGTATACATTTTACATATATGCAACGGGGTCAGAGTCCTTGTTCTCCCCCACCGCCGTTTATTTCAAAAATTTTCCGTGAAAGGAGAAGTTGGATGGCCGACGAAAGACGAATATCCCGGTTCACTGCGCGACAAAAGTGGTCGAGTATCCCAAAGAAAGAGAGCTGTGGTCCACCTACTAGATTGGCACGATTCTTCTTTCCGTCGTCTACGGCCGGCCGTGACGATTTCAATCGGAAGATCACGACCCGTTTTCGCGCGACGATTGCTTCGACCCGCGATGCCGGTGACGGCGCGAATGGATACCGTGGGCATTCAGTTGACTTCGGGCCTCATCGGAGATACGGAGTTAGAGCGCGATGAGAATTGTTAATGGAGATGAACTTGGCGACGAATACGCAATTACGTGGGAACAGTTAGGAAATAAACGAGATCCCTATAAAAGGCATTTAATAAAAATGAGATGACACAGCTATCTCAGTTCGGCAATTCGATAAATTCGAAAAACTGCTTGTTAAAATCTTAATTGTAATATCAGTTGTGAGAATTGCAAGATGTCAAAGATTGTTGAATCTTAGATCGCTGAGATCGAAGTTTTAAGCGACGTTTTCGTTGTTCGGCTCACTCGTCGTTTTACAGTTTCAATGACGAACGGGGACGCGCGAACACGATCAAAGCGAAATCAGAGAGCCCACCAGTCGAGCTTCACGCCGTAATTTTCCGGCGAAGAGAAACGAGCGACGGTGCGAAGACTGATGCGCTGAACTACGAAAGGCTGCCGCGAGTACCCTTGGGAAAGGACATCGCGTAGGATTCGACAGGCCCGATCGGCGGCGGGTCGTCCGGATCTCTCGATTCTTCGGTCGTCCGCGCTCTTCTTCCTCGGTTCGTCACCGGTAACGATTTCAATCCCGGGATCGTGACCCGGTTCCGCGTGTTAACTCGACCTGCGACCGCGACCGCCGAGACACGTGGACCCAGCTGGCAGCATAATCAATGGCTGCGTTTCGTCTTTCCCCACGACAGCCGGAATACCGATAACGACGTCGTTCACGGTGCCGGCATCTCGAAGTTCCTGGCTGCTGATTTAAATTTACGAACTTTCGGCTTCTTTCAAAATTTAGTATAAAAAAAAATCATCGAAAAATTCTTAATTCTTTGAATTTAATAAATAAAATTATTTTATTATAAAAGAAATTGTAGTAATTAAAATTGTTTTGAAGATTTCTGAGCACTTTAAATAATATTTTTCGAATTATTGCACTCTCTTAGGCAACTTTAGACAATAAAGTATTTTTGTGAGAATTGAAAGTAATCAAACTTTTCCGTAGAAACAAATTAATTAGCATTGAATTTATAGATAACATCGTTAAAAGAATTAAAATCAACATTATAGAAATTACATTCGTGTGTGCTTGAAGAACAACGAGCACTCGTAAACTCCCTAGTTTGTCCAAACAGACGCTGGCTTAAAATTAGTTTTTGCTACACACTCAGCCAGCGCAAGGCAATAATTTAGCCCGGGGAAATATTTATATTGCGCGGTAGCGCGGCGCGCACGAATATTGGAATTACGCGACGAGCAAAATAAAGCGTTAAAATTCGGCGGTGTATTCGTGACCTGCAGCACGGACTTTTATCCTGCTTGCTCTATGGACTTGCGAGATTCTATATCGACCTTCGTACAAGCATAAACTCGGCGCGCGCAAGAACGTTTCGGTTGATAGCACAGTAGATAAGTATCGTACTGTGTGCCGTTCCACTATGAAAGTGTTTGTCGTGTAAAATGTATATGTGTGCCGGTCCGCACACGAACGTACCTAAGTAGATTAATATTTCAACTGCCACCTGGAAAATCCTATCAGCAAAGGTTCAACGACGCATTGACCTGCCGGGATCGTCGTATCTGTTAAACGCGTAACTTTATTATACACTGCCGAAATTTCAGTAATTGTGAAATTTGCGATGTATTACTTATGAAATATTATAAAAGCTTTTCGCAAGCCCTCCAAATTTAACAAGTCCAACAGCACCTTTTCGTATAAATTTGGAATTGAAACTAGTTCATCTAGCAGAGATATTTTAAGCTTCGCAAAAATAAATATTTCTCTATGAAATGTTATATTGCGAGGTAGAATGTTCAATTTGGAATTTAAAGAGACACAATTAAATGAAATAATATTTGTGATATTTAAAGTTATAAGTGATATTTAAAGTCTGCTCCGTTGCGATGAAAATTATTTCTATCTTTACCAAAAATTCTGTAAATATTCGAGTAATGCGAAATCTTTCTCGGTGCGTGAATTTTTCATGTTTAAAGGAAACTTTCTTAGAGTTAGTTATGTTAATTGACCAGTATTTTTATTGAGCGCATACTTCACCGCGTCGTTTCGACTCTCATAATTCCGGCTAGCGTTTTATTGTGCGAAAGTCTCAGAAATCTCGGCAAAACCAACTACAGACTAACAAATGAGATGAAGCCCGGTCACGTGTTTGTTAAAAATTTGTGAGCCCGACGTTCGTGAAGGGAGCGTAACGTAAGTACTCTTAACCTCGCGATGAGCATCGAGGAAAAACTTGCGCGAACGAACGAACGAACGGAACGTCAAGCCAGTCGACGATAATAATGAGAGACGATCTCCGAAGCCGCGTAATTACAAAATTAAATCCGCCGCGGGAGGAACGTCGGAAAAATGTGGAAAGAGGACGGGAGTGCAGCGCGGGAAAATAATGAAACTTTCGTTATGAAACGGCGAGTTTCGCAAAGGGCAAAGGAGCATTAAGAGAGCCCGCGCGCGCGGTGAACGTATACCAACTTAAATTGAACGAATAAGTGAAAAGAAACTTCTTATCGAGCTGAAACGACAGGAGGAAATGTCGTCGGTGGCATTGCGAGCTTTCCGTTCTACGCGAAATACGAAGGATGGACACTTGCGGACGCTGTCATAGATACAGGTCAATGTATCTGCAGCTTTATGAATTCTCGCGAGGAAGAAGACACAGAGCGCCATTAAAAGCATTGACTTGTAAGTTAATCGCCGATGTTACAAAATAATTTGTTATTAACATCAAATAACATTCTAATGATATACTTTATAATAAGCGGCATGATTATATACATATATTTATTTATACATTGTATTTTAAATAATACTACTCAGCAAAAAGATTTAACGTTTTGATTATAAAAGAAATATAAGTTAGATTAAAGTAATTTTAGATTCTAATAATTTCATTTAACAATTTTATAACGAACGATACAAATTTCTATTCAATTATCTTAATCGACCAAACACAATAGGATTTCGAAATTAATGTAAGGTCTGACATGAGATTTGTATAATTTACATATGAAAGTAATATTGTTAATTGTGTTATAAAATGTATGTTCTTGTATTACTAAATGTACGGTGAGTGAGGTGTATTATCAATGTAAAACAAACGGCGAGTAGCTTAAAATAACAAAGCTCATACGTGCTTATTACTTCATTTCTGACTTTGCTAACGTGGGACGCGTATTCTTGCAGTCGCGCACGCGATACCGTGAACGCTAAACAAACGTGAATTGCTTCTGTGCGTAGGATTAATATCGAGCACAAAGCGTGTCGCATTATTCGCCTCGGGGCTTTCTGGGACGCGCGGCAGCGTCCGCTTCAAGTACCGTCCGATTTGCGCATGTAGACGCGCGTATTCGCGCGCGTTCTCTCCTCGCCATTCAATACCAGCCAGCACAAAGCTTTATCATATTTTCACCCACGTGTCGGGACCCCAGTGACTGGCTGCCGAACACTTTTGACATACTCATTGTTTGCCAACGAGCGGGATCGTCCGCTCGCTCTGCGTCCCCAAGGACGATAGTTCGAAAATGACCTGAAAATGTGTGAACTTTCAAAACTACTCTCGACATGTGGAAATATATTATCGGCCAAATGAAAATATGGATACTCCGAGTAAGTTAGATTATATTGAATGGCCTTCTATTTAGGAAGTAAGATTAAAAGTATAATATTATGTAGTAATATCCAATATTAATTAATAAATTAGAATCCGATATATTTGAATTTTCAAAACATTTTAATTAAAATGTGAAATATATACTCACTAATAATCATTCCAAGTTTTTGATAAAAATATTATTACCAAATTTTATATATTTAGTCTTTGTTTAAATATATTTTCAGATGTATTCGCGTGATAAATAATCCTGAGAAAAAAATTAAATTTATAATTCTATTTTAATATACAATTTATTGACATAAAGATTTTTATATTTTAACCTCTTATTTTTTATTTTAATCTGAAAATTTTTCATTTAAACGATCATAAAGACCACTAATTTTAATTAAATATACGCTGGGCAAATAATTTTAGGGTAATAAAGCTACCACGTCGCGATACGCGTTAATTTATTTGTCAACGAGGATCAATGGATTTATTGTGAAATATCGTCCCCGCACATAATTAATATTACCATCATAATCTTCCTATCAATAAAGCAGCTTATCGAGCGCACCGTCTACCAATATTTTTAACTGAAAGGAACTGCTTTAACAGAATAATATTTATACTTTGTAATTTTGTATAATGCAGCAGTATTGTATAATTTTGATAATTTAATAGTGAATTTAAAAAAAATAGAAAATAAATGTACGAGATATGGAATATAATATAGATTTATACAAAATAACGCGCGCGTGTGCGCGTGAAAATCCCGATTTTAGAATTAATTTATCCAATTTCATATAGCGATAATCCCGAGAAAAAAAAACTGCATTACTTCTTTTAATAAATAAATGTTCGACAGTAAAAGGTCTAACTAACGTCAACAACTTGGTTACACTCGAGCCGATAAAAAATTGCCAGAACTTCAAACGAACTGCGAGAAGTGGCAGGTTGAACGGATTAATGAGTCCGTATATCCCAAGATACTTCTTGGGGCAATTTTAGCGAGTGCGCCGGCGACGTCATAAATGTTATCAACGCTGGATGGATTATTCTATTTTTTTTCCCCTTGTACACCCGTAACGAAATCCATGGTGAGATCCGGTAACGAATCGCACCGGCATTACGTACACCCGCGTAATTACTACTTCTACCGTCACACTGCATTTCTTTTCTGTTAACGAATATGCTCATTATGCTGAACATGCATCCGCGAAAATGTGCCGAGAGAGTCTTACACGCACGCATACATCGCGATAGATTGCGAGTGGCGGCGAGAGAAGGAAGGAGAAAGCAAAGTGGTACATTTTTGATACAGGTAATTCTTACGTAAAACGTTAAAATTTAGTTTTAATTAGCCACTGCACCTCTGATAGCTAAAAATTTTATTTAAATAATAAATGATAAATAATGAAGTAAGTTTATATAAACTAGATAGGTATACATATAAGAATTAAACAGATTAGATAGATCAGATTTTTTTTAAGTGAAAGAATTATTATTCAGTTTTATTTTATTTCATGAAAGCAACTAGAATCTAATTTGGTATAGCTATATAACTAGGTAATAGTTAAATTGATGTGATAATTACTTTTAATAAATTCGCCAAAATAAGAATATTATAGAACTGTCTAATTCATGTAAAGAAACATTTTCAATACTGTAATCTTCGAAGAAAATGAAAAGAGAATGGCTGGAGAATGTATATAGCTGTAATTATAAATAGTCACGAAACGTATTTTCAGATATATGTAAAATAGAATATATAGTGACGTCGTAGCCTTTTTCTGTCACCAGGCTTTTTTCCAGTCGGCCTCTACGCGCGAATATTTTGCAAACTGGACTCGCGGAAACCGAAATATAGCACAAAGAACAGATCGCATACGCGACATGCATTCGTGCACATACATACGTCGTACATACGCGTTGCGGCACAGCGGCCACCACCGCGGAATCAAAAAGCGAGCATAAAGAGATACTCGCGGGTTTTAATTGGACGAGCCGGGTGCGCTTAAAATATTTTCACCGGTCCGCTCTCGCGTGCCCGCCGCGCAATTATTTCCGATGCTTTTAACCGTGTTTTCATCAGCAGAATCGCCCTTAGGCATTGTCCCGGTCGTTGTGTCACAATTGTTAGCAGACTCGATTAATACTGTATATTATTACACGCATGTTGCTTACACTTAACGAGACGTAATTAATATTACACGCATGCAAGATTACGCAAATAGTCATGTGAAAATATGCGTATTTCAAACGACACGTTTAAGTGAAACAACGCGGAATTTTTTTAAATTAATTTAATTATACATCTTATGGGGCTTAAAATTGTCTAAAAATTCTGTACATTCTAACTCTCTACGTGTTTAATAAAAGCAAGTATCCCAAATTTTTTTACTCGCAACTGTTAAATCGCTTCGCTTATCTTAACTTAATCCAATCTAGGACTACTTACAAGATATTCGTGAATGTCTCTATCTCTCGCGGGATCAGTTGGCGGAATTCCCGGGTAATATCGGTTTCAGCTATTCCCATGTCGCTTTCGTTATCCGGGCAAATCTGTTTGCGCTCACGGCTTCACCTATTTCGTTGTACAAACGTCACGGAAGCGTCGCGGAAGCGAGTAAACGAACAACGCGACTGGGGGGGTGGATGGTAACTCTTCGTGGTTGAAAGCTAGCGATTTTTGGACGCAGGAATAAAACCAAGAGGACACAGTTCGAAAAAATTTTTCCTCTTTCCATTGCATATAACATTCTAATATTTCTTTATAATATTAATATTTGATAACTCATGAATTATTTTAATTTAAAATAATTTTAATATAATTTTATAGATAGAATATAATTCTTTTTTTTATAAACGTATGTTATGTTATTTGATTTTGCAGTTTTACTTTTTTTTGTCTATAAAAGTGTTTCGCATGTGGATAAAACTGCATCACGCTATGGCGCGCTTTTTCGTTTTCTTTGAGAGAAAATTCCATGTTTATAGCCGCGCAAATTACTTTGACCGTCCAGTGTTGTACACAGATTATAGATCAAGGATCGCATCTTTTTCTCGCGAGACATTTCTCGAATGTGCCCCCGGCGCGACTTGTTATGAATCTCAAGTAAAAAAAAAAAGGAAGAAATAAGAGAAGGCGAGAACAGAAAAAACGGAAGGAGGCTATAGAGAGAAAACATATACCACACGGCAAGCCGCAAAGAGCGTTCCTTCGGAGGCGCGCCTTTTGCGCGCTAATGGCTTCCGCCGAAAATTACTCTTGGCATTTGACGTGGTTCCTTCACGCTCTGATTATTTCGCCCTCCAAATCCGCCCCCGACCAATCGCGACATATTCCACAAAGCGCGATCCCGCTGGTGCAAATCCCTATTCGGTACTAAAGCGAAAAGTAAAAACGCAAAGTCGCCCTAATCTCGACGAGGACGAAGGGACGCGTGAAAACGTTTGCGCCGTTTGTGAAAAATTTTTTTAAATCGTAGACATACCACATACATATAATGCGAAGTAACACGAAAGAGAATTCGCCTGCTTTATCTCGTGTCCCTTAATTCGCTCGCGAAAGCCATGGCCGTATACCTATCCTCGCCGGCGCAGGCAGAGAAGGGCCCGTCGACGTCGTCCCTCTCCCCCGCCGAATAAATCCACGGGGCGAGAGATTTAGTAACACTTAAGGCGCGTGTACTCGTTCGCCAATTTGTCTTGGGAACGGAAAGGTACGAGCCGGGTATACCGGGGGCGCGATAAGGCGTCCCGAAATGCCTCCCGCTATATTATCGCTATCGGTCAGCTTTATTTATTGCGCCGCGGGGGCAGGCGGCGGGAAGGAGGCCCGCATACACCGTACGGCCGCTTTTCTCAGCGGGCGAACAAATGGGGCTGCGTCGCGCTTCTCAGCCTGCACCGAGGCCACAGAGGCGCAGTTGCTGCAAACCAACGACGAGAGCGATTTTGGTTCAAGGCATTTTGTAATTTAGACGCAAGTAAAAAAAGCACCGAATGATACGAGCACGTGTCTGTTATAACATATCACTCAGCCGACGGTCAATTCTGAATGACCATCTTCTAGATCTTTTTTTTCTCGTTGATTTATGGATATATGTATCTTTATTCTCTAACTTTTCTTATCCTCAACCTTTTCACTTTAACAAATAGATCATTTCGAGATGATGATTTTGAATATGTATGTACATAGAAAAGAATTTGAGCAATAAGATTTAAGCAGTGAGCAAACCTAACTGGGGAGGGGGAGGGGTGAGTTTAAACAATAGTTTTTTGTTTTCGACAATTCTCGACCGACTGGCCGATTATTGTTTAAGTCTTATTATTTCCGTTTTTCCATGTGCCACAAGATCTTATTATATATAAGACATCGATCAAAGTGAATCTATAAGTGAATGGACATCGATCTCTATTCAAAATTGACTCTATTCAGTATTACAGACACGTACTTTTATTTCGGTGCTTTACTATGCCTATGCGTCTAAACTACAAAGCGCCCTGGAACAAAATCGCTCTCGTCGTCGGTTCTTGCCTACAGAAACAATAGTGGAGCAGAATCGATAGTTTATTCGCCGATACCTGCCGAGAGTGGCGAAAAATCGGCCTCCTGCACTGGCAAGTTGTACGAAATTCAAAAGGAATTCGTTTGTCAAACATGCCGCGGTCAATCAAGCACCATTCAACGACCGTAATGAAATAACACGCTATCGATGGGGGGGGGGGGGATTGTTAACCCAGCGTAATCATTCAATATTGCAACCCACATGGAAAATTACAGATTATATTAATTTTACACGCAATATATATTTTCGAGATTCCATTGAACGTGGAATTTTATATACAAAATGTACTTTCACATTTGGGTAACTACAGTAACTATTACAGATTTTTCATTAACTATTACTGATTCTACAATAAGATTTATATTATAGATTTGATATTGAATCAGTAACACATAGTTTTATAACAGTTACGGTAAAGCTCAGAAACGGTACAATATTTTAACAAAAAAGAAGAAATTTTTATAAATTTTTTTCATTGAATTCTAGAAAAAGGCTGCCTGGGCTGGTTGTTATTTCCTGTACTGGAATTTGTCCGTTGTACATTCCTTGTATCTTCCTTTTTGAATGCATTTGTCCATAGAAGACCGTCTGAGATGTGTGGCCTATTCGGCCACAGCTTGTAAGTTTCCTCGTATTTATTTTTATTTTTTTTCTGCAAATTAATAAGAATAAATATAAGAATAAAATATATAAAATATATAATAAAGTATATATAAGAATAAAATTCTCTAAAATTTGGAGAATTCTACTAATATTAAAATTATTTTTTTTTTTGGGTGTGCAAAATAGAATATAGTGACATCGTCGTCTTTTTCTATCACCAGGCTTTTTTCCAGTCGGTCTCTATGCATGTATTTTGCAAATTGAACTCGCGGAAATCGAAATATAGCACAAAGAACAGATCATACGGGACATGCATTCGTGCACATACATTATTAGAAATGTTCGGAAAATTCCGTCAGATTACTGAAATAACTTAATTTTACAAAGTTAGATTGCTGAAAATGAAATTTATATTTAATAACATTTAAAGTAAATTTACTAAATTTCCCTTAAAATTCCGATAATATATCTTAGAATTATAAACGATTTCTTAAAATTACTTAATGGTAACGGAGATTTTAAATATCATAACTGGAAGAAGTTGTGCAATACTCTGCGCAGCTTTATGTTCACTGCACTATACTCGGCAGCTTGAGGAAACGACGTTCTTCGGCATCAAGCTCATGGACGGAAAAAGGTAAAAGAACAGTGATGATAGAAAGAATAGTGATGATTTTAATATATAATGCTTCTTATATTATTTTTCTTGATACATAAATAATAAAATAACAAGCGAAGTATCTGTTTATACAAACAACTAATTGCGTATAGATTATATGCAGTTTTTCTCAATGCATTAAAAGAGATGAAAAAATTTATCGATTGATTAATTTTAACATATACATATGTATGCAGTTGTTTGCATAAACATATTTCGCTCACATTATCTTACTATTTATGTGCCAAGATAATTATAATCTGCATGTATATTAAAATTAAGAAACCGATAAACAATTTTTTAATTTCTTTTAAATTTTCAGTTACAGTTACTAAAAATTACTAAACTATAACAGAATTTTCAGAGACCTGTGACTAAAACTTTATGCAGTTTACTATTTTTGAAATTTTCATTCTCGTTTAGTAAATTTCAGAAACGGTAACTGCAGTGTAAAGCTTCAGTCACACGTTTCTGAAAATTCCTATAGAAATTTCTAACAGTGATGTATATACATCCACCCAAAAAAAAATTTAATATTAGTGTCGGCTGTGTACTATTATAACAGAATAAAATCCTTTAAGATTTTGAGAATTTTATTCTGTTATAATAGTACACAGCCGACGGTCAATTCTGAATAGAGATCACTTGTACATATTAATTACAAACTTACATTTGTTTCCATTGCTATTCTCAGATGCACTTGTCACTTCTAGTAAGAATCACTCTCGTTCTTCTCTGGACTTTGACTCTGGACACTTGTCACTTCTAGTAAGAATCTCTCTCGTTCTTCTCTGAACTTTGACTCTGGACTTCTGAATTTCACATCTTATAGGCTTGCACCTCAATAATCTTCAAGCTTTCCCACTCTGTGTTTTCTTTTTCGTGTACTAGTAAGGGTTAAATGTACACTCCTTTTTAAAAACTGATCCAATG
Organism: Wasmannia auropunctata; assembly: GCF_000956235.1. Lineage (NCBI taxonomy): Eukaryota > Metazoa > Arthropoda > Insecta > Hymenoptera > Formicidae > Wasmannia > Wasmannia auropunctata. The sequence continues at coordinate 2,090,070 of NW_012026894.1, read as the reverse complement.
AGGCTAAAGCAGACCCAAAATTGAATAGAAATTGAATAGCCTCACCACAGCACGAGCCTGCCAATCGCTCGAACCGGAGGCGTATCCAGAGGATACTTTACATTTTCGGGAACAACTATGCCCCTCCTCTCGTTCCAGAAAAAATCACTTTATCACATTATTTGTTTAAAAATTATAGCTCAAATAAAATTAATTATTATCGATTTATTTGTAATGCTTTAATTTCATTAATTAAACAGTCCAAATAATTTAATGATGCAAATAGTAAAGTAGATAAATCAATTATATCTTATAAGCATAAATCAGTCACAATAATACACAGACTAAATATATTAATAATCAACGTTTACACTATTAGCTTTAATAAAACTTATTGCCAGGATTTTGAGTCAGTATTTTATTACAAATTTAATATTTTGCTCATAACTCATTCATCGTGGATATGAACAGCATATACATCAATGTAAATTGCAGGATGCAATGCAGGAATCCTCGAGATTCGAAATTTAAACACGCGTTTGCGAAAACCTTGATAATATGAAATTTAATGCTGCTTAATTATTTATGTCTTAAATATGATTTTAAAACTCGAAAGAAACAAATTTATCTTTTATGGAATTAAATCCTGCATTTTGTATTGGATTATATAATATCGGTGATACTGAGGGATAAATCTTCTATTTTAATTTTTTATACATTATTGATGAATTTATTTTAAACAATTTTAACTCTTTTAAATAACAAAAGATTTATTTTTTCTCTACCTATGATAAATATAATGTATGTAATTAAAAATCGAATAATGTTACAGGTGATTTATACAAAATTCAGAGATTTTCTCTTTCAAGTATTGTGTCTACAGTTGACTTCGAAATATAGAAAACAAAATATAGGAACATTGAGTATTGTATTACATTGAGGAGAGTTTTATTCTGAAATGCACATAAATCTTTTTTGTGAAATACACGAGAGAAAGCGGAAAAGAAGGAAAAAAATTAGATAGTTATACTTAAAAAACTGTAGGTTGACTCGGGCAGGTCAAATTTTCATTGTTTGACGTGGGCTAAAGAAAGCCTATTATAAAATCTAGCTACGAGCAATTTATTATAATACATTTTTTTTTTCTCTTGTTCTGACAAAATTGCTCATGGCAAGACTCCTTGATCTTATCTCCTTAAGATCTCTAAAGTAGGCTTATTCAAACACTACTCGCTAGCTATATGTTTCCCCCTTTCCATTGTCTCGTTGAGCTCTGCAGAAGATTGGATACGATCAATTCTAGCGTCTATGCATCTATTCTTTTTTCGTCTACACATCCCTCTTTTTTTCTTGACAATATCAATCATGGCCACAATCTATTATCTATCTTATAAGATCTCTAAAGTAGACTTATATTGACAAATACGTAGACAAATACTGTGCAACACATTCGTTAGCTAAGTGTTTTCCTCTCTCTACCGTCTCGTTGAACTCTGCCTGTGATTGATTAATTTTAGCGTTTATATGCATCTATTTTTTTTTCTCTTTCTCGCTCAAGAAACATGCAACAATTGAGGTTTGACAGGCTTAAAGTATTGAGCCAATAAATATTTCAATCACTATTTTCAATTACAATTTATTAAATTATAATGCATGATGTATCTTTCGCAGGACGTAAAGGTTGGTAAACCGATGCGAAGTCCATTATTAATGACTCATCGCGGCACGAACGAATATGTAACTTTATACCGACAGAAAGCGGAGGGCAAAGAGGGACAGGCGTAGTAATGAGAATTTAATTAACGGCGCGTGCAGCGATGAGGTGAATGCGTGTGAGCGAGCGTCGCACGCGCTTGGTTCCGCAATAAAGCTCGCAATCATGAAGAACCAACGTTTACGGCGCGCGTAATTTTTATGTAAATTCTCCGTGTAATTTCGGTCGGCGGTCGCCGTAAATGCGCGCTGTAAACTGCACGACATTCACGGTGATCTTTCAATACGCGCGGTCGCGTTTTATCGGCTCCAAATCCCGCCCTCGTCGAGTTCATCAAGCCTTTCTGATCTCTCTCAATTTGAATTTGATGATTAATTAAATTAATCGTATTTCTCTATCAGTAAATAATATTGGTATTATAACTATTATGTGTGTGTAAACATGCTGAAGCTTGTCATCTTGAGCAACACATTATACGAAATTGTCTCTCTTCGACGATTCTGCTCTTGGTAACTATTCTTATTATTCCTATTATTTATGAAATATCCGTCTGTCATCTGTTAACTATAATTAGAGAATAAAATATTCGCTCTAATACGATTTGATTTCGTGAAATAGATTCAAAAGAAACTCCAGTTGAAATTCGCTACGATGAATAATAGACGATCCCGCAAGGGGGTTTCTCTCTCACTTAGCATATCGTTCATACATAAATACATAGGTACTTAAGAACGTACTTGGATATGAATACAGTTTTCCGACCGATCGTATTCAAGGCAAGTATCGTTATGCAAATATAAATATAATATATCGCCTCACGATCTGTAAAATCTAAAGCTGCGAAGCTTTTTAAATCAGGGCAATACATATTTACATTTTGAGTATCTTCTTGAATACATTTGAATGTTCGTACTGATGGCACATTACGCTTTATAATTTAATAGCTAACAATTACTCTCGTAACCATTGCTTTTTAATCTGAAATTCTAAATTCTTTCTGTTTTGAAGTTTTCAGTAAATAAATGAGAGAACCTCGCAAAGTGTAAAAATTTTGATTTTAATGAAACTTGGTACACTTTTAGGTTGCATACTTAAATAGATAAATTTAGAAAATATCAGTTGACTAAAAAAACGGTTTAAAGAGATGAAATCACACTATACGTTGAGCAATTTTTAGTTTTTTTTCGTTGTATTTCGAAAACTTTTATTTTTTCCATGACAAAGCACTATTATTTCCATTTCACCTTGCAGTAGATATCAGATTGCCTATCTTCTACCGACTAAAAATCGGTATCCCACCTCAGGCGCTATTGGGGAGCTTTCCAGGAAATGCGTACAACAAAATTTTCGAAGTGCAGTAGAATCCATTCTCATTAGTCTAAAAAATTTCAGTTTAGAAAGTTTAGCTCCCTTCAATGGCCCTGATCTTGCCATATATTGTCAAGGTCACAACCCTGAGTATGGAAATGATAGTGCTTTATCATGAAAAAATTAAAACAATATTCGATCGATATGTGTAAATTAATGTATAACTATTATAAGTTTTATAACAAAAGATTCAAGAGTTCTGATTTTAATAAAATTTTGTATACCTAGGTTACATAAACAGATTTACAAAATATCAATTGCAGTGGAAAAACGGTTTAGAAATCATCCTTTAATATTAAGCAATAATTAACTTTTTCCATTATATCTCGAAAATTATTCAAGTCAAGATGTCAAAAAATGTTTTATACAAAAATTTTATAGTAAAATTATCTCTATTTGTTTACATTTATAATATTTCTTTTAATAATTATTTTCTAGAAAATTAAAAAAATATTTATTATTAAAATAATATAATTAAAAAATACTATTAACGTAAATAAAGAATATTAATCTCTGTATAAAATATTTTCTGATATCTTGAATAGTTTTCGAGATATAACGAAAAAATACACAGAAAATTACTTTACATATAAGAGATGGCTTTACTTTAAATTGTTTTTTAGCACCAACAGATATTTTCTAAATTAATTTATTTATGTAACCTAGAAATGTACGAAGTTTCATTAAAAACAGAATTTAACACTTTGCGAGATTCCCTTGTGAGTTATTTCAATGCGGCAAACACTTATAATACTCAGCAGGCACGGAGTTCTATTTAAGGCTTAATTGGAATATTTGAAGTCGAAAATTAAGAAGTTGGGAATAACGATCTGTTATCTTAAACTTTTGTAAAGAAACTTTGTATTCTTTCCTGACGCCATAAATCTTTCCATTTAATTCTTATGTTTACGCGAGAACATTAACGAAAGTGTACCTGAAATCTTTTTGCTCTAAGGTAAAAGTGAAAAGTATTGTTCAATGCAACTCATTGCAAGAAGATTATAAGAAATGACTTTTGAGAAAGATTTCCGAATAATATTTTTATCCAAATATTTTCTAAATAATTATGTCCACTTTACAACGCGCTAGTGATAAAAAAGATAATTGTCATAAAGAATAATTGTCAACTTGCATTCCGGTTCGCTCTATTAATTCTATAAGTATTGTATTTATATGCATCGCATTGCGTTACTATCAAAATACGACCCATTCGGTAACTCGAATCTTGGAGTTCGCAAGGCCGCGACTTCGCGGTACCCTCTATCCGCGCTATTAATCAGGCCGCAAGAAAGCGGGACGAAAAAGCGAGACGGCTATGATTAATAACCAGAGGCATAGAGACGAACGCTCGAGTTTAGATCGCGCAGCGATGCATGCTCGGTTGCGCGATAAATAAAGTCAAGCGGCATTATTTCGCGCGCGAAGCGTGTGAAAAATGATTTTTGTCGGGCTCAACTGAAATATTAAATTGTAGACCGAATTAATTACGCCCTTTATCGCGTCCCATCGTCGCACGCGTCCAACTTCATTGAACACGGGAGATTTAATTATGTATTCGTCGCTGACATAGCGGTGGATCCTGATAGAGCGAACCGGAACAGGGGCGGAAAGCCGCTCAAAGAATAAGATACTTGAGGACCCCGTCCTCCTTCATGCATAGAAAAATAAAATAAATAGAAATCTTTCGTCTTTCTAAAGCCTTTTATGTCCATTATATGCTAGAAAGCGTGTCTATCGCTTGATATTTAACAATAAGTAAAAGATATAATATAAGAAATGATGAAAAATGAAGAAGGATTCGAGTAGGGTTCGGTATTTGTATGGTAATTTATATATTTTTCAAAAGCCTAAGTAAAACTATCCAACATTGTCATTTTTTCAATTTTCAGAAACTCCGACTTTTCGATAGAACTCTGACGCTTTGGCATACGGGAAAAATCTCCGGCTGATTAGTTGAATTTTAATGGTCTTTTTTACAGGAAAATAGTAGTGTGGCAATAAAAAAAACGTCTTTAAGACTTGTGTCCCGATTTTGAATTTTTTTTATATTATCCGAATTGAGCATAATTGTCAATCTTCCGACTAGTGTTCTGATGACCCTCCTGCTTGAAATTGATTATTGTCTAAACTAAATTGTTATTTTCTTTTAATGCTTTCTTGACAAAACAAGATCATCAAATTTGACTGTCTTACGGGAGATGTTTTAAAATAATTCGGAGTCTCCGACCGAAAAGGTAGTAACCATGGTTATGTGTTCTGTCAGTTTTGAAAAGAAATATACCAACAGGCTTAATCTTTTTTTGATAACTTTATAGAGAAAATAACATAAAAGAAAATTGTTTGTTTTGTTGACAGTTTCAACAGTAATATATAAATTATATCGGTGAATGCAACAATTTTTCTTTTTGTGCTCTTAAGGCTTTCACGCATATTTTCTTCAGAAGTGTCATGCCTGACATTAATCAAGACACAGAGAAAACTCGTAAACCCATTTTTTTTTTGCTTTCAATCTCCAGCGGAATAGTTTCCGGCTTGATAATTGTAAAGCCATATCAGGTGAATTTACGATATGATATCGAGATACTAAATTTCCTATGCAGAATGTCAACAGCTTCGTCATCGACAGTTCGCTTTAGATGCTCACGCGTTCATAAGTTCATTTTATCTTTATCGCTCATTACGTGCGGAAGATAGAATGAAGCTTAAAGCGAACACAACCTACGTACACACGTTGAGGGAAGTTACGCTCATAGTATAGATAGCCCCCACTTAATGCTCCTTCTACTTTCTTCTATTTATAGAGAGAAAGTGAGGGAACATTAAGTGGGAGGCTGTATACTAAGAAAGAAAAGAAAATCAAGTACTGTTCCCTTTTTTGCACGTTCCGCTTGTTGACTGACACATGCTCTCATTTATTATCTCTATGGCCATAAAGAATCCCCATATTCCTTTTGTATTCATTTTTAGGGGGAGGATTTTATGATCTTTAGGTATTTAGATATAATAAAAACAACACAATGATATTTATACTAAAAATAAGACTTTTGCTGACGATAAAGAATTCCCGGCTTAACTTAAATCTACGAAAGTTACATGATGCAATCTTATATTAATGATATTCGGAAACTTCTGTAAGCCACAACATCTTGATGGCATGGATAACGAGATATTCTTGCTTCTTAATAGATTTATCGAGCAAGTTTGCCGTGGTAATTGGAAGAAGTCCCGGCACTATTTTAATTTCCTATTGAAGACAATTGCTCGGACAAGCCGCGCGTTTAATCGAGAGAAGTGCCGAACCGACTCACTCCTTCCGTACCTTTCCAGTCCCGAATTCCAAATAATTTCCGTCGAACGCGCGGATTTTCTAGCCAATCCACTGCAATTTGTGAAACTATGTGGCGCTTCGTGTGTTCGTGCGGTACGTACACACGTAAAAAGGCAGAGACCGCACGAGCGAGTTTCCCTTGGCATCGGTAATAAGGAACGTTTGTATATAAAGGCCCTTGTGCTCGAAAACAGAATAGTCGTAATGACTAAAGTTTGTCACGAAGACCTCTCCTGTAATAGCTGACCGTGTCGAACGCTCGGTAAAGCCGGGATTAAGCCAGGATCCGAAGGGTATAGAAAGCAAATAGAGGCATCGGCAACACTTACGTGAAATCTGTCGGAAGTTAACCAGAATCTAAACAAAAGTAAACACATCAGATAACCAACCAGTTGTATATCTTCCAATAAATTGCTTCCAATAAATTGTTTCAATCCCCGTGTGTAATTATAAGTTCATTCATAATTATTTTAATATATAGATGCGACAGATACAAATTTTTAATTTAAGATTGAATAATACATAACAATTCGACGTTAATTTCTTAATTTGAAAAATTTCTGCGAAATCAATAATAAATAAATAGAAGAATTTTCATACACAAAAATCTTTTAATTATTCTTAAAGAATTTAATTTTTTATTTCTTTATTCTTAACGAATATTTAATTAGCAAAAAATCCTATTGGAAGATAAATTATGCAAATGCTCTTCTTTAAAGATAATATTTGCATTGAAATATGGGTCGATGGTATGTATTTTTAAACGGAATTTTTATCTATCCGTATTTGGCTCTGCCGCAATGGTTTGCGGTTTTACGGTGCTCTGTGAAATCGGTCGTATAAAAGGACCGAGCGTGAAAAGTTACAGGAACTTACGGGAAACAAATGCAGGACGACGCGCATCCCCGCAACGTTCGCAGAATGGAAACGGTTATCGCGCGGAGTCGAAACTGCTAATGCAAGCGAAACGTAATAAAGCATAACTTCCGGTCGAGTTAGATTTCTCTCTTTCGCACGCTCGCGTACAACAAGTTCCAGAAGTGCGTCATTAAGGAAATTTCAACTTCTCACGACGATCGCGGTTGCGGCGCCGTATATTTCGCGGCGAAACTTCACCGCGGGGCGACTCCTATCGCGAAAGTCGTGTCGAGAACGTGAAAATTTCGAATTGAAAAGCTCGGCAAAGTTCGATGTGTAACTGCGGCTGAGTACACGGCGTCACTTGAGAAATACAACGTAAAGCAAGCTATGAAATGAATATCTTCTTCTCGTAAATATTGAACCAAATGCTCTCTGAGGAAATAATTGATATTATTATTTGTATAACAATAATGCACAGAGTTGTTAAATATTTGAGATACAGCTGGAGGCTATTGATATTATATAGATAAATATGATATTTATTATTAAATTATACAAAAAATTGTCTAATTGATCTAAAGATTTATTGAAAAATTATTTTTCCAAAAAAAAAGTAAAAAAAAGCGCCAAATATGCGTGCAAAAATTATTGTGCAAACAATATTTTTGTTTTAATATGTCGATAAATTAAAAATAACTCGATAAGTTAAAAAATGTTGCAGAAGTGTTCTGCAATACAAAAATATACTTAAGAATATTAAAAAGGAGAAATCAATTAAGCAAAAAATATTAAATAGGGCCAGCTGTTATCATTCTTTAAGCAATCCAGAGCTTTAGCAAATAGTAAATATAAAAAGAATCTTTTCTTTTATCGGCATTACCTTTTCTTTTACCTAACTATTAATCCGTCTCTCTCATTTTTTTTTGTTATTAATTAAAACCTCTTTTTAAATTTTATTTATATTTTTAATATCATAAATTTATTGATTCCTGGAGATTTTTGAGAAACAATCTTTACTATCTTGAATCGCCCAGCAGAGATTATCTTTTAGTGGACCTTCGAGTGCCATTTTATAAATAGCGGGAATTCCGAGCGACCGCAACACATACACAATACTGTCGCAACAGACGCAAAGAAGCATACTTTAGCTCGTATTTTACCGAGTCACCTACCAAAGAAAAGTTGCCAAAATCGTACTATTTGAAACTGTCATGTCCAAACCCAAGATTTCTTTGTACCTGATTTTAGAATGGAAGAATAGGGGTGAATAGGGTGTGGAAAAGCGGTCAAAAGTTCCTTTTGTAAGTAAACGCGCATAGCGTGTACTACAGTTACACACTTGCAATACAAGTTACGCACTTTCGTTCCAGATGTTAGTCTAAATTCCATACGGATTTCATAATGCCGTCTGGAACTGCATGTCCATTGACCTTGTAGGACAGGTCAAAAAACTGAAAATAAACAAGGATTAGATTTTGTGCAATTTTCAGATAATGCAGGGGAACGTAAAACGAGGTAGATTTACATAATATTATAAAATAACAATTTTATTATATATTTAATTTCTATAAGTTCTAACGTGCAATTTCTTTATCTAATTACCTGATTAGATAAAGAAATCTTAACCCCTCATTTGCCTTCATTATTCCCCTTGCATTTCCTAGTCTCGACGAAAGACCTCTTTTTTCTTCTAATGGTGATTTCGTTTCCTCTCCAATCGCTTTCCCCAACGAGTAAACTCCATCGTCCCTCTCACGCTCCACATTCACAATAAAGTTCCTTGAGGAGATTCCTGTTTCTTCCCCCTCACCCTCATTTCAACGGCAATTTTACCTATAAACATCTTGTCCGCCAATTTCTCCAAATTTCCAATCCGTTACCCCCAAACGTTTATTCGATAGACCCTGATCGAATCGATCTCACCGAGTTAAGATGTAGAATAATCAATCAACGACCTACTGACTTTACCCTCCTCTCCCCATTACATATATTCACACAATTACCTACACCTCCTTTTTAGTTAAAATTTTCTACGCTCTTTCCCGTTTCGACAATTTTAAATAGCAAGATTTGACAATTTTTCTTTAGAGAACATGAAAAAGTTGAGGCAATTATTTCCTACAAATAATTAACTCAATTAATAGCATGTGCGATTAATTAATTTTTGCAACTGACGACTGAATTTTATGATTTTTTTATCGAAATAAATATTTTCCGCGATTTATTCATTCCGCTCAAGAATTACAGCAACAGGAATTGTAAAGCGCTGCTTCATTGCGATATTATATGCACGCAATATTTTGATTTATTGAAATGATAAATTGTTACTTTTGAATCGACAGCGTAATTATATGCGTATCGCCGGATATGTTAAATACTTCGAAATATTGTACATTAGATATGCCCAATTAAATTGTGACTGTATATTTTCGAATAATCGAGTTTTAATTGATTCAACGTCTCGTATTACATCGCACTGTTCGGTAACTTTTAAAATGCCAATATCATTTTTTAATATTTCGTGTACAAAACAGATCGATTTCCAGTATCACCGTATTTAATTAACACATTCATACAATCATAATTAAATCCGTACTTCAATATTTGTCAATGGTTTGAGATTCCTTTCGTTGTACTAATTTATGGCTATCATTCAGAACTTCGTTTTTTTTTTCATGTTATTTTTACGATCGTGTTTCACAATGAGACTCCATTACAATATAAAAAAGTAAAATGTACGTCACTTGCAGTTAATATCGGGAGTGTCGTGTAAAAAGTATATGGGCAATTATTCTATTGTGATGATTAGTACGCACAATCATAATTATCTATGTTTCGTAAATTTTATGTAATATAACTGAATAAATAAATTTACGCATAAATTATAATATTTGTACATTATAGATATTTATACATAAATATTTATTCTAAATATGTCACCTAAAATATATTTTTTATTCGTACGACAATTATAAATGCAGATGTAAGTAAAATACGAACATGTGCGATGATCCCTTTAAAACTTAGCGAAAAATATACATTGTAGTTGTAATTTAGACATGAGACACGGAAAACTGTTACGTCTGACGAGAGAATAATGCATTATGGGGAAGGCAGCGCGCCATGCACAGCGCCGCGATAAAAATGCAATTAAAAAGGTTCGCGCGATAAAAAAAAAGAGACCGAACCTTCATGGCTACGTCGAAAAAGCGCGCTGACTTTGCAACGTGAAATTTTGCAGTCGGACGACAACGATGACGGTGCTCGCAAATTATTTTCCGCGCGTCTTCCCTCGAGTGCACCCGAAATCGTAGCGTATTTTCCTGCGATGCTTTTAGCAGTACGGGCAAAATTATCCTTCTCGCGAGAACAATATTGACTTTATTCATGAAACCTGCATTTAACAGTAGAAGATAATAGTGTTCTATCACGTTTCTCTACCTCTTGTATTTTCAAAGACGAGCCATAACCTTGAAAATTCACGTTAATTAATGCCAAAGGCAATTAATATGAATATAAAATAAATGTAAAAAGTTATATTTTCTACAGCGTTTATAGAATTACGATTCAGTCGTCAGTTGCATTGTAATGTTGTGAAATATCCACTCATATACTAAAAATTTCGTCCAGAACATGGAATAAATTCGAATAACGACATTCAGGTCAAAAAATGCGCTAGTAACGGCAGTCCGTGCGACATTCATTATTGCTCAAGATTCAACATTCATATAATGGATTAATACCAGTTTCGATCTTTGCACAGATCCAGCTTTAACTAAATGTAGACACTTATGAATGTTACATCTATATATAATGACTGAATGTTATATCGCATTGACAACTATAGATATATATTCATCGATTCACGTTGGCCTGAATTTTGTTTAAATTTGCTTACAAATAAACCACGCACATTCTCCGTGTTTTAACGTTGAAGTATAAATATGAAAATAAGTTTACTTTACACACGCATCTCCTTTCTTTTTCCGCTCTCGATTCTGTCTCTTTCTATCGTAATCTTTCTTTCTCTTTCTTTTTCTCTTTCCTTCCTTTCGTAAGATTTAAGCGTGACGACATGCTTCTACGGCTGCGCCGTGAAACTGCTTGCGAAAATTCTTCGCGCAGAAAAAAAAACCCGAGCGCACCCTTTGCATACGAAGGCCGCGCGATTATGATAAGTTACACTGTAAAGAACGACCGAGAGTTTTCATGCTCCGTTGATAAGACGGCAACAAAGCGATATCATGAGGGCTGGCCTATAATCACGGGGCATTATTCTTATTATCTTCCGTCGCCGACACCGCCGACGAACACGAATTAAGCCGTAGAGCGTTGTGAAGTATAGTTTGGCGACATTGTGCTAGGAGCGTACGCGAGCAACCCCGCGGGATTGTTATTGATCTAATTAATTATTCACGCCGCCGTTCGCCGCCGCTGAGAAAACAATGCCGTTCTTTGAAAACTCGCGAGGAGCGTCTTCTGTTACAATAATCCGCCACGCTCTCGCGAAACGAAAATTAATCAGCCTCCGCAACGACCGCAACCCCTCAATGAAGAATAGAATACGTTGCGAAATGCAAACGCGACGCTTTCATTGCATATTTTGCTGATCGCCCGTTCAGCCAAGATGAAGGAGTTTTAAAGAATAGATTACATAATAACTACAAGTCTCAATTAATCTCGCATAGACTTTGCTGAATTTTGTAGAACTTTGCAGACATAAATGCATAAATTCTAAAGTTCTTTCTAAATTAATTCTATAAAATTTAAATTTCTTAGTGCTTTATCGTAAGCCATTCTTTAGAAATGTTTAAATAAAGAATAAAAAAAAATGTTTAAATAAGAACAGAAAAAAGTTAGCTAGATTATAATAAAGATAAATGTTGTAAATTAAGAATTCAAATAATGAATTTAGTAATATGTCGAAGAACAGCGGCAAAAATAATACATAATCTCATACACTTGCATTTTAATCGAGACATGCCGTAACTGTTTGCGGACCATTTGCATCGCGCAAAAGCGCATAAATTCGCCGCTTTATATTCCGCGACCTGTCGTGCGGTAAGAATAGCCGTCGCCAGCGTTTGATGTGAGCGGCAGTGACCAACATTCGCTGAAAAATTTAAGCTGTCGTAAAATCTTACAGCATTTAATTCATCCTGCGCGCGACGCGCGACTGTGCTGCAGCTTTATTTTTTTATAATACGCGCGGAGCCGGTTTTGATAACCGGAATACAGAGCGGTGGGACCAAATACGTCGGGAGCTTTCAAAACGTTCCCCGTGTCGTTTTTATCAAGAGCAATACGTGCTGTCAAGCTCATTGCGAAAGCACATATCCAGCTTTAAATTATGATCGACATTTACGCGCGACGTTTTTGGCATGCATTTCGCCAATTGCATTCGACGATTCGCGACAGACAAGGACATTCGAGCGATCCAAAGTAATTCGTAAGACGATTCTCAATTACGACGTTAATTTTACTACCGGATATTAATATAATTTTACGATCTGTAAATACAGAAAAAACGAAAGCATATAATATAAACGTGAGCATTATAATCATTCGAGAATTACGCTAATGGGAATTTTATTAGCGCGATTTAATAATTATCTTATATTTCACATTAGAATGGTGTAGGTTAAATGCATAGAAGATACGTTACTAACGACGCCGGCGCTCCTTTTTTATCTCACAGAGTCGTACGCACGCGGACAGATTCTTGTATACGATAGCCCGGTGGTTTCACAGGGAATACATCCATTCATCACACTCCGCCCGGAATTAATACAGATTAATCTCTCGCTAAACATCGTTGGTAAAAGAATTTAATAGCTATCATAAAATTATTAGAAAATACTGTAAGTAAATATAAAAAGGGATATAAATTGTTGCCGATAATTGTACACATTTGCCATTAATCTTCTTTCGCGTAAAACAAGATAATCCCATAATGCTCTATTCTTGTTTATTGAAAAATGATGACTATCAGTCGAATCGGGAATTGTTGTGTTGCGTTGCATTTGTACGGTGTTAAGGATTAATCTGATCGATCTAGCTGGTTGGTAGACGTATTACAACGACGCCGCGAGAATCGCTGTAGCAAACAGGAACAATATTGCGAATGGAAAAAGACGAAATCCTGGGCAATAAGCGAATAACGAGGAGCATCTAAAAAGGACATCTTTCCGACGTTGTACAAATGACAGTGGAATATACAAGGTGTCCAGTAATTCATTGCACAACTGGCGAAGTGACTGAAGAAAGTGAAAAAAAGATAAATGGAAAAGATAGAATAAATTTCTTTGCAACATTTTTAAAATATATTCCTTAATCTCTTCGATATTGTCGAGAATGTACGTACAAATGACATCTCAGATTTTCTGTCGATCAAATTTTTTTAATTGCTAGTTTTAGAGAAAAATGTGAAATTACGAAGAAGTGTCTACCCGATTATTTTTATACCAATTAGAATAATTTTCTTTATAATAATTAATACGAACTATCATATTTTGCAAAGAGAATGTTAAAAGTAAATTTTTATTTAGAAGTAAATTATGCAACCAAACAAAAATACACATAATTATCCTACATTTTCTCTTACTTTTTTTTCAAGAAGTATCATCTCTAGATTACACTGGATGCGTCACAATTTACTAGATATCCTGTATGTTCATCGCGCTCACGTACAGATGCAATCTTACCAGCGAGAAAAATCTCACCTTCACCAGTCTAAATTGCTCAACCACACAGCGCGAGCAAGACACATGGCCCTAGTAATTCGGAGTACTTCTTAACGTACAAACAGAGACTTTGTGGCATCACAAATCCTTTTATATGAGAGACGAACATATCCTCGCGCGGTTTCTTCCGCGCGATAATCACCGCAAAGTGTAAAACTTTGAGCAGATCTCGATTTTTAGTACTCGCAAATACAGATATTTATTGCAAAAAAAAAAACGCAAAAACTATGCACAAGTACAGGTACTCAAAGATGAAATTGCAAAAAGAGATAGTTGTACATAGATACTTTATATCGCGTAATTTTTTGACATAGTTTTGTCCGGTTGCTGTATCCTGGGACATATATGAGACATATCGCCACATACATGTATCACAACTACTTCACATTTCTTCCAGCAAATCCATGGCTCTATCAATATAATTTCACCACGTGGGCACCTCGTACAATCATCGGACAGAAGGAAACGGCGAGAGCTTTACCAAAGTGAGTTTGTGTGTAAACCGGGCGCTGAAAGAAGCACTCAAACTGTCCAAAGCCCTCTAATGCACTGTGACAGTAAGAAATAAGGTGGAACGCGCACATTAGTCACATGCTGGCAACCGATTTTGTTACAATAGATTAAAAAGAATTACATCAAATAATGAGAGCCAAAAAGAGTTATATTTATTATTATTAATTATAGAAAATATAAGTGCTACCTTAAGATGCAAAGATCTTTTGAGAAATACTGTATGATTTATAGAGTGGATCTTGTGAAAATATTTATATATAACACATAATTTATATTCTTTTAAAAAATAATTTTTGGAGATAAACATATTCATTAATTTTATTTTTTATATATTTTCATGCTTTTATATATTTGAGTTATTGAGTTCCTATCTTGCGTTCATCAAGACGGTTTCGACGATTGTTATTATTTTTATAAATTGTGCCGCGTAATCAATTTCTGTGCTTCGATATGGTAAATAAAGATAACAATTATTTATAATTAAAATAAAATGCTTTATTGGATCTTTATTTTTTACTGATGTTATAAAAAATAAAATTAAAAATAATTAAAATTACAATTAAATTAAGTGAACAAACAAAATCAATATTTAATTTTTTAATTAAAATTTATTGTAACAAATTCAACAATTTATTTATTTTTATTCATCTTTTTTATATATTTTCATTTCTTCGCATCGTAATATTTGGAATTGGCGAGTACAGCGATGGCGATATTTATTCAAAATATATTCAGAAATTGACCGGACTTCCAAAAGTTTCCTACGGTCCCTACTCTGCGGCAACTCCCTTTAAATCCATCAATGTAATATATGTCCCAGGACACGCAACACACGCGTGGAACATTATCGCGCAGTTTATGTCCTCGCGGTAGCGTGAACGTGCACTCGGACGTTTTCTCTGCGTGACGTATCCACGAAGAATGACGATGTTTCTGAATAAGGACGGCCTCACGCCGACGCGACGTGCCAACGTACGTTTGAGGCAAAGCGATAATTTTAACGAGTGCGGCGAGAGAAACGGCGCGGGGATGCAACGTGTTGGGCAAGGGGATGGAAACACGGACGGGCGGCAAGAAAAAATGCGTTATTACGTGCCTACAGTATCTGGTCCCCCGGTAAATATGAATGGCTTTAATATTCCGTAAGCACGAAGGCGCCACTTTTAAAGTTCATGCATATCCCGAACGTGACCAGGAAATATTACGTAAACCACGCGAAATCCCGCCCCGCCGTGAAGGGGGAAGGCCCGGGCTTATGTCACGGGCGGCGTGAGACGTGGATGCACGTGCTGAAATGAACCCGCGGCTGCACGTAGTATTTCTTGCGACCATAATATTTTGCGCTAGTAAAGCCATACCGTCCCTGTCTTGCGCTCGGTCAAAACGATTTCGACGATAAATTGCTATTATTTTTACGAACTTCTGTAAATCTCTGTGCGTCAACGCAGTAAATAAAGATATTATTTAACAATTATTGCTAAAAATAAAATTCTTTATTGGATCTTTGTATTTTGCTGGTGTTATACGTTCTTCACATTAGAATTTGCAAGATTTATACAGCCTTCTTGAGAATCATCTTGACGTGATAAAGGGACTCAGTCAGTTATCATGCTGCTAAGCTTCTCACTCGCTTACAGTTATGTCTCGATAATGAAATATTGCATCGTAATGCTTACAGATGCGTCTGTGATATATAGATAATTGATTTCTCTAATTGAAGTATTTTTTACAAACAACAATCTGCATTTTTTGTTATTACTAAAGGAAAAGAATTATATTCAAGCAAATTTAGATTTTCCGAAACTGTGGCATTGGTTTCATATGTTTTCCGTAAAAAAATACAAAAATTTTCTATATTCTATAACGCATTAATAATTATACAATATATAATAAACTGATGCTTTTAATATTGAAAATTCTTAAAGAAATTACAAATTATTCAATTTTTTTAATTATGAAAAGAACTGACGTTATCGATAAAATAAAAGGCACATATTTAGTTTCGAAAAAAATGGTCATTACTTTTTTCGATATTAAATATGGTGGAATGCTCAAATGTAAATAATATGACGTTTATTGTTCGAAACGTAATTGATAAACAAACATTTAGAAAATCAACTATAAATGTTCATTATATCAATAATATTGAGACAACCAGATTCTTCGGCCGATCTTCGCCGTGCCCGACTACGTACATTCTTTGATTAACATTTTCATCGCGACGGACCGAAAACTTCATGCCAGTTCGTGGAAAATCCAAGATTACAAATTTTCATTAAAAACTTTCGCAAGCGCATCTCCGCATAAGTCCGTGCTGTCATCCGTGGGACGCCACGCGGCATGTACGTCGTTTTCTCGGAACTCCGCTCATCGCGGCGTTATAGTTTTACACTCGCAGTTAATGTAGGTATGCGATATCGTCGACCACGAGCTGTGCACGTCAGAAGACTGTTTAAAATTTTTGTAATAAATATACAGTGAATAGAACGATGTGTGTGGACAACTTATAGTTCTATTATACTTATTATAAAAGAATAAAAAAGTTAGAATTAAAATTGTCCACATATTTATTTGCATGGCTAAAATATTGTATGTTCAAAGATATAAGTATACTTATTCTCTAACTTTTTGGCGATAATATTGTTTCTTAAAAATTTCATGTGATATAAATATCCGTACGCGCAAATATCCGGAAGCGAGACCATGAATTTGCGTTAGAAATCTATTTCGCACGTATTAACGTAACGTCGCATCTAGCGAAAGCACTAGCTGTTGGTACGCTCCAATCATGATTTATTGACCACAAACAGAATTCCGGGGGCCAGCGATACGACATTCGTATCTTATCGCGGCGTGATACCGCGCGGGAGCAGCGAAATTGGGCGTGGATTATTGTCTTGCAATACAATAATGCGGGCTGATTCGCGAGGAGGCACTCGCAGATGCGGGAATCCAAAACGAGGTCGTGTCGAATAGATAATTACCGTGAATTCGGCGCGTCCCGGCGGGACTAACTAATCGCAACTCGCGGCAGCCGCAAACTTTCCGCACGCCGCTAATGTATCACCAGCGTACCTACGCAAATTTCGAGAGCGAGTGTGCGTTCGATATGCACGGCATATGCACGGCAACACGACGAAACCGCTTTTAATCTATCCACGAGGAATATTTAATAATTCATTAACAACAGCGAGAGAAGCACTTCCTTTGTGCGCCAATCAGATTTAATCCTTAGTCCGGATTTGTTCAAGTTTCTACTCACTTTCTCCTCTCTGTCGTCTCGTTGCGTCTCGAGCGAAATAGAGAGAAATCAATAGAGAACAAATATTCTGTCCAATCCTCATACAATATGCATAGATAAACCTACCTATATATAGCTCTCCGCCGCTAAATGAATTATTGTAGCCTACAATTATGTCATTGCGTCGAGCAAATACAGGTTGAAATATATATACATTTTGTTATCTTTGATGAGCATTTTCTTCGAATGACACAAAGGAACGTTGCATATTAATATATGAGAGTAAAAAGAAGACAATTCAACAATTCATTCAAATGTCACTTATTAAATGACTTTTAAAAATTTTTTGATCCTTAAACTAAACAATAATAAATGCTTCCATTCATTCTGGGATTTTCTCGGCCCCTGGAGATAATGTTATCATCACTTTACATTCTTCTCAGATCAATGTTCCCCTCCTTTCAGAGAATTTGGCATTTTTTACGGGTCACATCACACATATATCAACATTGGCCTTATGTACATTTACGCCCTCAATAAAATCGGGATATTTACATTAAATTTTTTTTGTCAAATAAAGATTCTCGCACATTCTTTTCAGTCTCATTGCGCTTCTATATTGAATAAAACCTACATTTATCGCAAAAAATTCAGCAAACTGAAGACAGTATCTCTTATAGAATAGTATCTCTTATAGAAATCTAAATGCAATTAAAATAAATATTTTTCTTTAACTGAAACGATTATCTCATTTTCGATGCGATAATTTTTTGTTTGAATTCACGCCAATGTAAATGTCTTTATAAAAAAAAAAAATTTATGATGTACATAGTTCAGTAATACTTAATTTGTATTTGTTTGTATCTTCATTACAAAATTTTTATCTTTCATAAAATCTTACGCCAGGTTCATGTCAGTTCGATCCGCTACTGTTGCCATTTCGACGGGATCGCCGAAACTCGGCGCGATTTATACAAAGCAAGGCGAGCCGCGGGGATTCCTCATTCGTATCGTAGCTACTTATCGGGCTGTCCGCCTGCCGGAACGAGCGTGTTCAGCGTGCCGTTACAAAAGGCGAGACGTATAGCATTCAGCCGCGGGAAGCAATTTCAAGGGGATTCAGTAGGGCATTCGCGCACGCCGCCGCCGCCGCGCTGACGAGAAAACGAATCACCTACGACGATATTATGCGATCGGCCTTTTCGACTTATCTGAAGAAGCGCTCCTCAGGCCGCATCATCTGATACGAAGGATCGGAAATTTTTTTCTCCGAGACACCAGGTACGATGTTTCTCCATCACATATGATAAGCCGACGTGTCATCGTCGCGCATATTTGCATATAGATAGAATTATTAATCGAAAATGGAATTATTTCATCGAAATTAATATCTAATAGTACGAAAAGGGAGACGAGGACAGCGCTATAGATTATAAAGAAATAAAGAAAAATATCTGATGTCGCACCTAATACGTAACATCAATTGAAAGTCCTTGATATTTGAAATAGAAATTTCTCCAAAAAGTGCCAATTTTCGAGCTCTACTTAATTTGCAGAATAACAGCGAAAATAAAGTGGAATTTAATGAATAAAACACTTCTGGTTTTATACATGCAGAATTTAATAACAACAAATGAATAATAATTTTTCAATTGAAATTGTAAAAGATAAAAGGCCATCATCCCTCTTGTAGATCCAATCAGTGAAGTATCTCGTTAAACAATGAAATCGAGCTAACTTTTACAGGACTGTCGAATCTACCCGCATAAAATCGCGAACACACGATTGATCGAATCTTTCGGAACAATGCTTTCACGAAGAGTAGTGTAGAACTGTTAAGATATCCAAGATGTTCTGTGCGTTAAAGGAGCACGTTGCAAGGAAGTCGCTCTTTCGAGAGGACGAATAATCGAGAATAGCGCGAAAGCAATTTTAAGCTTGATTTATCGTCGATCTCCAAAGGAAATCGCGGACCGCCTGACGCCCGCAGAATTCTGCGCGATATAAGAAGAACAGGAATATCCTTAATCCTATGAGAAGAGAACGGTGCGACGAGAACGGGACTCAAATTTTATTTTCGACCAAGAGGAGATAACGATTCATCTCGGGGGCAGTACGCGCACCGTATCGGTTTCCGATTCGCTGCCAGTAATTTTAAGAGGGGTTGCCTCTCTCGGCTAAATCTTGCACTCGAATTGCGGCGGTAACGGATTACGCTATCCGATTATGTTTAATAATCCGTGATGCGTGGTATAGAACCGAAAAGTATATCTCATAAGCGTATAAGGCAACGCAAAAAAAATGTAAGTGTAGAGATTGTTATGCAAATAAATTCTATATTGTCGAGAGAAATTATATAACGCGTATGTGAAAGTCGTTTACGTTGTATTCGAAAACCGGTTTAGAAAGTCAATGCGACTCTACTTGATGGTAACGTGGAATTAATTATTTGTTTAAAATGCAACGCCTGTTAAAGCATCGGACTGCACTAACTATGCTATCTCCTTTCTTTCTCTCTTCGCAAATACGGGCGCGTTCGTCACTTTGAAGCAAAACTCTATCACCGTTATCATGAACTTCGCAAGCAAAGATCTCATATTCCACGACTAGAAAAAATTTCATTTTGGCTGCTCGGCAATTCCGGACAAAATTCGACCTCGAGTATCAGCGAAAATGACAGCGTTTCTATATGGCTATAAAACAAAATGCGAAATCGGTATAATCTGAAACGACTGTGCAAAGTCGTTGTCGATAGGCAGTAGAGCGCGATTACTATAACGTCCGACCGTTCACTCTTTTCGTTTACCTCTGTGTTCTATACAGCCGATAATACGAATTTGCATTCGACATATGTGTAGAAGTGTTCGACCAGACGAATTGCCGGATTTAAGCGTGACGTATATTGTTTTAATGAAGAAAGGTAGAAACTTTCAAATACTACGTGAACTTATGGTAGTAAATTACATTTTCTCTGTAAATTACATTTCTTTCCCATGATTTATTATATTCAAGGTATTCTCTAGAGATTTTCAAGAAGACTGAATTGTTATTCTTACCCGAATGTTCTGTATAGAAACTATACAAAACATTCAAGGTACTGAAATCATACATAGCTATGTACCATTCAGGTATACAGCTTCTCTATAGAATGTAGAAACGTTCTCTAATAAATTACAGTACTATTATGAAACTGTCATTACTGATCCAACAATAAAAGAATACAATTGATTTTGATTACAAATAATTTGAAGGAAGCCTTTAAGCTCGTAAGAATAAATCAAATATATACTGAAGTAATATCTATCGAGCCAAAACGGATGTTGGTGTGTAATTAATTAATATTAAATTTTTTATAATATATCCAACCATACGCAAACAATTGATTTACTTTTGCTGTTTTAAATGTGCTGTTTCTTTTGTGCCTGAAAAAGTTGAGAATCTTTTTTGAAGGTGTGAAGACTTTTGTATCCATCTCTCTATGTATTGAATATTGTGCAATAATAATATATACAAAAGTATATACGAAAGTTTGCAATTAATAAATTTTTCAGTTTTGTAAAGTATTTTGTTACTTTGCTATTTTCGTATACTTTTGTCAACGATAGCTAATCGTAGCAAAATGGCTTGTAAATATTCAATAGTTATGCGTCATTACAGCGAGGCTACGCAAACGACAAACAGTCATCGTTTATTACTCAGTTTCCACTGTCGCGAATTTGCGCATCACCGTCTAAATTAACCTATGAGTAAATTTCCACAGATATATATAAATGTGATATTCTTCGAATAGAAATTATTTACATGCAATAAAGTCTTTATTTGTCTCTTTGTCCATGAAAATAATAGCCATCTCGGCTGTCAAAAATTATTAATTTACAACAAACGCGTTTCGTGTCAAAGCGATTATTCGAAAAGATACTCGATCGATCTATAATATAAAAGCATTTGCGTGTCAACGCTGATTTTGGCATTATAAAACGATGAACAGTCGCATGCAGTCGATAAAACGAAGTGAACACGACAGATGGGAGGGGAGAGGGGCCGATATCGGGTTGAAATAAAATGGCAAAATGGATTCGAACTCTCCGAAAAGCGCTCTCCTACCGAAAAAACGCTCTTCTTTCCCCTATACTTCCTCCCTTCTCGCTCTGTCTTTTTTTCTTCAGTGTATCGGTCGCATGTGCAACCAATGACACTCTGTATACAACCCAGCTGCGGTTGACGGTTCAATCTACTGATTTCAATAATAACGTGAAATTTACATCTCCCGGGCGCAGTCCGGAAACGAATCACGCGCAACACGAAACGGAATTCTCGACGAAGGGGCCTGCAACTAACTATAGTGCAACTGCAGCCGTACAACGATATTTCGCGACGCGTCCTCAATTATTTGCTACGCGACGTCATTACTATTTTCACGAATAGGATTCATAAGTTTATCTCGCGTCTCTGAATTTTCTATATTTTGCAACGAGCGGTAAAACGGTTCGCCGAATTATCCCGCCGACAATGCACAATACGTCCTGTTAAATAACGCGCGAATCGAACGAATTTCGCCCAAAATTTCCGACGATAAGTGGAGGCAACGAATTTTCGTGCAAATCAACGCGTTCTCGTCGATGCATATTCCATTAATGTAATTCACGCTTTTCACGCATCGTTATTAATTTTAGCAATCCGCCGATGAATGCAAATTTGCATACCGATCGATTTGTATCGCGAACAATCGTATCGTATCGTCAACAATATCATTTGCCTCGTAATCAAACTTAGTCAATTGAAGGAGCAAAAAGAATCGGAAACATTGAGTTTACAACTCCTTTTATAAATTATAAGATGTTGTTAAGATATCACTAAGATAATGGTCGTCTCTATACATGTGCTAATATTTGTGGTGCAGTTGTACCAATAGTGCAAGTTGGATAAACGCGAAATAAGAGATAAGAGACATACGTTTGTTGATTTTATTTCACGATGTTATCGTCCCTATTTGCACAATCGAACCGGCATAGTGGAAGGGCGACGTTTGCAACCCGGCCACACGTATACACGCGCGTACGGATTTGCTCGATATGCCGTGACAACATACGCAGAGCTTGTCCCGCATCCGCCTATTTCTAATTGCGGCGAACAGTTTGTCATATACGGCACGGATTTCCGTGTCGATCGTGCCAAACCCCTCTGGTGGTTATATTAAAATATATACCGCTTTGCGGGTCGAGAATTATACCGTCGACAATCGCGTGCTCGGTGTTATACCACCGATGTACGTATAACAAAATCGTGCAAATTTACGCAATATGGATCACGACGCGTCACATATTGTATTAAGATCCGATCTAACGAACGTCTATTAGCATTAACTTCAATTAAATATTCGTTATATCGCATTCGCTTTAAGATAGATTATAAACAGCGCTTTAATTTTAATGCATATTCCATACTTCCAAATTGCAAGCCGCGCGAGTTCTCTCTTTTAAAAATTATAATAAATATTAGTCTATATTTTTCTTCTCTTTTGTTAAGTATCTCTTAAGTTTCTTAACATTTATCGGTGTTACTCATAAGTTTAAGCGTTATATCTCGTTTGAGATTGAAGTTTAACATAGATAATTATTTTCCAAACGATCTGTTTTACGATCCCACACATTCTGCAGCGAACCGTGAAAACACATCATTCCTATTTCCCCCTTTACCGCGTCGCGGAAAGTTGGTTTAACGAATATAAATTGTGTAAATCTATCAAATAAGCGTTTCAGAACTCTCGTGTAAATAAAGAGTTTTATATAGCAAAAGCGCACTCTCAATTAAGAGATGTAATCATAAGAGAGATGTGCACGCGCTTCGCAAATTTACGACAGTTTAACAGGCACGGACAGAATTGCGTCGCGCATTTCGCGAAATCCGTCGGTACACGCCGAAACGCACGCACGAATCCGCATTCGTGCGTATACCGTATCGGATGTAGGAGGAGCGACGAGGAGAGGGAAGGGGCATGCCTTAGTGTTTTCAATTTCCTGCATTTCGGGGGACCGACGACAATGATGACGCCGAGCAGACGTAGCGGCACGTCCCGTTCATCGACGTGCGGCTACGTGACGAAAATGACGATATCGCCTCGTAAATTTCGTTACGTGTCGCAAAAAGCCGAGGATCTGCCGGCCGCGGATAAGCGTCTGTCCGGGCATCCGCGCGCGAGCGACCGCGCGCGACATTCAGCGGGAGAGACGTATCGCTTAGCTGCAAAATTGAATATGTCACACTTCTCAAATCCTTATCCTTTATCTCGCCGTCGGAAACGCCGGCGTCCTGACTCCCGCCCTCGTTTCCGCTGCACCAACGACGACGACGACGACGACGACGACGGCGACGGCGACACGTCTCTCCCCCCCCCCCTCCCTCTCTCTCTCTCTTTCGCCGACTTGTTCTGATCAAAATTGCGTCTCCCATGCAAAAGTTCAACAAAAATGTACAAATATAATTGAAAGAATTTAAAATATTAAATATCGGATTTATATACATATGTATATAAAGATGATTATTCAATTACATCATTATATTTTTTGTATTAATCTGACTCATGTTTGAGCATATTTTCCGAGATATGCCGAAAAAATAAACATTACCTTAATAACTTCTAATATTAACTTAATGTTCAATACATTCTCTGCCGCACCAATTAACCTTCCATTCGGGTCATGTGGATCACATTGCACATGCGCTCCACATGATCGAGACTATAATTTCATTTATAATTAACATATTGTATAATATTTATAAAACTATAAATTTACATTATTATTAAAAGGTGTCAGGATGTAATAAGTGTATTCATTTGTAATATTTAAGTTTCAATACATGATTTTATAAAATATTTTATATTGATGTTATATGTAGTAACGAAAATATTAAATGGCTTGAACAAAAACTCGGCATGGAATGCATATACCTATCCCATGCTAAGATGGAGTTAAGAATAGAAGCATATTTAAAAGGCAAGAATAATGGCTCTCATGATGGTGTCAATATTTTTGTTTACGTCAGGCGTGTTCAATTTTTTCCTTCTCTCTGAGTTCTTTGAGATTCTTCGTTTCCATTCTTCTATCTCATTAAGGAAGATTGAGATAGAATAAACGCTCCGTCCACCTTTAGCAGTTTTTCCTTTGAAATTATTTAAAGGAAAAATGCCTTTTAGATATGTGTTTTTTCTTTTCATTTTTTTCACCTATTTGTTTCGGATCTATCTGCCTAATAGCTATCTGTGAGGACAGCTATCTATTTATAAGAAAAACTGGTAGTATTCTTTTATATAGGTGTATCTAATTTTCTATTTCTCTAAATTCTTGTAAACTTTCATCTCAGATCCATTCTCTCCTGTTATTAAGAAAAAATAGAGAATAGATGCTCTGTCCATCTTTAGCAGTAAAAATATTTAAAAGAAAAAACGCATTTATGTGTTTTCCTTTTGTTTCGTTTATACCCATTTATCAGGGTTGAAAAGTAATGCGTTACTGTATTATTTTTGGCAATCAACTGGTAGCGTTAGTTTTTTTTTCTTATAACCGTGACTGAAACGTAGATACATTTTTTAGTAACAAATTTAATAGTTACTTATTTCTAACATAATTTTCATACATTCAATCTTTGTTATGGACACGTGAGTTCAACAGACGAAGCAGCTTAGTAAGCGTTCAGTGATTCTTTATTACGATTGATTTCGATACTTATTGTTAGATCCAATAAAGAACTAAAGGCAAGAATCATATTTAAAAAATCACTAAACGCTTATATATTAACTGCTTCATAGTAAAGTTTTTATACATAAAATTGAGAATATAAAAAATATAAATAAAATTAAGTATAAGTAAAAAATATAAAAAAATATTTATAAATTTTATGAAAATCAAAATTTTTATAATCTTGTAAAATTAAGGTAAAAAGTTTTATTGCTTTTTGTAATATTTTAAAAATATTACAAAAGTAAATTTTTTAACGGAACAAGTAACGATTCATTATTTTTTAAATGACATTAAAGTAATTGATAAAACAATAAAAAAATAAAAACAAATTAAAGTAACGAGGTACATTTGAGAATCACTAACTAGTAACAGTAATAATTTACTTTGCCTCGATAACGAGTAATATGGTAAGAAATTATTTTTAAAAAGTAACTTTCTCAACCCTGCTATCTATCTGTTTATTTTAGAAACTTGAGGACAGCTAGATATTTAAGAGAAGAGCTCGCGTGTTAAAAACCCGCGGTCAGTAATACGATACCTATTGCATGGGACGAAAATTAATTACAAAAAAACTCTTTGCAAGTCTAAACTATGATGTGATGAAGAATAGTGTCCATTGCACGCGTAAATTACTTCGTTTAACTCGCAATACGTGTCACATTACAATAGTTCCCATAATTTAATAAAATTAGATCCTATAAGGCTTAGAGAGCCTCCTAAAAAGTGAAAATCAAATAATCTTAAATTATCCGTTTGCCTGTATTTATTTCTTTATTTATTATAACATATTTATTATATATAATAATGTAATAATTAATAGTCTTTGTAAATATGTTACAACTTCTGAGATAACATAAAAGTTTATACGAAATAAAGTGAGAAATTGTCAGTAAATTATCAATTTTAGATAATGCACTGCATATGGCACAATAAAGTCACTGCATGCGTATAAATGTGAAAATAACGAAATATTATTATAAATCAGACAATATTTGTATTTACAAGAAAAGCGTGCACAATAAAGTCTGGTACATATTTTTTAAGTCCGTTCATGCGTATAGGCTTGAAAAATATTTTATTTTTATAATTTTCTTCCAAACAAATAACAAATTAGAATTTAATTCTTCTGTCAACGCATAGATATCGGAGTATTTATTTTGAATTAAATATTAAATTTTATGTTTTCGTGCGAATTTTGTCATAATGTCTCAAGTACTTTTCTTTGAGACAACAGAAAAGAGTTTCACAGACCATATCTTGTTTTTATTTTTACATTTTTAGCGGAAACCTTGTAAAATTCATAGACATAGTAAGTATAGACTGCGCATTCTTTTGAAATTGCCGCTATTAGTTTAAAAAGAGTGACGTAGCTTAATTTATATCGCTTTCCCTCTCTCTCTCTCTCTCTCTCTTCAAAGTATCAATAATGTGGACACCGTGACTCTGTGAATGAGCATAGACGTAGAAAGTATAGATTACACATTCCCTATACATAATATAACTAAACTTAGTTTGCTCCGTTAAAAAAAGACGTACTTTGTATTGAGTAGTTTCGTTATCTCTTTTGAATTCGCTTAGTGGGAGGAATCCAGAGAAAGATATCACTATTCATAGAGTCACGATGTCCCCACTACTACTAATATTTTGGAGAGAGAGAATCAAATTACTTCACCCTTTCTAAACTGAAAACGGTAATTTCAAGGAATGCGCAGTCTATACATCCTACATCTATATAAATGAAGCATCCTTCAAAAATGCGCGCAAGCACATCTAGATATTTATAATTGTAAAACGAAAAAAATTTTCTTAGTTACTATATCAAAATTGAAATTTATTCATTGAAAAACATTTTGTAAAAAGATATATTAGATGCGCAAAATTAATTCACTGCTTTTTTGTAAATTTATAATTTACCTATAAAAATAAATTGAACAAATTAATTAATTTTGAAAATAATCGTAGAACTACGTATTAGCAACTGCATGTTAACAACCTCAAAGATTTCAATTATTAAATATATTATCGTGACTCTAACTTGCAAAAGATTTTAATTGTCGCTCAATAAAAAATGAACAAAATTAAATTTATTTAAGTAAATTTTAAGTTTTACCTAAATTAAATCAATTTTAACTTTATTAATAAATAAAATAAGCCATACAAACGTACAATATGTACATTAAATGCTATCATTTATGGTTATACTTTCAGTAAAAATTCCATGTTATTTGCATATATACATATTTAAGTAAATGTATAGGAATACTTACATAATTGTAATTTCTATTTAGTATATGATAAACTCATTCAGTTAGAAAAGTGACACAGATATTCGTGACAAGAAAAGTTTAAACGAAATAAATAATAATACTTAATTTATTGCAACTGTGTGTCTACGTCTTGCTTTTATTTTCTAATATAAAATCGAAAATTCATGCAATGCACACTCTCTCACATCCAAAGCAGAAAGATTATCTTTGATTGTTAATAATTTTTTTAAATCAATAACGAGCAATGATTACTTAAATATTGTTCAAAGCATCATTCCTCTATAATTCATATATATCAAGATCATCGGTGAAGTCTTTAATATGCAATTTTTACACATCATGTGGATTACAACATTTTCACTAACAATAAGAACAGATCATCTCGACAAAAAATTGCGATATCTAATACACGTTTTATCGTGTTCGTTATATTTTTTGAGATTTATATCGCTCTGCCATGATACACGATGATTGTATACGCAATAAATAATATTTCAAGATTGCAATAAGGCGAGAAAATATTTGAATTTAAAATGCCCTTCTAAAATTGGTTAAAAGCAGCGAATTAATTTGCGCACCTGATATACACATAAACGACTGCATTTTAATACTGTAGTAGCAATAGATAATATCGATAATTGCAAAATGATGAAGGGGTTGGCAGTGTTATGGATATTTAATATGATCGGACGTAACACGAGTAAACGGTTAACTCCGTCCGACTAGCACTGACGCTAATTGCCATCTAATTGAACCGAAACCTTACGTCCGTGAATCTATGTAGAGCAAATCTTTGGATGGTACAGTCAGTTATTAAGCTAATGTACCAGGAGGGTATTAAATTATACCATACAAGTGCGGCATATCTATTAGGAAACTGCAGTAAGTCATGGGAAGAAAAGACACAATTATTCGATAGTATCTTCGCGAATTACGCAATTATGAATTACGTGTGAATTATGTGCGATTGAATTTTAAATGTTAATATTAGGAGTTATTTATCATCGTAATCATATAGCTAACATAGTGAGTGAGAGAGCTAGATAAATAGATAAATAGAGAGAGAAAGAGAAAAAATTATTTGTTATGATTAAATAATCGAATATTTCTCTCTTCAATAACATGATAATTTATCTGATAATTGGTACGTATCTTATATCGCGGATTTATTATGTCACACATTTAAGTGATATAATTCTTATATAATTTAGAGTATTCAGGTACAAAAAAACAGATATTTTATTATTTCTTGATTAAACGCTTTATATTAGTAACAGGTATTTTATTATTTCTTAATTAGACGCTTTATGTTAGTTCTGATTAAATAATTAATGGTAAATCTGTTTTCAAAATCTAACTGAGCATCTGTATATAATTGATTATATATATGACACGCTCAAATTTAAATTAATTTGTTAAAATCAAATATAATTTCTAGTATATTATTACATTTATTAAATATATGTAATATACGATAAATAATTATATTTATATAATATAATTATATAACGTTATTTATTTTAGATTTCCATTGATTGACGTAAATAACACATTGTTAGTTACGATCAATGATTGACAACGATAATTGCAATCCATATCTTTATTCAAATATGATGAAGAGGATAAGATTGATCACATAATATTGTAACGGTAATATTTTCTTCTCTTTGAACAAACATGCCGTTACGTTGCATTATTTTCTTTAAAATTATTCAAAAAAGCATATTAAATCTCGAGTTTGTATATCCTCTTTTTGGAAGTAACAAAAAAATTAACTTCTTTCCTTTAATCATCCTCCTCAAAAATATATATTTTGTTAATATAAGGAATATAATAATGTTTTTAGAGCAGTGTCGTAAATTAGATAAACACGCCTAATTGTTTCAATTTGTCTTACTACCTAATTACAGACAAACGCGTCTAACTACGTTAAATTAAAGTTATAATTATTAAAGATATAATCTCTCGTGCTTCGGACGCATTGTCGCAGATACAACTTTTATTTCCCTCAAAAAGATATTGTTTTCTGAACTAAGAGAATGTGCATTTATTAAAATGTTATTACTGATAAATACATCACGCCGACAGCTTATCGGAGACATCATTGTGTGTTGCGATAGGCACGCAATGCGGGGCCAACGTTACGAATGCCGCGTTATTTTTCAGTCATCATCGCACCGTTACGAACGAACGAACGAACGACAGTAATGTTTCTACACTACGGATAGTAGGACTCTCAACGATACTCAGGTACAAATCTATATTATAGATGATATTAAAAAGGATAGATTGAAGAGAAGGAGTAAATTGAAGAGAAGAAATATGGACATGTTATAATTCGTTATGGTTGTCCTCTTTTATGCTGCTGGGTGCCTATGTAATCAAATGGCAAATTTAAGCTTTACACTTTCACTAATTGTGTAGTAATCTACTTTTCAAGTTCAAGATTTGATTTGATTAAGGATGAACACAGAGTTTACAACACTCTTTCGTGTGCATATAATATTGAGATACTAAATTATAAAAAAAAATATATATATATATATTGGCATTATAAAAATTTCAAATATTTGATGCGTCTCTAATATTAACATAATTACAAGTTTTCAATTATAATACGTATAAATATACGTATTATACGCGATATACCGTAATGTATACGCGATAAAAAAAAACGAAACAGTTTTACTTGCAATCGGTATACAATTGCAAATGAAATTGTTTTGTTATTCTTTTCATAACAGATATGAAAATAATACTAGAAAGCAATGTTCTTATATAAGTAACATAAATAAGCATTAGAAATAAACTGTCAATTGAATAAAACGATACCGAGTCATAGATTAATTAATTCCAATTATGTAGCCTGTTGACTGGCTTTGTGCACCGATGCACGATGGCTATTATCGTAGATGTTAGCTTTGTCAGTTAAGATAAACATATATCACAGCACATATGCACTAATCCAGTCCTTTTTTATATTGCGAGTGCTTAATCGAAAAGTTAATTTTTTACTTTATTGCACATTTGCAGACTAAGAAGTGTTCCTCGAAACAATATAAAATGCTACGCACGGTAATTCTGATTGCTGTCTTGGTCGCAGTGAAAGGTAAGCACAATGTTAAAGGCGATTGTTTGGCATCTGTTTTATTTTTAAACAAGGAAAGTTCTCAAATCAGTTTTCTCGATCAGTATAAAATTTCCAAGTAAACGGAACATTATATCGCTCACTTGCTATAACGATACAATTAAAAAAATAAAATTTTTCAAAAAATGAGTTTGAACGCTTTGAGTCATTGAAATTTTGTAATATTAATTTTCAAATACAATTTTGATGTAATAATTAATTGTAAGGGGATAAAAGTATATACTTTTAAAGTACATTTTTTCTTTTTTGTTTATGTTCCTGTTCTTTTTTTTTACAAGCAATTACATATGATAATTTTTGAGTTATTGTAGCAAATGAGCGATATATTTCTAGTTAAATATTATCAGTATTATATAGCTCCCATTACGTTTTTAAATTTTAATGAATACTATTTTCTAGTTACAAAATAATTAAGTTCATTATTTCGACTATTTAAAAAGATATATACGTTAATGTTATAAAAAGAGAAAACGGAAAGCAAATTTATATATTGTTGTAAAAAATTGTTCTTCAAGCGTTTTTAAAAAATTTTCATCTATTTACATTATTTTACGTACATGTTAATTCTGCACTAATTGCGCTCACATTATAACGCATTAGTTTCTTTACATAATCATTATAGACCTATCTCTATTTCTTTACTCCATTTTTGAGTTTCTTATTTTGAAAGTAATATAAGCCTAGTTTCGCAACGTCATGAATTGTCAAATGCAAATTGCGGCGATACATCGATTTCAGCAAAATTTCCGAAACTACACTTATAATACTTTAAAGATAAACGACTTCCTTAAGCTTGCGACTTTTGCATACAATCAGCACAGTTCGGGCTTACTAAAATGGGTGAATTTAATTTCACGACATAGTTTAACGAGCAAAGTTTCTGACTCTTCCCGATATACATAGGGAAGGAAAGAGAAAGGGAGAGAGACAGAGAGAGAGAGAGCAGAGCGTGACGTGCAATATTTTTTCTATCAAATCTGATATTTTTAAGAATATTCCTATAGCAGCATGTTAATTAAATAAAATATGCATAATAACTTAAGTCGAAACACGTAATTAAACGTTTATTCCATTACAGGAGATGAATGTGTTCCACGTTCATTCGGAGAAGATTCTGTAGTGTGCGTCTGTAATTCGACGTATTGCGATACAATAAGCGAACCGAAGATACAGCAGAATCAGGTTTTATGGTACACATCCACTCAAGATGGCAAGAGAATGCAGTCTTCCGTCATTAACTTCGCTACCATAAATGAGACCGAAAACGATCTGGTTCTCACAGTGGACAGTAGTCAGAAGTATCAAACGATACAAGGATTTGGCGGGGCAATGACTGACGCCGCCGCACTCAACATTAGAAGTCTCAGTAATGAGACTCAACAAATATTACTTCAGTATGTAGTTGGCATTATTAATTAGAAGCTCAGAGACAACACACACA
This sequence comes from Wasmannia auropunctata, assembly GCF_000956235.1. Classification (NCBI taxonomy): domain Eukaryota; kingdom Metazoa; phylum Arthropoda; class Insecta; order Hymenoptera; family Formicidae; genus Wasmannia; species Wasmannia auropunctata. The sequence goes on along the minus strand of NW_012026894.1, from coordinate 2,057,728 downwards.
CACACACACACATTGATTGGGAAAAAAACAAGATCGGAATCTTCGTATGATGTAATAAATATTTAATAATCTTTAATTCTTCTGCGCAGTTATTTTTGAAACACTGTGATACTGCGACGCAGTGTTTCAAAAATAACAGTGTAGAAGAATTAAAAATTATTAAATATTACTATTGTGCGCGATTATTTCGACAATAAAAGCAGACTGAAATTTTTTACATGTCACTTTTGTGTCATAAATATCATTAAACTCTATTTTGTTCTTTGATCTTTTCTCTGTTTCAGAGAGCATTAAACTTTTTAAATTCTCTTCTGTTATCAAAGTCTTTTAAAACGATTTCAGAGAAGAATTTAAATAATACAAAATTCATTTAGAATTAATAACTAAATTAGTAAGTAAATGCTAATAGACTAATTGTAAGCAAAAGCTTGTCCAATTAGTTATTAATCATAAATTATTCAAATGTAATTCTGTAAGCGATTACAGAACAATATTCCGAGTAAAGCATATTAATTTTCATCCGGGATAATAGCAGAATTTCATTATCTCTTTGACTGATAGAATGGAAATGAATTAGAAGCATAAATGACGATTCTTTAGCATAAGATAAATACTTCTGTGGTATTAAAATTGCAAATTGTGCGTTTACTGCTATTGAAACACGAAACGTAGAAATTCTAACTATTCGAGTAAAATGGTTCAACAATTGTATCGGGTTTTATGAAATTGCCGCAAATTTATCTAACTGGATTTCATCCGTTTCCCATGATAGTCCCTCACGTATAGTTATTTCTAGGTCGTATTTCGGTTCCACCGGTATCGGATACACGTTTGCTCGTATACCTATCGCAGGTACCGATTTCTCAACGAGGCCGTATACATACGACGACGTACCCGGTGATATTACATTAAGTCAATTCAAACTTGTGGAGGAAGATGACTACAAAATAGAATATCTACATAATATTAAGAATATTATGCCTAATCCAGACAGACTCAAGATATTCACGACTGCGTGGACCGCCCCTGCGTGGATGAAATACTCAAGCAGTATAACATGGGGTGAGGAACCATTCGGTGAGGCAGGACTTCTTTATGTATCCTGCACCAACCAAAATAAATTTGCACGAGAAAGTTGTAAGGTGTTTATTATATGACAAAAATATTGAATTTTAAATATTTAGGGATAAAACGGACCGAAGTAAAATGGAGCAGAAAATAAATCAACTGATTAATTTTAAATAAAAAATCCTTACGTATCGAAATGTGCAATCAATTAAAATAATTTTAAAATACTGTTGGACAGTTGAGAAATATTAAAAAGTTAGTTCGTTAGAATTTGAGTCAGTCATATTTAGAGAGCAAATACAATACATATACATATACAGTTTTATGAGTGAATATTAAAGTGAATAATTAAAAAAATTAAAGTCAATATTTAATCAGAAGACACGGTAGTGTCTTGATGTCAAGACACTGACAATGAGATCGCCCCGTCGCTACTTTACGCGAGTCGGTACAATTTAATAAAAAAAAAAAAAAAGAATAAGAACAAGACTTGTGTATTTATATGAATAAAGCAACAAACATAAATTATAGTTTAATTTTCTAAATCTTTTTTAAATCCGAAAAAAAAACAAGATAATAACTGGTCCATTTTATATCGCGGTCTTATCTTCTCTCTCTGCATCTTGATTTTCTCTAGAAATTCAAGTTTTTAACAATGTTATTAATGTTGTCAAACAAAAAATTGATGTATATTTTCAAAATTACATTTAATTCAATATTTTCGTCCCCTCTCAAAATATTTATAGATGTTATTATATATTTTTTATTTTATATTAATAATCAAATACCATACGATAATTAAGTACGAGGTGCCGTAATGTATGATAATCTTGACAGGTAGTCTAAGGCGTGAATATTATCAACTTTACGCTGATTATATTAAAAAGTTCTTTGACGCCTACAAAAAGCGTGGTATAGACATATGGGCTATGACGCCGGGAAATGAACCTTTAGACGGATTTATCCCAGTTTTCCCTTTCAATGCCATGGCTTGGACTCCTGAAGCGTCGGCAATTTGGGCTACAGAATTTTTAGCCCCGACATTGTCTAATGCCGGATATGATCTCGTCTACATGGCGATGGACGATCAACGTTTCGAAATTCCGTGGTATACCGATATCATGTTCAAAAATCCTAGAGCTAAGGAATTGTTCTCCGGCACTGCGGTTCATTGGTACTCTGATAAACTATTTTCACCGCTTAGACTGTCACAACTACATGATAAGTATCCAGACAAGTTTATATTGATGAGCGAAGCCTGCACCGGTAAGTATAATTAATTGAATAAATCACTTATAGATTAATAAATAAATAATAAAAGATGTACCACAGCCTTTCTCAAAAAATCTCAAAAAAGAAATTCGTATAATTTTCGCCTCATAGGTAGCAGTATTTTCGACTTCAGAAAGGTAATATTGGGATCATGGAAACGAGGACAAGATTATGCCTTAGATATAATCGAGGTTTGTATACGATATTAATCAATTCATATTCAAATCGCGTTTATCTGGTTTTTAATTTTACTTGCCGAATATGAAGAACATTTAATTGTAAAATAAGAATCTGCTAAACACATTTAAATGTATGACAAAATTTTTTACGATCACTAAAGTTTAATTAATATATTATTTCGTTAATTTGTTTTTTACAATGTTAAAGAATTTTGCTAAAGAATTTTGGCATAAAATAGTTTCATTATGCAAAAATAAAAAATTGTAATATAATTGTAACATAAACATATGTATATGTTTAGGTATATACTTCTATTATTAGTACTTAAGTACTTAAGTACTAATTGTATTATAAAAGTTATAAATATATTTCTAGAACTTATCGCATTGGGTAGTTGGATGGATAGATTGGAATTTGGCGCTGAATGAGAAAGGGGCACCAAATTGGGCAAAAAATTTTGTCGATTCACCAATCATCGTAATGCCGGAAAGCGACGAGTTCTACAAGCAGCCTATGTTTTACGCAATTTCTCACTTTAGCAAATTTGTGCCACGCAATTCTTACAGAATCTTATCGACGGGTCTTGAAGACTGTGGAAATATTAAAGCAGTAGCTTTCTTGACGCCCGAACAACAGATTGTCGTTGTGGCTGTTAACAAGTTAGTAGAAAATATATTTATATCGTCACATTATTTATAGCATCATATTATGTGACAAGTTTTTTCAAAAAATTGTATATTAATTTTTTTAATATTTTTTATTTAAAGAAATTTGAAATTAATTTCCTAATTTTTTTTAAACTAACTTATCTCTTTTACTTTAAACTATTGTTTTTATTTTTAACATTGGACGTTAGACGTTCTTAAAGCATATAATTCGAAATTTTCTATTGCAGAGCTTCTTCTCCTGTTGGTGTAACCATGAAAGATAAGAACACAAACAGCACAATAAATTTACATTTACCTGCCAATTCTTTCAATACATTGTTGTATTTGGCGCAGCAATAAATCAGAAACATGTATACAATAATTTAGATAAGAGTTAGGCCAATAAAACGAGCATAAATTATTTGGGTGAATAAATAATTTACTAATAATTCAAAATAATAATTGAAAGATTCGATGGGACGTTTTGACTTACTTAGCCATTATCAGCCATCATAACAATTTATAGGATAAATTTAAATTGACATTATTAACGCAAATGTATATTATATATAAACATTTGTCTCGCTTTTACAATTCTCAACTTATCGTTAATCGTCATAACGAAAACAGACTGAGTTTCTAAGCATTTGAAAGTCTAAGATCGTTTTCTCAAATAGTTCTATTATAACAAATGTAGCTCGTGAGATATCTTTAATATAAAAATGCAAAAAAACTAGCTACTTGTTATTATAGAATTATTTGAGAAAACGATCTTAGACTTTTAAATGCTTAAAAACTCAGTCTGTTCTCGTTATGGCAACGACGAATCCGCTCTGCTTTTATCCGCTTAGCATATAATTTTAACTATACATCAAACGTTATGGACGATCATATGACGGAAATGACGGAACAACAATGCGTATATTAATGCGTTATATATTAATACATTGTATTAATATATTATTATTCTAATGATGATTAACGATAAGTTGAGAATTGTAAAAGCGAGATAAACGTTATATAATACATCTGCGTTGATAATGTCAAATTAAATTTATTCTATAATGTACATTGTTATGATGGCTAATGATGGCTAAGTGAGTCGAAACCCGAAACGTTCCATCAAATCTTTCTATTATTATTTCGAATTATTAGTAAATTATTATTTATTCATCCAAATAATTTTTGCTCGTTTTATTGGCCTGACTCTTATCTAAATTATTGTATTCATACGGTAACTATTTTCAATTTTGTTAATACACGTATCCAAATTATGAATAAAAAATATATAAAATTCTCTTCGCTTTCCTTAGAGGAAAAATAAAGATTGTATAAGAATTTTAACATTGTCCCACTTTGTATAAACTTTTTACGAAGGAAGAAAGATGGATTGTATGTTGTACGAAATTATAGATATTATAGATATTAAATTATAGATATAATAAAAATTAATAATTTTATCGTTTCCAATCACTGTTATATTTATATATTCAACATGAAAATTATACATGCTTTAAATTATGGGTAATATGTTTTCGCCCATCGCCCTTTACCTCTCTTTTTAGAACTCCTGTCTCGTAAAAATCTTGGTATATAAGGTGGTTGATGATCATCTAATCTACGTTTGTACATTCTAATGCCGTGTTCCCAAGGTTCTCGTTTCTTATCCATCGGACGAGTTTTATGTAAAATCTTATATATCTTTTGCCAATCATATATTTCCGGTATTCGTCTGAAAAAAGGTATGTTACAGATCAATAAATATAAAAATGTTTCTTTTTCACCAAAAACTGCTTAAATATTTACATTAAAAATATAGTAAAAAGTGTACGTTATTTAAATAATTTCAAATTAATCATTTTATCTCACCTATGCCTTGGCCTGTTGGTCACTAGATGCTTATAATGTTTTTCGAGCCAATTTCTTCTTTCATCGTGTTCTATGTCGGCTATTACTTTCACAGTTTTCCCTAAATATGGTTTTAAGTTTACGCCCACTCTTTCCTCAGGAACATTCATGTAAAATTTAATTAAATTTTTAAGAACTTCTTCATTTAAACCGTGAACTTTCTCGTCTTCTATTTTATCAAATAATTTCATCGGTTCTGTAACCCAACATATGTTGCGCTTCGGATTTTCATCCGCATACTCAGAATGCACTAAAGTGGTATTAAGTTGATAAACGAAAAACGACCACCATTGTCCATTCGTTATAACCGTCTGAGTGGTTAATGGATATGTAATATCGTTAAAAGTAGAGAAACCTGAAATTTTTTATAAACATATACACAATGTCGAAATTCAAATTAACTTCTAAATTATAATTTTAAACTAATAAAAGTATACCTTGATAACAGGCCTGCGATAATAACCAGCTGTAAGATGCTAATACAGCCTGTACTGTGAGTGCAGTAGGCGTATCATTATAGTTTTCTCTTCTGTGCAAGTACGTGCAGTTATGATACGATAAAAATCCGAATTCGCTTTCATCGCCAGGCCAAAATCCCGGTATATTAGTCAGGTGTTTCTTTTCAAGAAAATAATTCAACACTTTGGGATTCATTTTGAACGAAGGTACGTCCAAAGCTGAGTTTTCGCAATCGCTTAAGGGCATGATCTCTCTCAGAGGATGCTTATATCTCAAATGCACGACAGGCTTGCCAGTATAATAAACAGGCAAATTTACCGAATCATCAACATAATCTTTCAGAAATGGAACAATTTTTCTGAAATTTTTCACAAAATTAGGGGGATTTAAACCACCCATAAACCAAGATGCTTCTAATCTCGGTTCAAAATCAATTTCAGCGTTAAATAAATGTGGATTTTCAGAGGCGAAATGTATTAGCATTGTTCTATTAATTCTGTGAATTAACGCTTTAGATATAACATCCTCCATCTGAATTTTTCTGTCAACAGCCGTAATGTTTTCATCCAATGGAATTTTATCTGCTTCCATCTCATGTTCTCTTCTGAAAAATTATAATATATTGATATAAAAAAAAAACTTTCAAATTTAAATAACTTAGGTACATATGATTATAAGCAGTTAATAGTAAATAATCAGATAATTATTATTTACATATTATGCCATAAATAAACGTATATTTGACATTAGTAAAATAGATCGTAAAATCTTCAAGCACAAGATAAGATGAGAAATACCAATTGACTGAATCAAACGATTGATATTTATAGAAAAACCTACCTTCTGATACAATATTCAAAAATTATATTATCTTCTATGTCGCTCTTGATTGCTTGTACCATCCTTTCTAATTGTTCATTGGAAGTTACACTGTTGTAGTATGCTGGGAGACCAGATTCCTTGACGATATGTGTTCTTGTATAATATTGTGCATGCGACAAAGAATCGTATGGTATTGTATGTTCCTGTAGGATCAGCGACTTCCAGCCGTAATAACGTGGCATGTTGATCTCAAATAGCTTCTCCTCCACGGTTTCTAAGCCCTTGATTTTGTCATGCCAAGCTTGTCTCTTCCTTTTCCACTCGGCTTTCCAGCTTATATCTTGAATGGGTGGGTATATCGGTTCTACCGCAACTTCGGTTTCATTTTTAACTTCGCTGACTGCTGATATACTGTATCTCTTCTGCTTGCCACATTTGACTACTGTATTAATCAGCAGCCTCTGTCGAATATTAGCGAACATACTTCAAACAGAAAGAATAATATTTTTTAAAGCTTTTTGTAATGTTTCCAAGTTTTTTAATACATATAAAATACATCTAAATAATACATCTAAGAGCAACGACACATACCTTACAGATTATGTTGTTCTCCACTTCACTAAAATATCATAAGTTCTTCACTTAAATATCACAAACTAATTTGTGAACATCGTTTCAATTTAAAAAATATCGACACTACAGAGAAATATGTAATCAATGTCTATTAATGTTAGTTGTTATTATGCATTCACATACACATCAATTCAACCATCACTTTATAGGTTATATTATGTCTTGGAATTGTACATACACTTTAACTACAAATTTTGTTTCAGTATTCAAATCGTAATCATAAAAAAATAACGGTGAAATGTAGCGATGATTAATAATGATTTCACAAAACTTCTTTTATAGTTTTAGCCTCGAAACACCGTACTAGCCACACTAGTCACCGAAGAATTAAGGTTATGAAACACGAAAGTGAGACGGAAATACCTATAAGGCCTCTAAGGATGCTGAGCGCGTCATGCGCGCGTCATCCGAATTGACCAATTAAATCATTTTATTGCGTAATTTGCTACGCGTCCGGGATTTCAAACAAAGAAAGATTTTTTTATCTCGAACTAATAGAAGAACATAAAAGTATTGTTGAGAGATACATAAAAAAACTCTAACAGAAGCATATTAGGAACAAGACATTATCAGTCACCATTCATCAATTATCAATTATAATTATTACAAAATTATAATTATTTAAGAGACTAGCCAATCAATCAAAAATACGAAATATATTATTAACGCATTCCCGAGAAAAAAACATACGTTTGATTTGCTGGAGTATCTCGAAAAAACAGAATATTGTCTTTATTGCGAGAATCCCTGCTTCGAATCTTACACGACAAAATTCCTGCAGTTTAGTCCAAGTCATATAACGTCAGATGCGATATTAGACAATACTGAAGAACGCAAAACTTTCTGTTTCAAATGTTACTATACTGTTCGTATAAATGCTATCAATTATGAGTGCTCAGTAATTTCTGGTTGTTTTAAAAGACGAACTTTTTCGAACTTAAATAGTTTAAGATTGACACATTTAATTTATATTTCACGATTATAGTATCGGTGCAATAAACAAACGCATCAATAAACGATGCGCCGACAGCTCTATTGGGAGTTTGATACTTATAGTACTTATGGGAGTATTCTCTCATAAGAATAATAAAGTGATAAACAATAGTGTTCCAGGATTAATTATTCAGCCTAATCTGATTTAATCTATTCATTTTAGGGCAATAAATCTGCGAGAAGTTACATCTATTTGCAGTCCTATTATATGAGTATAATAAATAAATATAATGTATGTATAAATATAATACATAAATATAAATATCTAATACAAGTTTATATGATTTATTACCCCATTTATAAAAAAAAATTTGTGACTTACCAATCCGATGCGCAACGGGTGGAGTCATCTGCCACGAAGCTACGATGATGCTGTAATACACAATATAAGATTAAAAATAAAGTACAGCTTAAAATAATCATTGATTGAAAAGATAATTTTTATGCGTATCAAATTTTTTATTCGTCTTTAAATTAGATATTTACAAATATAATTATTTATTTTCCAAAAAACTTTTTACAAAAATAAACTTTCATATTATATAATTTTAAATTTGATTTTTCTTTCTCTAATTATTAACTTATTGGAACAAAAATTGGTTCAAATAAATAGAAAAGAACTATTAATTTTACAGTGGTAAGAAATTATATTTACCCCAAGGTTGCTCCACCGATGCCTGATGCCTTTCCTAGACTGTCCTCCTCCTCTCAGAATTGGATTTCCTTCTCCTTCTTTTCCCGTACAGGACACTCGCGAAAAACACTCGCGGACAATATACTACTATATATATTAATCGCGCGCGGACTAATTAATAATAAAAGTCTAATTAGTCCGATAATTTAAACGGCACTCCCGAAACAAACGTGCGACGCAATTTGCATGTTTTCAATAAATTTTGGCAACGATGAATACGTTAGTTTCTTCGTCTTCAAATGTTGATATACGTGGGAAATATCTGTAAAAAATAGTTAAGATCTCACTCGAATAAGCTATCAATCGCTAAAGACTAATAAAAAGAAGAAATAACGTAACTAGTTAAAAGTATTAAAGATGCATTCAAATGAAAGAAAAATTTTATGTTAATTTTGTTTTGTACATTCCGTTTTGTACATAAATATCTCCTTTTTGCTCACTATAATCAATCGCGCAAATCCTAATTTTTTTCCTTCAGCCGTTTCGGATAAAACAATAGCTAAACTAGCTTTGAGATTAAAGATCTCGCAGCCACTTCGGCACAATCGAATGGATCTTGCGTTGAAATTATGAGTTTAGTAAAGATTCACGAATTGTCAGGAATTGATAGGATTCAAATTAAATTAGCGCTTAAAATATTCAATATTTCAAAAGATAATTCTTAAGCGCATTAAACTTTCATTTTTTTGTCTTTGTTAATATAAAAATTTATATTTTCAAACAGATTTTAACAAAAAAATAAACTTAATCAGATGAACTTAATCACTAATATCAGAGTTGTCACAAATTCCTCCTAAAATTAGTTGAAAAAATAAACGATCCAGACAAATAGAATTCGATGATCGATATTATGCAAATCAAAGATATTCACCGCTAGATTGTTACTCCAGCGCCAAAGTCTCCTTCTCTTCCTGTCAAACTTCCGATTTGTTAGCTCTGGAAAACTCGATTCACGAAGTTTGCGCCATCCTAGTCTTCCATGATGACTGAACAGCACAATTATTTTAATTTGACAGATTTGCAAATCAAGAATAATGACAAAGAATCAGGATAATGACAGAAGAGAAAAAAATTAAAAGAAAATGAATCATAAAAAGATATTGTTTAAAAGGCATCAACAGGAATCTTTTGATTAGATTAGAATTGACTTTTATATTATTCATATTTCCAGCCAAGAATAATTAGAATATGATGATTTGGAAATAAATAAGGAGAAACGTGCAGCTAATTCACAATCAAATAATTGTGTTACTTATAGTATACTAAAGAATAATAATAAGCATATTTAATTAACTACTATTAGTTTTTAGTTACACAGCTTATTAGATTTTATGTCTCAAATAACCGCAATCAAAAGTCGTTAATAAAATTATTAATTAAGTATTATAAACGTTAGAGAAAGTATTTTGATTACTAATGCATTTTTCAAATCTTTTCAAAACAAATTATCAATGCGTAAATTTGATAAATAAAGAACTATTGCCGTCATTGTTACGTACATTTATAACCGCGTTTATTAAAATGTATTCACATCTTTTTATTTATACTTCCAGATTATAACATTCTAATGAAATAGAAATATGAATAAACCTCTTTGAAATGCTTTCCACTTGACTCTCGCAAGGCTGACAAGCATCATTTGTTCTTATGTAAGATTTGACGAACAACAAGGATGAAATGATTCCCCAAGAGCATTGCGAATGCGATTTTGTCAAGTGAAATGCAACCTGAACGGCTCGGGTATCTCGGGAACGCCAATTCCCGTACTCAACAACGTGAGCCCCTGAGGAAGTAAGTGACAAATTTTAAAAGTGATTTGTCAAATTAGATAAATAGATTACAAACATTTTATGTTTTGTAGAATTATTGATGTAAAATTGATGCTTGATTAGAGAGAAAATAGTTTATTCGTACATGTATGTATAATGTGACGTTATATAGAAACAAATTGCTCAGATGCCATATTGATATAGTTCTTGAAATCAGTTATCTTATTAATAAAATATTTTATCGCTCACCGACACAGATGCGCAACAGTGGAGTTATCAAGCATGGCGTGTATGTAGCTACGATGATTCTATAACATACAGATATAAGATCTAAATTAAAAATAATTTTTACATGCATAGAATCGCCTTTTTTCTCAATTAAATATCTGTTAAAATAATTATATGTTTCAGTAATAATGATCTTTATAAAAATAAACTGCTTTCATAAAGTTTCAAATTAATTCTTTTTCTCTAATTGGAAGACTTGCTGCAATATGAACTAATCCAGCATCTAGTAACTGCAATGAAAACAATAAACTCTAAAATTAAAATGATGATATTAGAAAGCATATTACAGTTCATTCGATTTTATAAAATGTTGGTTAGCTGTTGCCAGTTGCAACTTTTCTCAATTATTATTTTTAAATCAAAAATAAAATATTCCAAGTAAACGAGAAGAAATAATTAAGTTGCTTACCGCGCGGCGCCCGATACCACTCCTAGGCCTCCTCGCGAACATGATGCGCAACAGCGAAATTGTAGTACGTATAACAATGACCTATAATAGATACAAATGTAATCAAATTAACAATTAGTAAAAATTAGTAAAATTAATCTTATAAATAAGAAATATTTACCACAAATTAGTCCGCCGACGAACGATATCTATCACTATATAGATCTCCTAGTTCCTACTCTCAAACTATACCGATTATCAACTGCACAGGATGCGTATAGGATTCCCGGGATGAATCGTGATGTTTCTCGTTCCGCAGCCGATTCATTTCGTGTAAGATGTAAGCCGCGTTCTGCAATTAAAACGTTAATATAATTAAATAAATGATGAAACGTCGCATTTTGTTTTGCGCGTGACAAATTTACAAGACACAAAATTAGAGCTATGGTGACATGTTTTGCGGCGGCGCATCGACAATACATGTCTTGATATTCGGCCGAACGAGTATATGTATTGCGAAATACGCGTTCGAACGAATATCAATGCATGATGCGTGCCGATATAATTATATTACGCGATAATTGATCAAGTGCAAAAATACAAAGTTTACTTACATAATTATATCACTCGCGACGCCCCTCGTTCCGGATTCAATCCATCCCGTGTCCGCCGCGTTACTAAAAATGGGTAAAGGAAAACGATATTAAAATGACGAAGCGTCGTCTCTGATCGCGCGATCAACTTCGCGTGTGAACAACGTCGCGGCGACGCATATAACGCTTCACGACTTGATTTTCGGCCGAAAGAGTACTACGAAATACGCGTTCGACCGAAATATCGATGCATGCGTGCTATATGTTATACTGCGCGATAGTAAAATGCATATGCAAATACAAAGTTCATTTACCTGCAATATATTAAGTCAGTAAACGACGTTTTTCGTTTCGGGTCCACTCCATACGTCGGCCGCGTTCTGAAAATGAAAATTAATTAGGGAAATGACGAAAGTGGCTCGTCTCTCGCGCGGTCAACTTCGCCGACTTGGCGCGTCGACTAGCGCCGCGGTGACGCGGCGTCGGCGGCGTCGGCAAAACAACGCTTCGCGACTTGATTTTCGGCCGCGAACGCGAGTACTGCGAAACATACGCGTTCGACCGAAACATCAGCGTGTACGTGCAAGTACCGAATCTAATATTATGCGCGATGTTTAAATATTGTAAGACATAAAGTATACAAAAACTGGCGCAAGTGCTTCGACGCGGTCAATTTCACGTCTTTACACGCACACGCTAAAAGCGACGCCGCGCGAGCGACGCGGTCGCCTACTTTCAACTTTGCGTTTGTACATTTTGAACCAATAAAATGCCCATTTAACAACAATTGTTAATGTTGCGCATTATAACAGAATAGACGTATTAATATCATGAATAGGAGATCCACGATACTTGTAGATAATATCCTGAAATGTAATCGCTTTGCCTGCATGATTATATACGCACGATACAGCTTCGGCCGGACAAGTATTACGACATTTTAACGATTCATTAGCATGCAAGCGTTATAATCTACATTTTTTGCAATAGTTTAATATTGTAGTAAATGGTAAAGAAGATGCAAGTTAAGTTCTTTACCAATTTAATTAAATGAATTTCGACGTCATTCGTTCCGCAGGCGATCCCTCCGCGTCCAGCCGGTCCGGCGACGCACCAAAAGTGAGCAGTGGGCAGAAAGTGTCTAGGTAGTAGGGGCCATCGCCGCGAGAGGGACGCTCGGCTCTGCGCCGTCCACACTCTGTCGGTATTGCCATTCTCTTCTCGTGTGCTCTTTTTGATGTCATGTAAACACGTGTGTTGTTCAATGTTTATATTGAGAAAAGTGGAGTATTCTCGTACGAGACGTACCATTTGATTATAGGATAATCAAGAAAAAGGAGCCCGTAGGGAATAAGAGTCGTTGACGATGACGGAAAAAGTGCGGAGATATGAGAAAATCGATTTTCTGGGTGAAGGACAGGTTAGAGTGCCTTTTACTGTTTGATGATTTAATATTTCATTACCGCGTCGTGAAATATTTATTCATTTTTATAACGCTTTTACGCATTGCACTATGCCTATTCATGATGTCATATAATCACACGATACACAATTTTATATATTTATAATGAATGTGATATTTATATGTAGCTTTGTTTATGACTGTGCAATATGATTCATTTATTAATTATGAAAGTTATAAACACAAATGTAGTAATACCGTGTTGTGTATTTCAGTTTGCCACGGTCTACAAGGCGAGGGATATAGAAACGAATAAAATTGTGGCTGTGAAGAAGGTTAGTTTTCTCGTTAAGCAAGATGTATATCTCTACAAAAACTTGTACAATTTGTATCATAACTTTTTACATTTCTGCAAATATAGATTAAGATCGGAAGTCGTGCTGAAGCTAGAGATGGCATAAACCGGACTGCTCTGCGAGAAATTAAACTGCTACAAGAGTTAAAGCATGACAATATCATTGGCCTATTAGGTATTTAAAAATCTAATGTAGAAAAGTTTGATTAATAGCTTGTCGAAGGGCCAATAATATGCAAACATACAGATAACATTTATACAATACGTACAGCTTGTGTAAAAATTAATTCAATAATTATATATGTATATATTTAAAAATTCCAGATGTTTTTGGCTATAAATCAAACGTATCGCTAGTATTCGACTTTATGGACACTGATCTGGAGGTGATAATAAAGGATAGCAATATAGTTTTAACCGCAGCCAACATAAAGGCGTACATGATACAAACCCTGCAAGGCCTGGACTATCTTCATTTTAACTGGATACTCCACAGAGATTTAAAGCCGAACAACTTGCTGGTGAATTCGGAGGGTGTTCTGAAAATAGGAGATTTTGGCCTGGCGAAATTTTTCGGTTCGCCCAACCGGATAAACACTCATCAAGTGGTCACGAGATGGTACAGGGCGCCTGAATTACTTTACGGTGCTAGACTTTACGGAACTGGGATCGACATGTGGGCAGTGGGGTGTATATTAGCTGAGCTTCTACTGCGAGTGCCATTTTTGCCCGGTGAATCCGATTTGGATCAACTCACCAGAATATTTCAGGTATTTATGATACATCGAGCTGAAACGTGTCACTGAAAGGCTATTTTAATTCTTTTGACGTACTTACTTCTCTGTTATTCAGACGCTAGGCACTCCGACGGAAGAAACATGGCAGGGGATGTCCGAGTTACCGGACTTTATTCAATTCAAGCCCTTCCCTGGCACACCTTTGAAGCATATATTCACTGCTGCTGGCGACGATCTCCTAGATTTAATTGCCAGTCTCTTGAATGTGAATCCATTGGAAAGGTGTACGTGCGATCAGGCGCTACAAATGCCATACTTCAGTAACAAACCCGCACCAACAGCTGGACCTAAACTGCCTCTACCCATGACCATTAAACGCCACCGTGAAGAAAGACCTAGTCTGAAAAGAAAATTATTAGAATCGATAGATGGAGCTTCTTTAGCTAAAAAGTTACAATTTTAATTGTGATTGCTAAAACAAGTGAACGGGGAATAAAAAATTGTTCGCTAAAGACATATGATAGTGCTAATTTCAGAAGATTAGAGATCTTTAATTGTGATACTGTATATCAAAATATTGTGTATGTATTGTATTTGCATTACAATAAATAATTCTATAAAAATATTAATTGAATTCTAATAATGTCCTTATATATAATAGTACGTGCAAATAAAAAAACAAAGGTGATTATATTTTAATATTTAATAATCTAGAACCTTATGGCAAGAAATTCTAATAGTTCAATATTCATATTATGGCATAAAAAATCATATATCATATTAAAAAGTCTTGAATAAATTACGATATTTTCGGTAATTAATTGGAAATAACTGAGTAGGAGGTGCATACAAGCAGGTGGCAATAACAATACGCATATTGAAAAATATAATATTATGCTGCAATATCTTTATTAACTTAGATTAGTAAAAAAAAAAAACAAGATATTCGAACGATTTCGTAAATCGTGAAACATCTAGTTCAAAGAGGTACGAAAAAATGATTAGCTAATCACAAAATAACATTGATCTTGTAGAATTTCCTTTTATACCAGGCTGATTTTCACAAGTACGGACAGTAGCACAATATTTACGATAGCACATTGCAGTTCGCTAATCTGTGATCGTGTTATGGGTGGACTTGTTGGATTTCATGGAGGAAGAGATAAAAACGAGATAAGTCACAGATGCTTGCACGTTTTGTAGTTAATGCTCGTACTTGATTGTACTACATTGAAATTGTCTCTATTTTCAATGCATATTTGTCTTCGGTATATGTACATACATACATTAGAGAAGTTGTAAGTCATACTGTTGTTGTGCAACAAAAATACAATTTAGTACAAGATTATTCTTAATATTCTTAATATTATTACATTAATGTACACGTCAAAATGAATCGGGCGCATTCTGATTTAACGAACGAAAGAAATCTGTCTTCTCTCGCTCTACTTTCATTATGTGAAACGGAAAAATTGAAATTGCCTTAAATTTAACGACAAAGGCCGTGCGAAGATTTGGACGAAATTATATCTTACATTACATATCTTACGTAGAGAAGCGTAATTTAGGATGATAGGCGTTTTAATATTGAAGCAATAATTTACGCCTACGTGTGCCTTGTTTTCTTTTTAATGGAATAAGAAATTCTTTGTAAAGTAAATAATACATACTTATTTTGATGTCAGATGCGTTTGGAGATTAGAGCCGTCATTAATTTACATGTACAAATATACATGAGAATTTGTAAGATTAATTCAATCTGTGACAAAGCACATTTCATTTATACATTCTCCCTTGCACTACATTGCAATTATATTACAAGTATATCTTCGTTTTAGATATCACAAATATCTTGAAAGAAACAGATAAATTAGAAACAATTTAATTAGAAAAGTAATCTCAAAAAGCACTATAAAATGTGCTGTAAATGATAAATTTATATTAACATATTGTATTGTGGTCCCTTTCGTTCGAATTGAAGTATAAGAAATATCATATTTTCTGCATATGTGTCATCATCAACGTAGCAATTGCTCCTAAATGTACGAGTGTATATTTATTTATAATAATATAACTAAGTATTGAAATTTTTAGAAAAAAAAAGAAATGCATTAATAAAAATGAAAGTGTTATTAGATAATTTGCGTTAAATTAAAAGTAAATCCGTCATGTTTATCTATGCGTGCCACTATTCGATACCATGATTATAGGTGTCTATTTTGTTTTGCTTATAAATATTATAACGTGTGCGTGCGTGTGTGTGTTGTATTTGTGTGTGTAAAATTTTGAGGTTGTATTAAACTTCGTTAACGCATACAAAGAACATTTTAAATTTTAATATTTATTTGCATAAAATGTGCCTCTGCATGGCTCTATCATGAAATATGTTAATCTTAATGTTTATTATAGTTAACAGTTTAAATTTAAGAAGACAGGATATTAAAAATTCCTATGTCTCTATGTAAAAATAAAAAATATATTAAGAAAATACTGGACATAGTATCAGAGAGAAACAATATACTGTTTATATAATAACTGATTATATATGATAAGTAAAATAAAATTACTATAAAAGAGTTTATTTCAAATAAGAATAGATATTAAAAAAAAAAATAAATCATATTTCTTAATATAATAGTTATTATATTCAAAATATAATTGTGACTATTTAGCAATAATATATAATGCATATGTATTATATTTAATTGTTTAATTCATATTATTGTCTTATATTAGCATTCCATAAAGAACATATACGAGTGAAAATATCTGGAATAGGTGTTTAGAAAAATAGGCACAAACTGCTATGAGAAATACAAATTAACTGAAATTTAAATAAATTATGTTTCTCAAGTCTATACTATGTCCCACGTTTGATCACATAATCGGTAGAGCACATGCAGCAGACAAATACAGTTTGTTTTCAAATTTGATTCGGTATTTGACTTATAACGTACATATAACAGTTTATGCAATCAACAATTTATGTCTACGTGTTATAATTCTTACCCGTCTTACATTAAGTAAGCACATCGATATTAATTATCAAGAGTTTCAAATAAAATCATCTATACATATCCCTTTCTTTCGCAAGCGACAAATCAAGATAATAATTTGGACATTAGCAAAATAACTTTAGTCTCTTCACTTTCTTTAAAATAAAATTCATTTAATACTTTTGAAACTTATACAGCACATATAACAAAATATTTTAGAATTTTGATTTTCAATTTTGTAAATAATTCGTAATTGATAAATTACATTATACGTTACGTTAACGCGAAATATTAGCAAAATGAATGCGCATGTAAACTAGTTTTTACAAAGAACGTAACTTGTGCACGTAAACATCTGCACACCTACGTAACTATATAAATTTACAATCTCCATATGTAAAGAAACATATTCATACATGCATCAATACAAAGAAGCTATTATGACAGTATGTTTTCAATATTGACGAAATATTATACAATTCCACAGTATGTCCAATTCCACATTATTATACAATTTTTAGTTTATATAAATATATCTTCCAAATTATTTCCGTAGATTTTATTCTTATATTGTTTTAATAAATATTTCATCTTCACCATGCAAGAGTTATTCAATAATTAATCAATTGTAATTTAACTTCATTTTAGAAACACACGAAAGCTCTTCGGAATAAAAATCTGTTTTGTAATAAATGTACTATGGGATATGTTATATAAAACTCATCAATTAGCATTTAAATTCAGCAAACGCGGACATTGCTAGCATTTCACGAATTAATGGCAATTTACTTTCTTCAAGAATGTAATATTTGTCAAAAATTCGACGTTTTTATGATAAACATAAGAAAAACTTCAGAAACTGGTTTGAGAGAATCAACTTTTGTATTGCAAACTTTGGATGAGCATATTATGTGATACAAAAGAGATTGCAGTATGAACTACTGAATGCCTGCGCCTGGAACTAGTAAGTTAAAGTAATACATTAATTTCGTAATTGTTTGTTATCGACATAGAAAACGAAGTGTACATCATATAAATCTAAACTAACGAAATATCACGGGAGCTCGAGAAACTCTGTATAGTTTGACGATTAGGCACAATGTTTGAAAGCAAACAAAGTTCTAATGTTTTTTTTTTCCGTTCAAATTATAGTTTGATTGTGGAACATATATTTTCCCCGTACAAACTATCTCTCTCTAAATTTCATTGTAATATTAAAAGTAGAAATACATACTCTCTATTGTTTCACTACTGTTTTTTTTCGCTTTAAATATATTATATATGTATTCAATAGTCAGTCCAAGGCAAACTTTATCGCGATAGTGTAATACAATATAGCTACTATTTTCGTATTATTTTAAATCGATCTATCTATATATTACTTTCTTTTAAAAAATGTGTATACTTAACATTTAATATAATATATATCTCTTTAAAATATTTACAATCAATGCTATGATACAATATTTTTAAATCGTTTGTTATATTCATGTTTTATAAAGGCAATTATCAATGTAACTATTATTCTTATGGTATATCGTGTAAACGCGTTTTCTTGTTTTTACAATAATCATGTTCATATTGGGATAATATATAATACAAGATAGGATATTACACAAGATTTTGACACCTCTATTCAATACTTCTATTATATGTACAAGGAGTGTGCCATGACAATGCAAATTATTTCCTTCATCGTTATTGCATTGGTTTTCGTGTTATAATTTTCAGTAAAATGGACCGAGAATTAGCCACAAGATTATAAATACTATTAAATGCTGAGAATATATTTTTCCAATTCGTTTAGAGTTTTTAATGAGAGAAATGCTTTTTAAAACATGTAAATTATACAAAATAAACATCTCAATTTTTTATAATAAATTATAAATTAACATTTTATGTCTATAGTACGCATAATAAAATTCATGTGCTCAATTAATAAATGATGGAAAATTAATATTACAATTTTAGGTAAAATAAAAAAATATACTCGCTGTATTTTCTACTAATACTTGCTTTCAACGTTTTATATCAATATATATATATATACTTTTTATGAAATCAAGATGCAAAATTATAATTGTTCAAGTTTTATCGATCAAAAACTATTCGCAACATGTTAATATTTAAGATCATTTTCATATTAGTACGAAATTCCATAACAACTAAAAACATATCGTAGTCTATATCGTAGCATAAGCTATTTCTCTATACAAGTGAATAATTATCATAAAACATCATTTAGATACTTAATCACTGTGTCAACAAAACGTTAAATCAAGTATGTTCGTGCACTTACTTGGCAAAGAGTGCAAAAATATAATTTTTAAAATATTGAACATATAAATACGTAACATTTAAGTCAACAAATCTATAAATGCTTAACAGTGATGTATAGACGTAAATAGCATATGCTACTTCTATTGTAATGTAACTCAATGTATCCCACTGGAATTCATTGCGTTAGATGTATTAAACGAAACTACATACACACTTGTATTCTAACATTATTATCGTTGTTCGTAGGCATGTGTTATAAATCGTAATAGAGTTTCTAATTGATCAAAATTATTTTTCTCAAATAAATAAATGTTTAAATTAAATGTAACGTAATCACAGACATCGATGTTTCACGAGATCTTCTCAAATACTACGTACAATACATCACTTGCACCTCTCAAAATTAACGCAAAAAAGAAAAAAGGAAAAGACAGTTGGGAACACGATTTCAATGGGATACACCAGGATCGATATAAATTCGACGCGCTTAATTTTGGCTTAATGTCCATAACTAAGTAAATTAAGAGAACCTCAGTAATCATCTGCACTTTAGTGTCCACGTTAAATTGACTAAAAACGAGCAATTATAAATTAATCGTGTCCAGCGTGTGTGAATTTCTAGATGCGCTGTTGTCCTTTGGTGATGTTGTAGCAACGTTAACCTGCTTCGTAACATTGTTCGTGAACGGCATAGAAAACTTAAAATCAGCACCATTTGGCAATTTGCGCATAATTTTCCCAGACGTGATGAGCCTGCCGAAGCCCTCCTGGTGAGCGAAGGCGTAGCCCGAGCGTAAGGATCGCCGTGTACGTCTCGTAGACGGGGTACGTAATATGTCCTGGCTTTGACGGGAACGCAGCTGTGCCAGTCTCTGCTTCAGTCTGACTCGGTCGGACAGCGTCGGTCTGACGTCCATGAAGAAGAATCGCCACGACAGTACCGGTATAACGAGAATTATACAGGATATCACTGTGGTGAACCAAAAGGTCGCCTCCGACATGGCCTGCGAACATTAATTAATTAAGTATTACAAGTGTGTTGCATATATACTTGCAGCTACGAAGAATATGAACGAGAATGTGTGACGATACGTACCATCGTGAGACTACCGATGTAACTACCGCCTATGACGAAGTTGTAGAAGTAATCTAAAATAAAATACCAGATGAGCGAGCCCCACACCATGATGTGGTTGAAAACTGTCCAGTACGACGTGTCGAGGGCTATTTGAACGGTTACGACTATAACTAATATAGTAGCTACCACACTGCCCAGCAGCATGTGATCAGAAAGTACGTAACCTTTGGGCGATACCCCGTCCTTGTATGTCCCTGTTGAAATACACAAATACGTGCGTTTGCATAAATTTGCGTTGCTTTAACTTAAGAATGGGCAATAACATTTTTTTTTTAATCGACATAAAATATTTACCGTAAGGTACTAAAAATAATACACAACTAGCATAAAAGCCATGTAGAGCGCTCCAACAAAATTCCTTCTTGTTGAAGAGCAAATTTTGCAATCCCGGTGCGTACAGTTTCGGATACATTAGACTGTTCTTATCGTTAACATCTTGATCGAAAATACCAACCGCCAAGACTGGTAACGAGGTATAAAATAGATTGTATACGGAAATGTACATAGGATCGAATACAGTCTGTAAGAAAATAAATGCAAGAGATGATTATATTCAATCAATTTCAATTGCGCGTAATTTACGTATTATTTTCTACAACACGTCAGCAAAAATGATTGAATTCACGTCCAAAATCTCGACTTCGGAGCAAGCTCTTACAAAGGAGTTATGAATAATATTCGCCTTTGAAACATCATCCGATTCTTGTCATTTTTTTAATTATATCATCGTTATTGTAACATATGCCAACGTAAAGTTTTTGAAGATCTTACCTGTGCGCTGAATCCGCAGAAGAAGGCAAACCAGATGTGACAGAGGGTGAACGCGAAATTCTTGTAAAAAAAATACCTAAGGAATTTGCTCATTCTGTAATACGACCATCTGCCGTGGACCAGAAGTAGTCTCTCCAAAAATCTAAATTGTCCTATCGAATAGTCGGAGGCTAATACCGCCTGCAATCCTTCCTGCCCGCTGATACCAACGCCGATGTGGGCAGTTTTTATCATCGAGACGTCGTTGGCGCCGTCGCCAATTGCCAGAGTCACCGCGGACTTATTTTTCTTAATCAACTCGACGACCATCGCCTTCTGCAGTGGCGTCACCCGGCAACATATCACGGATTTACCTGCAACAGATTCGAGCCGTCGAGTAACTTGTCCCCAAACACGCGCG
The DNA here is from genome assembly GCF_000956235.1 of Wasmannia auropunctata. Taxonomy (NCBI): domain Eukaryota; kingdom Metazoa; phylum Arthropoda; class Insecta; order Hymenoptera; family Formicidae; genus Wasmannia; species Wasmannia auropunctata. The sequence goes on along the minus strand of NW_012026894.1, from coordinate 2,035,935 downwards.
ATCGATTTCGACTTACATTGGCTGGACACCTCTAGAAAAAGCTGTTCCAACTGTGGATGTAACGCGTGAACCAACGAATGTCCGTTGATAACTACCGCAAATCCCGTCGAATGCTCCATCTCGTGCTCGTCCTGTTCGTCCCTACTAGGATTGTATTCGGTATCGCTGCTGTGCAAAGAAAATAGCTTTCAAGCAAAAGAATCCCTTCCCACATAGAAGATGGGCGCCAGGTATTTTTTTTTTACGCAATAAATTTGACTCTAAAAATTTAATTAGTCCACCAATTGTAACAGACACAATTATAACAAAAATTGGATCGGAGATAATAAAAAATCGTGTTTCATTAACAAAATGACGGGAAATTTTTAAATTAACTTCCTGCCATTGAAAAATGATACACGTTAATTATAAACGATACACAGTGCACTGTATTAATATATACAAGAACGTGACACAAACAACATACTGGTTGTGTTAATATTATCACTAAGATTAATTATTAAGCATACAGAAAGAGAAGGAGTGAGTATCAAGCATCATGGTATAAATTTCAGTTATCTATATAAATATTCCTAAATAGGATATCTCTGTAACATATGCAATATCTGAAAAAGATCTGAAGTGAGATTTAAAAAGGCAGATCTAATCTATCATTCTAAATATAGTCACATTGTTATATTATCAAAAAAGAAGTAGCAAGAATTGGTATTTTTTTAAAAGAAGTGGAAGATAATTTGTAATGCTTTTTAAATATAGAGGGTATGAATACACTATCAGATGTGCATGCAGACCATAATTTCGGACTTCGCGATGGGTAAATAGAGAGAATATGTATGGGATACGTATAGACCAATACACGTACGATGAATTAAGCTATACTAGCAAGATACAGTTTGCATCCTCGGTTATAAAACAGCAGTTCTCTTCATTCTTATATGAAACAATTGTAATTTAAACTGCGCTGCGAGATTCGCTAGCTTGGGTATAAAGCATACGAGTTCTCTGCAGTTAAAAGTACGATAAAGTTCTTAGGCAAGACTATATAGACATAGAAAGCATTACATAAAAACATAGTGCCACATTCAGTGTGAGAGATAGTTTTCTTTTTTTCTTTCTTAACAGGAATGCGTTAATTAAGACTCAGCAATAGAAGAAGTTGATAGGTTTGTACTCCGTCTCTTTCATGTGCCTGACCTTTCCTTGTCCCACCTGAATGTGACAATGGAGAGAGTCGGACGTTTCTGTTGCGTCGAGGCCGTCTTAATAGAATCCAAATATCGCGTTAATTGCGACTCCACGCCGTCGTAAGTGGTGCCGTCTACCACGAAGACATCCGTGAGATCATCTGTCAGTAACTGACATGAGTATCCGATGTTGATAGCTGTCTCTGTACGAGCGAAAGAGTTCGACGTGAAAACGTTTTACAGATACAAGCAAGCGCTTTCCCGGTTTTTTTTTTTTTATAATACTTGTGCTCATTAAACTTACCTTGTTTATCACCAGTCAATACCCAAAGTTTGATACCAGCGAGGCTTAGATTGGCGATAGTCTGAGGTACACCGTCTTGCAATTTATCTTCAATGGCAGTAGCACCCAATAACGACATATCTTTCTCTATCTCCTCGTAAATCGCGTCCAGCTTGTCGTCTCTGTTCTCTTGGCTTAACGCCGCTTCTTGATGGCGCTGCTTCCAATTATTGAAAAAGCTTTCGTCCAAATCCCTCACGGAAAGGCACAGTGTTCTCAAGCCTTCACCTGCGAACTTATTTAGATGGTCCAATGTTTTCGCCATTATCTCGTCGCTGTCCTTCTTCAACCGCTCGTAAATAACATTATCCGCCCCTTTGCAGTACAATCGGAGCTGTCCGTCTTTTCGCAAAATTACGGACATCCTCTTTCGCACATTATTAAAATCCAGAATGCAAAGGAGCTCGTATATCTCTTTCTTTCCCATCACCTCGATCGTTATACTATTGGGCGATCTCTCCTTGAAGACAAAACCAAAGTTCCTAGCTGCGGATACTAAGGCAGCCTCGTCGGGCGATTGTGCTTGGTATTCGATCTTGCCGTGTTTTTCTTCCGGCATAACAGTATGACAAAGTGCTAGCAGTCTGAAAAAACTATGGACGTCCTGATTTTCCCGTCTCACGGCTTCGAGCAGCGCGGGATCGTAGAATCTAAAGTCCGGCTCGTAGTCCTTGTTAAACGAGAAATCCAAGGGTGGCATTGTCTGTAAAATGTACGACGAGATCTTTCAGTAACTTCAAACTTCATTCATGTACCACGAGGTTAATGTGAAAGAAAGTTAATTTTTTATTGGCTCGAGAAGTCCACTGTTGTTAAAAAAGGAAAGAAAGAGAGCTAGAAACCATGTTACCCAGAGTAATGTACCTTGTTTCCATAAAAACAGATTCGTTAGAAGACCTGGACATTATATATTGTTGTCTTTGTTAAAGTATATACATTATACAAGAAAATATATAGTTATGAAAGAAATTAGCCTTAATGGTGCGTTTACGTGATATATAAGTAAGTAAAGCTTATTTATCTAGTTTATAGCATAGTGTAAAGTTCTAAACGTGCACAAACACTACGAATACAATTATTGAGCGTAATAAAGATAACAGAAATGCTTCTATTACTCTTTTTTCATATATAAAGTTGATAAGTTACGAGTACAATGCTAAACAGACAATAATGAATACGGTGTATGTACGATTAGAACAGGAAAAAACAGGATATCACAGATATAAGCGATAGCGTGTGACAGACTGATGAGACAAGAGGTGCTAATTATCAACATGCGTACTGAAGACTTGTGTGGAATCTTTGGGCTGCCGTTGATACCGGGCTCCGGTGTTGTGTTAGACACCCTGTCTGCTTGTTCCAGAAGACGTACATTCGGACCACTTAATGATGTATAAACTGGACGTACGAATTCCTGCCCGCTCTTCCACCGCATCGTCGCCGTTGAAACAGCTCTGTCCGTCTACATGCAGCACACACATGCTAAGTGATGTATATGAAGTTTCTTGCAAAGATACGACCAGATACGAATCGAGATCATATTTGTACGTAACTGAAGAGAATTATTATGTACGATCAAACAGGGAATCACGATGTATAGACATTGAAGAATATTCAACAAATCATGTATGCATGTAATAATGTGCAAGGACATTTTTTTAAAATGATAATTGCATATTAATGTAAACATGTTTCTAAACGTGTTCTGCCAGATATTTGCAAGAAGAAAAAAAAAGGACGTTCTATAGCTTCTTGCATGATTGTCATTTATCAGCTAATAATTCATAATAAAACGTATATATAACATGTATAACGTAACAATGCAGTATGTTTGTAACCCCTCTATACAAAATAACAAAGAATTTTCAGCGGAAGCATATGACTAATATTTCTTTTCACGTAGCATTGGAAGCGTAGCTAATATAATGCGGATAACGTATTTATCTTATTTTTAGACAATATATATAATCTTGTAGTAACGTGAAAATTTAAGGTGTAGCACATGTACCCTGTCGCCAGCATCGAATCAGGGAAATCGCCGCGTCAATGAAAGAACGGCTCACCTCGCTCAAATCGATGACTTCGCCGGTGACTTCATCAATGACATCGCTGTAGCACTTGCCCACCACAGAATACTTGTTGAAAGTCATTATGTTCTGCGTCAACGTCCCGGTTTTGTCGGAGAATATATATTCTATTTGGCCCAGCTCCTCGTTTAACGTAGTAGTCCTTGCTTT
>NW_012026894.1:1931243-2032151 GCF_000956235.1 Wasmannia auropunctata | reverse complement strand
TTTAGCGTGCGTTTTCGTGGGCGCGTAGTACATCTCCTCGTCCCAATTTATCAAAAATGACTGAACGAATCGAATAACTTCGACACTCACATACAAACTGATGGGCACCACCGTGTTCAATACAATAGAGTACGAAAAGAACACGAGTAGGGCAATCACTGTGGCACCGGTAATGGGCTCGCTCGGCACTAACGAGTCCCACGGTAGATACGCTTGGAAATAACGGCCCACAAGGCTCTCCCAAATACCACAGCCGACCATGCAGAACATACATAAGGAAAGTAAAAAAAACACTATCCCGATGATGAGAAGATTCAGCAGTCTATCTATAGAGGTCCTCTTAAATTTGGTCTTCCCTGAGTTTTGCATCAGTTTGGTATCCTTGCCCGCAAAGATCACCATGCCATAGCACCACTGTGTGTTCCTAAGCACGCAGCCCCGTAAAATAATCTTGTCGTTATCCAATGCGTACCTGCAATTTTATTTGTGAAATATTAGTACGACGTCGGCACCGATAGAGTGGCGTGATAGACAGTAATTATATAAATTTAATGCGAGCAAGGCAAGAACCAGATATCTTTAGATTCTGCAAGAAACTGCAGCCTTCTGTGGAATATTCCATTTTATCTGGCTCTCGCTCCGCTCTCCATTTATAATACTAATCTTACTTTTTTCCTCTCCACGTGAGCGTTCCATCGAATTTATTTAATAAATTATTAGGGGTTTCGCAAACGATCTCTCCATCAAACTGGCCGATCAATTCGTGATTATCCGTCATCTCGGCAGTTTCGGGCAGGCACTGACGACACTTCAAATTCGTCTCCCTACACAAATTTTATAGATTATTGCATTCGTGGATACTCGTTTAAAGCGTGTAATTGAACGATTTTTATAAACGGTATACCCGTCCAATTCCGCTGTTTCGATGTAACAGAGGCCATTCGGCTCGCTCGTCGATAGCAACATAACGTCCGCTGCGACAAACTGATCGTTCTCCATTCTGATTACGTCGCCCACTTGAACCTGCGACCATTTCTCCTCACGAAGATTACTACCCCGCAATGTCCGGGATTTCCTATTATTTACTTGCGAGTCGTTGCTATGCCGTTGCTGAAAATTACATTGTATCATTAAGTTTTCGCGGATCCTATTCTGTTTTCCATCTAAAATTTATCTTACAAGTATATTAATTTTATTTATATATTTTTCTAAAAGACATTTGTATTTTATTGTAATTTAATATGTCTATTTTGATGGTATAAGTATTTTCTTCTTACAAAATGTAGCAAAAAGAAATAGAAAAATATCGATTATGGGATACTTACAAAGTCGTCATAGGCATCTTTGACGGCAGTGAGCGTGAGTACCCCTATAAGCGGTATGGCTGTAGTGATAGGGGTTAAAGAGGATATGGCGGGGATCATCTGAAGCACCAACAGACATAGGAAGTAAAAGTTAGCGAGCCGCTGAAATTGCTCGAACAAATTCAATGGTAGGAACGTCAGAACCGAATACTTGGACGTCTTGATGTAATTATTCTGCAAATCACAGAGATATTCATGTTTAAATCCGTTGTATGTTAAATTCCTAACAAATCTAATTTTTTAAATTTAAATTTGAAGGTAACACTTAGTAATGCGCAAAAGAAGTTGCGTTCTGCCTTACCGCATAATTAAATTGTGAGTTGTACTCGCGATTATTGGCGCGAATCCGCCTCTCTGTTTCTGTAAAAATAATACAATAATTGAAACATTATACGTCTGTGTATTGATAATTATATACAAGGATTAATCAATGATTCTTATTAGCTCGCATAGACTGTTATATAATTCCGTCAGCTATTTCTGTCCAAGGCGTATTGAGAAAAGACTACGGATGTTGCAATAGACGATTAGATATTAAGGAAGATAAAACGTTTCTTTACACAGTGACTAGACAAACCAAATTATTTTAATCACCTATTACTTTCTAAGTTTTTGCACATATACGAGAACAATACAAATAATAATTTCGCAGCCATAAAATAGAAGATATAATAGCTGCGCCGGATCTTTTTTTTTCGCCGCTAATCGGTGTTATAGTCAAGTGCATTGCTTTACATTCGCTCGTTATATATCTACTGCGGCAGTTCCACATAACTGGATAAACTATTAATCGTTGGCTCGTCATGCGAAGTGTGGCAAAGTCCACTGCTGGCATTACCGCGAAGAACGATCGAATCGATCCTTGCGTAGTAGGCACACCCCGCCGTCACGTGTTCGTGAAAACTACGTGGGTGTTACATACTCCGTTTTTCCTTATTTATGGAACTTAATAAGTCATTCGAGTATCCAAGGTGCGGAGCCTTGGATAGACGTACATAAAGTATATAAGTCGCTGAAATTTGCATTACACTTAAAATCAGTAACATTGATCGCCGCCGCGTCCATTGCGTAACTTCGTGCATGCACTATTGTTTGCAATGATTTCTCGTCGAAATAAAAAGTGACATAAACATAAATGCGGCATGTCAGTTAAATGGAACACGCGCGTGGTCGGTGCCAAATCGTGACTGTGTCAAGGAAGCTCGCGTTTACTCTTCACAATAATGCAAAAATACGAGATTATAAAGTGGGGAATGTGCAAAATTGGATAGTAATTCATTATATTTAAGAAGAAACTTTCTCCATAAAACATAAAATCAATATATGTATGTAAGCATACTTCTGTACGAACGTAAGCGTATTTTTATATAAAATATATATCATGTATATCAATTTGCTCGTATCCTCTTTTAAAATAAAATGTCTTTAAAATCCTTATCGCTAAGTTATTTCATTTAGGAAAAAAAATTGTTACATCGACACGTATAGTAACTGATTATATCTGCCTCGGTAGACATCAATCTATAAATGTCGCAACCCGTTCGGAACCTTGACTCGAGCCAGCGGTGTGACTCCCAGGGAAAAAACTATCCGATGATCTCGTTCGTGGGAACTCACCGCTGGAGAAGAAGGACGTGCTACGACCGATGCACTCGGTGGCGGGTGGCGAATTCGGCGGCGCCAACGAGGAGGACGATGCGGTGGTGGCGGAGCGGTATCTAGTGCCCTTCCAGATCACCAGCTTGCCCAGCACCGTCAGCAGGGACTCCCGCAAGGTGTTGTGCCGGCTGCCGCCGCCCAGGCTGCTGGACGAGTCCCTCTTCGAGCACTCGCCCACCGCCTCGACCTCGTCGGACGACGAGGCGAGGGTGAGAGCCTGCGACCGCTGCAGTGGACCACCGCCGATCGTCACCTCCAGCTGCGGTTGTTGCAGCTGCAACTGTTGCTTGTTCCGCTGATGCGTTTTCCGTCGCTTCTTTCGTTTCCTGCGACTGCTACCATCGTCGTCCTCCTCGGCTTCCTGCAGCATCGAACACCTGCGTTGCCCGCCTGCCTCGCTGCTCCTGGACACCATCGTCGCCGTTGTCCTCGCGGCACCGCGACGCGTCGTCGCATCCGTCGGCTCGACCTCGCCGTCGCAGTCCTTCACCTTTCGGTCGCGCGACATGTGAACGCTCACGTTACTTGACTCACGTTCAAGGGTGGGTAGAAACGATCGGTCGAGGACACGCCGTTTGGCACGACAGATGCGCTTTTTCGTTCTATCGTTCACGGTCATGGGCGAGGGTGCAAAATTTCCGTTAGTCGCGCGACGCGACGCGCGTAGAAAAGATCGGGCAGGAGATAGAGAGACGCAGGGTAGAAGTGTAATCGAGGATCAGTGTTGAGGATGTGCAAAGACTTTATTTTGTGAATATAGAATTATCCGAAAAATAGTTAAGAATTAGCAACTCTTCCAAATTTTTGTTGAAAAACATATGTGACATTTCATGAAACGCCTGTGTAGTCAAACTATTAGCCATGCGGCTATTGGTGACTATTCGATTTAATACTTTGCATGCAAGCATAAAAGGATTAAAATAGGCGCCATCGTCTGTGCTTCGACAGATCTTGTTTGTCGACGCTTAAAAATAAATCGGCCACTTTGAGAAGCCTCGCGAGACTCCAACGTCATCTCGCGATATTACATTTTTACGAGGGTTGCGTAAAGCGAGAAGCATAAAATTGTCTATAAAGAAGAGCTCAATCGATCTAAACCAATTAATCTTATTGTTAGTTAATTAAATCATGAACGATATATATGCAGACAGATATATGTATATACATTGTGGCTTCGTGACAAACGTGGAAAATAAGAATAATTTAAGTAATCAATGATGATTGATGCAATGAGTTTGCATGCATTTCAACTAGAAAAGAAACTGTTGCGATATATCTACTTTTTATGAACATAAATATTGATTGCACATTTCTGTGAGACTACGCTATTTTCACAATTTCGATATAAATGGATAAAGGATTTTTTGACGTTTCTGTCTGTTACCATGACTGCCGTTACTCGCAAATTCTCTCGTATCCATTGGTTTAATTCGGAATTGTATTATCCCGATAGTTGATTATATTTTAATAAATTTCTCTTGTCCACCAACACACAAATTTCTCTCCTCTTTTTGACGAGCATGTTTTTCATTTGGACAATGACTTTCATGTGGACTTGTTGTTACTCGTAGCGTCTAACTTTCTTCTACCTTTACTCAGAGCTAGTATCGGACGTTCAATTTGATTTCAATCATCAGCATTACTTGTGCGATTTTTATAATCTGACCGTTTATTATATTTATGTAAGTTTTTATTATCACTTGCGTTTTATGACTTGACCGTTATTGAAAGTTTTTATTATTACACTGAGAATGACCCGATGTAAGGTCAAAACGTTTGTATATTATTTCGATTTTATTGATTATACTAAAGACGTTTATATATAATACGAACATCTGACTCGGCTCACTGCCAATTTAACACATTGTACAATTTATTTTTGTGAGCCTTTAAAGAATTTCATTATATAAATATAATTTCATTTCATAATAAATTTCTGACTTTACGTTTTAAAAAAAGTTCTAACAATTAAATATAAAAAATAGGGGATCTACTAAAACTCTTTTTTTTTTAATCGGGAGCTCCGGAATTTTAAAAAGAAATCTTTATTAATTAAAACGAAAGCTGATTTTATGAAGGACGAATTGCGGCACCGTACGTTCCACTTTGCCAGCAATTTACCATTCATGTAGGCCGCGTGTAAAATAAATCCTAAAGATCGCGGGTGCTCTAGAAAACGCGTGAAAAGCGGCGCGGCGCATACGAGTATAGATCGTGTGGCACGCGTGCGTGAAAACATGTCACGGACAAAGCGAATCGAGACTTTTTCCGGTACTCGCGATAAAGCTTCAGCACGTCGATGAACGTAAAGTTGAACGTCTATAAGAGCTTTATTGGCCGTTATAAGCTGCGACCGTGCGACGCCGCGTTTGATTTTTTTCTCTTCGCGGATGACGTACGCGCGCGAGAAAGTGTATGTCAAAGTCTATGATGATGATCGGTACTATACGATATACAAGTCGCTCGGTTAAAATGCATATATAGGTAAGCGTGAATGGCAAAAGGCAGCAAAGAACATTTTTCTTATTTTTATATAAAAAAAAAAGGAAAGATTAAAGTTCTCTAATCTTAAAAGAGTAAGAATCTAATTATATCTTTTTTATTAACTTTTTATCATTTCCATATATTTTTATTAACTTTATATCTTTATAAAGATATAAAATACATTTCTTATAATTATAATTATAATTATAAGAAATGTATTTTTGTTTCAATCGATTCTTTTTAGCACTTGCGTGATTTTACATTTTAATTCTGCGAAATCGCGCATTGAATCTTATATAATAATTCAAAATTGTAATGTACGGAGCTCGCTTGACCAAACTGTACGAATGTTCGACCGCCTGGCTCAAATGCTCCGATTCACTCTCGCAAGCTGGTTCTAAGCTACACGCGATGGCAATTCCACGTGTAACAAGATTAAACTTGCATTCGAGAAAGTGCAAGAGAATATCGATCAATGAAGTCAAAACATTTCACTAAAGGATTAAATTTAAAAAATTTGAAAAATTATCTTATTCTAAAGTACGTATGTATAATATATAAAATTTTAGTTTTATATTTTATATAATTATTACACTCTGTCTCGTTTTATATAAATGTTACACTCTGAAAATTCGCGTGTATTTAATTTCCATAATTAAAATGTTCACACGAGTAGATATATCGCCGTGATAAGGGTAATCAATTATCTCCAAGCTATCGCTTTTCCCTGTGTGGAAACGGGTATGAATGTCCAATATGAATAATACGATGCTAGAAATGGGGATAAAAAAATGAATAAGGATGGAAATGCGTCTGGTGTTAATCGAAAAACTTGACAAATCTATGTGCCCCGCGACGAAATAGCTCATTCGCACCGGCAAAGTTACATCTAAAGCGCATTACTTGTCAAACGGCACGCGGGCTAGCGAACGGAAGTCCATTGCATAATATTGAAAATTGCGTAATTCTTTCAGTCTCGCCATTTGTACACTCAGGAAGTCAAATTGTTCTCCCGAGTATTGTTCTCGACTCGATACCGGACGAAATTAAAATCTTTCGCACGTTTCATGCGTTACGTTAACGTCAAAAAGGCCGAATTTTATACATATTATAATATTATTATTGTAAAAGGAAAAAATTGTATTTGATAAAATTTTGAGAACGTTTTTGAAAAATATCCAACTTGCACATGTCTACTGGAGATTATGCTTAACTTCTTACCACACATATCGTGTTATGCAACAGCCAGCCCATTGCAACTATGATTAAGTAGTGCTATTATTGCCAGATACTTTAAGTTATGTAAGCATGAAATTAGATGTAAAACTCTGCTTGCTAATATAAGCCTGCAGATCATACACAAGACAATCTATCTTTATAGTGTATCAATATTTAACTAAAATCTTAGACAATAAGAATAGCATTGATTAATTCGCTATTAATATAAAAATTATAAAGTTCCAAAATAATATATTCAAAAAATAATTAGTTTTTAAATTATGTTCTGCTGTCCATCTATTCACTTTTTCAATGAAAAGAAAAATTCCGGGAGGTTTTCTCTCCTTTTCATTCTCCGGAATTAATCAGAAGCGTCGCATAAAACGGTAGCAAGATGTTAAGCAATTACTTCGTCCGGATAGACACGCGAGTTAAAATCTCGCAGGCGATCGCTCGACGATACAATTGTCGAGCACTCCGCATTTCCTCGAGCACGCATCTCCTCGTTACAGCGCGGGATACGTGACCGTTTCTTTTTCACGACGAGTGTTTCGCGCGACTTCCGTTCGTCGCGTCCTCAAGAGGGGCTGAGGACTCACCTCGAAGACCTCGAGTTCCAGCGTGTCGACCTCGACGCTCATCGTCTATCCTACGCAAACTATAAACCCTCTATAAGGCCAACCTCTTCTGCCACCTTCTGGCACCTGAGCCACGCCGCCGCCGGCGGCGAGACGACGACCTCGTCCTCCCCCCCGCTTCGTGCTTCGCCTCTTACATAGTTCTTCCACCTGGGGCCCACTACCGTCTTCTCGTCCCCGCCGATCATCGCCGGGCCGCATTAGTCCAGCAGCTGGCACCACGCGATCCAAATTCTGCCGTACCTGGTCACCGCACCACCACCGTTCCCACCACTCGACTGCCTCTCGTCGTTCCGATGACCCGATTGACTCGGTCGTCCAATCGACATTCTCCCCCGTAGGATCCGAACACCCGACGCCCCGTGCTCGATGCTGCGTACCACTTGACGTACGTCTTTCACCCGATAGAGCGCAATTGTCCGCCACCGTGAGACGTAACCGTGAGGGAATCTCGCCGAGACTTCTCTCGGTGTCCCAAACGAGTCACGAAAATTTTACTCTTTGCAAAGATACGGAAGGCGCTCTTCCTCGCGACAAGGCCTTGAAACGTCTCAAAGTCTTCCTCCTCGATGTATATAATTGCTACGTATGTAGTAGTAATAGCTTCTGCAAGGAAATCATCGATCCTGTTATCAAGATCGTGCACGGTAAAAAAAAAATCAAGAGGACAATGACGTGGAAAAGGCCGCACTCGGATTATTCGCAGTGGGAATGTTACGGCGCGACATTCGCTAATCGTCCCTTGTAGTCGGGCTTTTGGAAACCTTCCAAATAAAGATTGATCGTTGCAATAACGAGTGAATCATGTAGTGAGGTTTATCATTTATTATCCAAGATATAATATTCTGGAAAAATTGTACTCGCGCGGGATTTATATCGATAAAACGTGTTTTGGTGTCATCGCAATCATCGTTAACTTACAAGTTATATTTTTTTAACTGTTATACAACCTTGTAGCTATAAGGGCTAATTCAAGCTGGCAACGAGTTGCCACGTGTAGGAAAAAAAAGGAACGGCGTATTATTATTATCGTTTGCTCTCCTTACTTGCGGTAATGCGGTTTATTCATGGTTAAACGCGTTATCTAACACGCCTTCTCTCCTGATGAATCCTGCTATCAAGGAAGCAGGAAAACAATGGCATCTAGCCAGATTATTTATACAGCCACAATTAGAACATTCGCTTTGAATTAATTAATAATAATTTAATTCTCTTTCGCGAATTAAAAATAGCAATCAAGCAAAGCTTTTTTTATCTTCTCATAAAAAATTTAAAGATTTTCTTAAATATACAAAAAATATCATTTTAAGAGTTCTCAAAATATATCATATTTTTAAGTCAATCATTATAGTGTAAATAAGACAAGAAAATTTGGCAAGTCATTATTTTGCAAGATTGATGAACAAGTTCTAGGCTAAATTAATAAAACAGTTACTAGTATATACTGCGAGTATGAATTGCATTAACAGATACAGAGCAAGAGGAATATAGACGTCGAAATGTAGCCGTCTGTATCCGACACGCACACATTCGTCAGACTATTCTTGAAGTTAAGTAGACGTTTCCCATCCTCGAAAACATGTCATAGAAAAAGATTGCAACGCACACTTATCCACCCACGTGTAGGCTAACTATCGCGTTTGTGTGTCAGTAAGTCGGAGACGGAGCTTGCAATGGACGGACGACAGTAGTGTGCGACGGTATCCCGGTTTCCAGAGGCGGCCGTCCGTCTCTCGCTAATTTCTAGCTGGATATACGCCTATGAAATCAACTACCTTTCGTACTTATGCATAAATACCAATTGACCGCTCGGAAAGCGGCGTGTCCGTTCCGCTTCTAGACCAGAATGACCTATCGGGCAGGTAACAAAACTGTGCATCGCGAAATGCACTTCCGCCTCGTCCGTAACGAGCTCTATCGCGAAGAGCTCACTGGAGGGACGAACAATTTAAGATTGCTCACCCCACAAACACTCTCGATAGATTCTCGATAGGATAAGAATTGAGAACGAGCAAATCGACAGCGATTCTCCATTAGGCATTAATTGAAAGTTGATCTTCGTCTTTCGAGAAACCCCGTTAAAAAGTACGAAAGTATATCGGCGTTGTGTTCAATTAATAAACACAGTGCGTGTGAGATAAAGCTTCTTCAAAGTTGCTGTCGAATGCAAGAGCACTCGTGTACTAAGTACACGCGCACTCGAGCGAGCGCGGAGAGTAGATCCTTCGAGAGCAGCGTTCGGCACGCTCTTCGCCGTCCTTGATGCTGCACAGTGGAGTGATGTCATCGTTCGCCCAAGCCGCCAAGCTCAGTTCTCGCGTCTAGCAACCGAAAATACCCCGGGCTTCCTCCCGAAATAATATGGCGAACGCGGGCCTTGCGCGGTGGTCGCGCGTCCAAACCCCCGAGATTTCCGAGGATTCCGGCGCCGAAACCCCATCCGTCGATCGAACGGGAGACACAACACAGAAGGAACTCTTACGTAAGATATAATGGTGCTCAATCAGAAAATTGTTCCGGTATAGATCGCCAAAATACTATCGACAGAAATAGCGTCATCTTCTCGCGATACATCAACACATGGATAATATTCAATATTTTATAGAAAACGGAGCGCAAATATATATGTATTAAATTCGAGAGATTTTACATTTTAATAAAAAACAAAATAATTCGACTTTTACTTTTTTACTAGGTCAATCACTTACATATTTTTTCGAATAAAAAAAAATGCTTTTTATTTTCCACCTGAAGATAAAAGGCGGTTAAAATGAAGCTCAGATCTTCGTTAGTGAAGCCAGCTGTCGGTTTCCTATCTCGCTCAGAGAAATCGTAAACAAATCGTTCTATACTCGTGGGCGCTAAGTATAGAGCCGACGCTCTATACGCGAGTACGGATGTGGATATACGTTTGACATAATTAGCCCCGGATCTTCTGGCACGGAGTGACGCGCGGAAGTCTATAACAGGAGCTTTCATGATCTCGTCTGGATTTCGTCTGGAAGCGTAGTGCGGAGTTTTTTTTAACGATAATGGAATCGCGCGCGGCACTCCACTTCCGTTAGCAAGTGCATTAGCGTGACGACTCTCTTCGCCGTTATAGCGGATTGTTATAGTGGTCTAAATTGTTATTGTACAGTGAGACATAGGTTTTAATCCAACATTAGCATAAACAGATATTCAGTTGCTTATCAAAAAATTATGGAACGAGCGAGATAGACCTCGTATATTTTTTCCTGAATGGTAAAAATTATAAAAGGAGCAAGAGCTTGTGTTAATACGAAGGCAATTTATTCTTTGATGCATATATATACGTTCTATCTTCTCAATAAACAATCAAAGCTAATCAATTCTCTATCTCGTTCTAGAAACGAAAATAGGAGGCGTCATGAACAACTCTACTGTACGAGAACAAAAATTTAGAGCGATCGAAAATGTGAGCGATGAAAAGAGAAAAGAGAAAGTTCAGGGCAACGTGCAATCTCGAGGTGCCAGCTTGCGACCGAAATACACCCGTATATCCATTAATACTTCTCTTCATGCGCGCGCTTCACGTATTTATCTACCTCTTCAGAAAGAATTTTACTTTTGATTCGCGTAAAATGAATATTATTAATTAATTGTGGAAATAACGATTATTTAATTGCAAAGTAACTAAGACGGCGTCGATATGTGTACCGATTGACGTTGTAACTCAATAGAAATCGTGTTGCGCTCCGTATATGTTACAAAGGTGCCGGCGGTCTTCATAGTAACGATTGTAACTCGTATTGATGACGAAACGTATACTTCTGATATACCGTCGATGCGAGAGAACGCGAAATAAATGCATTCTCTTATCGCTTGAATCGGGTGCACCGTCGTCGCACGCACGACCATTTCCAGCATCCGAGATGCGTTGTGTAACTCGCTAATGGTATAGCAGGAGGGTATCTTTGCAGCATTAGATCTTAAAAAGCATTATCGAGGCATTATTCGATTCATTTGAAACATTTTCATTCGAAAAAAAAATAATAGAAAGAAAAAGTATAATATTAAAAAAAAAATGAAAATATATTCCATAAAAGAATTTCGTAGATATGTTTTCGATGATATCGCGATTTTGCCCATCTCTGTATTACGTCATTCACGAAGCTTCTCAAAAATACGGATTTGACGGCGAAACTAAATTAATATTAAATAAATCCGACGCGGCCGTGTATTCTTATCGCGTCATCACTTTTTGCATCATTTCAGGTCCGTTATGTAACTCGTATCGTTTTACGCCGAGGCTACGAGATGTGAAGCACTTCGAGGAACACGAGCGACATACGGCGCTAGCCATGCCGTAGAGCTTTTTTGCACCTTTAGCCGCGGTAATGGCGATGTGTATTCAATAATTGGCACTCGACCAGAGCGTCCTGTCATTCGTTTCAATTATCTGGCTCTGTTGGTGACACAATCGGCTCTGCAATACCCAGACGAGCAACGATACTGATGAGTCGGATATGCCTTTTTTTTTCCTTCCTTCAACGCGGCTGTATGGTAATGAACGCTGCGACTGTGTGCTGCGATTGTGTGATGTAACGCAAACCCATTTAAATTAACGATTATTCTGAACTACGCACGCAAGTGGCAAGCCTCAGTTTTAAGAATAGAAATATTTTCTTTATAAGCGAAAATATATATGCGTGCTATTTTCATTTTTCTACTTTCCTCCCAAACTAAATGATTTGTTTAAATATAATTGTTTGATACGATAAAACGTGGAATTCAATTCAAATCAATTTTTACAAACTGAAAATCCAGTCAGTTTAAAAGCGATATTAACGGTAAGACAATATCGAGAAAGAACGTGTTTTTATTTGACACGAAATGCCAGAAGAAAAGTGAAAGTGAATGAAAAGGCAGAACATCATTTTCATATCGTACTGCGTTACGACAGAAACCGTTGCCAAAAGTCGAAGGGACACAAGTCTAGCCGGCTCGCTCTCGGATTATCGCATAATGAAACAATAATGAAACGACCCACGCGAAGTCGCTATTTCCTAGGAAACGTACGCAAAAGTGGGACGCCTAACATCGCTGTCGGAGGCAAAGTTCGCATGACAACCGACGACATTTTATCACTTGGGCGTATATATACGAGCCTATTAGAATTAGTATAATGACTCCAAAAAAATGAATAATTTATTTTTTCAAAGTAATGAATTAAACAAAATTTACTTCAATAAACGTGATATAAAGTCAGTAAAAATAAATCAAGACGTTGCATACAGGATATCATCACGTAGGCAGCAATCTGATATTCCGAAGATAAAGTATCTCTCGTTGATCGAAGAGTAAAAACAATTTTCAAACTATTTCATAAGGAACGCGTAAAGGTCTGTCTAGAACGTCGTGGAACGTTTTTAATAAATTCCCACGGTTGACTGAATATACACTTTTTTTTTCCTCCACGTGTATCTTATTCCGGCCGGCCAATCGATCCTATCGTCGGCTGGCTGCTCTCGAATTACTCTCATTTGTGCTTAATTCCGTCGGCGAATAAAAAAACAAATTGACATAAACGACGGTGCGATCTCATGTGTGTCACAGTTTTATGATCCTGAACGTTGGCACGTTGCTTATTATCCGACGGAAATTTTCGCTCTTGTGTATATATTGAGAAGAGAGTGCCAGTGCTAACTTTAAGAACAATGACGAGATATTTTATAAAAATTAAAAATAGACCAGAGAAGAAATCATACATGCCAACATTCAGAGAAATCTTGCAATTCCAAAAATTCATGATATTAAAAAAAATCAACATTTTATTAGAAATAATTTGTTTAACAATACAATATATTTATCTATAAAGCTTTTAGTATTTTTCCTTAGCAAATATTTTATCCAGAGTAGATACTCTCTAAGAAATCTATAAAAGATTAATACGGAATCGATGTACGAAGTCAGGTAGGAAATTTCTACAGTATTTCTTATCGCTAATCGTAGATATTGGTGACACAATGTGATACACGATATCTATAATATCGAACGTATTTAATCATCGCAACGTATACATAAGCCAGCCACGAGATATTAATAATGACTGAACTGCTCATTCCCTATGAGTGCCGAGCGTTATTAGGTTGCTCCAGTTTAAGTTTTCCAGGCCAACAGGCAGTATCATCGTCTTGCGTAAATCAGCGTCCCTATACAGAGTGTCTATTACCATCGCCGGATGTTCTTTCGATCGCGGATTCTTTGATGGAATTCGAGTCGATCTATCGATAGAAATTTGCGAAACAACTTCTAATTTTCAACATAAAAAAATCTTGGCGAATGAATCTCAAATTAACTTTTCTTAACTTTAAATTAGCATACGACTTATTGACTGAACAAATTTAAACTTGACTGACGAAAAACAAGTTCTGATTTGTATCTTTGAAGCTCAGCCAAAAATATCTAATTTCTAATGTGCAATGATGTTGATTTGATCTATTCCATCAGATTATTTCTACGCGGAAATCTATTTTAAAATTATATCAGCAATCATTACAGCTAATGAAGAGAGACATTTCATGTAATACACAGGGTCCAGATTTTCCACTGCAAGTGATTAAGCAATAGGAGATTAAAGTAAATTCGTCGTTCCGTCTAAAAGTATCGGCGCGGTAAATTAGCTAGCTTTTAATTTTCACTTTTAATTCTCGCAATTTTTGATTCTCACTAATCGACCATTTACAGTAAACACAATACACTGTGTGCCCCTAACGATCGGGCAAATAAATTCATATTTTGAATTCTTAACGCAATAATGAGGAACTTTGGATGACAACAAATGTTTACGGGCTCATAAATAATTCGCGAATGCGTTTGCTTGGGTCTTTCGGTTTTTGTCAAAGTTCATTATACGCTTAGGATAAACGGACAGTACAAATGGACTTCAGCTGGGGCTTTTCCTTACGGCTACGAAACTGACAATTTGTCTCCCCCTCTCCGGCAACTTTACGGCCAGCACTTTCGATCAGATACGCCGCGAATATAATAGAATTCTCGATGAGCCGCCTATTTATCTTTTACCTTGCAATAATTCAGCCACTAGTTGATTGTCCATCTGCGTGTTTATTATTGATCCGCGCGTACGTTCGCAAAGCGGCCGACGGATATGATTAACGACACGTGGCATCGGCGACGCTCCCATTTCCGACGGAGCGGCCGAACGAAAAAATTCCCCTCCCCCTCCTTGGGGGGAGGGGGGGAGGCCCCCTCGCCCGCCCATCTCTCACGTCGTAACGTTAACCGTAATTTCTCCCGGCGAATACATTTCCAAGGTCGGGTTATGCTCGAACGAGCCGATAAACGTCGCCGTGAAATCGTGAAAGACAAGTTAAACGACGCGCTTCGCGACACGCTGGAAAAGACTTCTAATTAATTAAACTTCACCGAGCGTTCAAATGAAAACGCGAACCTCATCCTGTCCCGTCATTCTCTGCGGTTTTATCGATCGACAGGCACGCAAATGCAGCTGCAAAATCAACATCGGAAAAAGGTTGAGTAACCTACTTTTCTTCCTGCGGCGAAAAGGAAATGCATTTTGCATTCGATATACGCTAACGCGATATCATCCCTCTTTGAAGTCCCTCTGGCCCGTTCTAACAAAGCAAATTAATAGAGAAGGGACACACAGACGAGATACAAAATCTTTTGCTCGTCTTTCTATAACGTCCCTTGCCCTCCTCTCCTGCAAAATTTCGTTGACGTCACATTTACCGAGATACACGCTTAAATCTCTCAATACAATCTCGAAGATTTCCTCGACTACAAGAGACCGATCTGCCCGATTTCAATACCCGGCATGATGCTTTTCCACTCGTCATTACGTCATCCTCGAGGGAGCGACTTCTTTACTCATCGCGCTCATCACAAAAGCACCCTCGCCGACGTCGTTTTAACGATCGTCGTCCACATCCAGAAAGAGAAAAAGCAAATTCAAGATCGAAAGAAGGGAAAGAGAAATAAAAAAAAGCTCTATATTAAATTATACTCTATATAGAGCTAAAAAGCTCTATATTAAAATATACATATTAAAAGCTCCAAAGCTGTTTCGATTTAATACAAAGAGAGACTTTAATTGATATTTCTCATTCAACTAGGCTAAATTAATTTTTCAATTCTTCTAACCGACAAAATTCACCAATAATTTCATCGAAACAACAAGAGCAAGAGTTCAATCGACGTTTCTTGCCAAACTAAACTAAATTAATTTTTCATCTCTGGAACCAACCGATTGGTCGTGAATTAATTAATTTCCGCTGAAACAGTAAAAATAAAGAGCTAATCGACACTCCCTGCTGAATTGAAATATAGATCAATTTTTCAATCCTAGCATCAAAGAACTTTACCACTTAATCTTCACAAAACTAATAAAAATAAATTCCATAACAACTTAATCAACATTTATGTCAATAAATAAAATTTTTTTTCAAACATTCTCGCGATCAATTGATCTTTGCTCTCCAAATTAATTTATCTGTACTTTTTCCACGAAAAACATATATTTGATCTTGATAGCATGAAAAAAAAAAAGTATGGAGTCGGAAAAGAGAAGAGCCTTACCGCGTAAGCGCGTGCAGCGACGACGAGGCGCGTACGAACGCCCGTGAGGCTTTTAAACGGCAATCGATCGCCGTCGCGATGAGGTCAACGATGGTTATCCCGAGCGTATACGCGGATCAACGCGAAGGATATTCGTCGAGCCTGGCGGACGACGGTACTGGATCGTCGTGTCGTCACATCAATGCCCTGGCGAAGCCCTCGATTGCCCACAAATCAGAACGGGAAGGTAGATGTGGGTGCGATGACGTCGGCATGCGTGATAGCGAATCCGTGTCATCACACCGTCGCCGTCTCGTGTCGCCTAGAATGTTCACGATCGCGTTACGTTTACGTATAGCCACGATTCTCTCTGCGATCTCAAAATGGAAACGCGGTCGAGACGCTGAGACGACGGTGAAACGGACGTCCGAGTAGTCACATCGTCATTATCGTCGGGTTAACAGGACACGCGTGATCTCCCTCTCCCCCTGGGATACAAGTCGGGGTCGCGATGAATAGATCAGCCGGTGATTGGGCGGGCGCCGTCTTTCGCTTCACGTAGCACCGGCACTGACACCATTATCTTCATCTTTATCATCATTATCATCACCATCACCGCTACTGCTGTTGCTGTTGTCGTCGTCGTCGTCGTCGTCACCGTTATCGCTTCGCGAGCGCACCGAGCACGAATCGACGACGACGACGAGCCGGCGTGCGTAAAAGGACACCTGATTGACAACGAACCCGCGAACGCCACGCGTACACACGCACCGAGAGCACGACGATCGCGAATCAGCGGTACGCACCGAGGGTGTCTACCTCCGGCAAAGGATCACGACGACGCACGCACTTCCACCGCGACGTAACGAAATAGTCTCGCACACGCAAGAGCTGGCTGGCTGGCTGGCTGGCTGGCTGGCTAGCTGGCTAGCTGGCTGGCTCGGGTGTCGAGACGCGCGACCTCGAGGCGTCGTCCAACGACGGCGCCACGCGACGCTCGACGTCGCGACGCCGACGTTGACGACGCGGCGAAAATTCGAGACGACGACGACGGCGACGACGGCAAGCGTCGACGACCACGGGGGTAAAGAGGGTTGCTGTTGCACTGGCAGCGGTGAACGCAGTTGCGGCTCCGGGCTTTCGATCGATACGCAGCTGATACAGACGACCCGAGTCGTTTTTAACGGAGATAACGATACGAGTCGGTAAAAATTAGAGTCTCGTTTTTAAGGAGATACTTTTAAACCCGATGTAATTTTTATTAATAATTTTTTTCATTTTAATAGGAATCGCTAAACAATGACTTTTCATGAGAAGAAAAGCCGTACTAACTTTCATTAAAGACAGCAAACTCTTTATTGATCTATATAAAAACTGCGACGTGTTAGAAAGTATTTTTCTCTACATAAAAGATGTATAGAATAGAGTTACTAAAATTTATGGAGTAAAGCTGAATAACATAAAAGAATTTTATATATGCGATCGACACAAATGAATCATTGAAGTATAGATATCGGTTAGAATAGGAGTAAACAATAATTTGTGAAATTAGACTAATTTAAGAATATTACAAATATTATTATAATTTTCGTAAGAAAAATATAATAATACGTCATTTGTCGAAATTATAGAAAAACGAGGCTATTATGATTGTCCTCTTGTAGAATATCCAGAGGAAAAATAATGGGCCGACCGAGTAATTGAATAACGGGAGATTGCTGGAATAAATGCGTGGGTGGAGAAACTCCGCACAATGTTTTCGTGGAACTGTTACCTGGTCATTCGGGGAAGGCGGAAGCAAAAATGACGTAAGGCACAAAGGCGGTCCAATACTCGAAATAAACGAATTTAAAAACTTCAAAAGAAGTAAAATTGGAATCAACGATGAATCAACCAAAATCGAGCGTGCGTTTAGTTCAAGTGTTATTCATATATTTAACGCTTTGCATAATGATAAAACTTCTTGTCAATAATGCAACGCGATTAATGCAACAATAATAAACGCGTATGTCATATTTATACTTATATCTACATCGTTTCTAATAAGAATCATTGATGTTCACAAATATTAGAGTCGCATCGATGCGTCAAGATAATACAGCATACACACACACACGTACACATGTATTGCTTATCAATAAATAAATGTCTGGGATCACTCACCTTGCATAGGCCGCGTGGCAGCGCTGCGTGACATTGTTCGCGTGGTTTGGTTTTAGGCTGTACTCTCGAGTTAGGCGCTTGTGGACGGAGTCTTTCGATATATCCGTCGACGCGGAAGATGACAGCCGTTAAACGGAGCGACCTTCCGGCGCGACGACGCTGGTCAGCTGTTGTAAAGTAGGCATCAAACGCGCGTTGACGCAGGGTAAAAACGCGAGGCGTAAAAAATTCTCCCTCTGCTTGGCGAGCGATCAACGTCGTCGTGTTCAGGTGCCACGTGGTGGGACTGTCTACGGACGGGATCGTCTCACTGCCAGCAGCGACGGACGATCCTCGAGCTCGACGTCCCGTTTCCAGAACGTTGAAGAGACGACGTGAAATCGATGGTCCTTCCACCGCGAAACGCAGAAAATGAAGAGGATCGAGGCACGTAGGTGACGACGGAGATGACGTTCTTGATGGTTTTCTCGGCGCGTGACGATCACCACCGGGAACGAGCAATGAAGGAGGCCTCCTGCTGGATATTCGATGGCGTTGACGGCGACGTAAGGCACGGCGCGGCGACACCGCGACGACGCTCAAGTCGGATATTCCGCGGCAAGATAATGACGACAGGATATCCGGTGTGGGGGGTACGGGTGGTCTTTTGGGGGTGGCGTCCATGTGGGGTGGATAGTCACCTCCGGCCTGCCCTCTCGCCTGCGAACCACCTCTTCCTCCTCCAGGACCTCCTCCTCGTCCTCGGGGTGCCCCAGCTTTCGGTGGTGCCCGCGGACACCACCCTCGCGCGCCGCCAAACCTCACCGATCGGTTCCCACGTTGTTAGATCTCGTGGGTGCAGGCTGCAACAAGAAGAGACCGGGATTAAATAAGCCCGTTATTTCTACCGCTCTATTGTTCGTTCAATTAAAAAGCGTCAATAAGATCTTTTTGACTTCTCATAAATATTAGTCTCGCTATGAAATCTACTTTTATAAAATAGTAACATGTAATAACAAACGACATTTCTAAAATTTTAGGGATCTTTTATTTTATTTTTGTGAATGTTATATTGTAGTTTTTCAATATAACTCCCATGAAAGAGAGAATACACTTATTCCATCACGAAACCATTTTTCGTAGGTCGTCTTCGAACTTTAAGGAGTCCTTTATTTATCTATTTATAGTTCGCACAATTCCCAAAACTTTGAAAACATTTTATATATGTTATATATATATATAACTTTAAAAGTAACTTTATATATATAAAAATTGACTTTTAAATAAATAAATATATATCATTTTTATTTTGTATATATAATAAAAATACATATATATTTATTTATTTAAAAGTAAATTTTATATATAGGTATATATATATATATAAAGTTACTTTTAAAATATAAATAAATCATCTTTTCTGTGATAAGATATATATTTCGACACATTGTATTGCCTATAAAGAATTGTTCTGCTCAATATAAAAAAGGGGAGCAATGGAATAAATTCGAGGGTAAAATGAGGGAAATGAGGGAAAATGTGATGGAAAGCCCTGACGAGATGGGCAGTCCGACCTATCGATGAGGGTCTGCTCACATAAAAGCATCATTCAACAAAGTTTGATGTATATAGCATCAAACATGTTGACGTCCCTTCTGAAAAAACGCCGTGCGGTAATATAACGTGGCCAAATGTATATAGCAGTTAGATGACGTATTTGACAAACGTGACTACAAACTTGCGAATAATCAAACATCACAGCATCATGACAAAGCAATACTCAATAAGCGCTATAAATTATCGCAAAATAAAATTTACAAATTAGCATTATCAACTTTAAATTAAACGAATAATACCGATTTCGTATGCATTACCTTCAGAGAAGATAGATATTTCACAAGTCAAACGTTCACGGTAATCTACATAAAATATTTAAATTCATTTCAATTTGAAACATGCACACAATTTAAAACACGCAATGATACGAAAAATTAATAAAAATTTGAATGAATCTATATGAAAACCTTACAGTTAAAGCTCTTATCTTGATTATAATGTATAAATCGGTAGATATCAAAAATAATATTTGTATTTCTTTTCGGAAACGAAGACAGATCATCATGACGTAAATCGTATGCTCGTTAATTTATGCATTTTATCGATTAGAAGGGGTATGTTTTTGTAACTGCTTCACCGTCGATAAATAAACATGTGATATACTGTGGAAATGATTTATATGCTCAGATATTGGTGCTTATACTGCTTGTATCTACGATAGAAATATACGTAAATGTGATCATATCGATTATCATTTACGCATTCATTCGTTATTTATTATAGAATTTTATTCGCGTACCTCTCATTTCTAGCAACATAGGCACCACTGTTTCTAAACATTTTCATCGCCGATCGATATTGTACGCAGCATTAGATTACAGCTGACTTAAAAGTATTCTGTTACGATAAACAGTTGTGCATTGTGTTGGATAAGTCATAAACAAATGAGCTAATTGTACATGTGATTCTCGCAGAAAATCGAACATGATACTTCTTTTCACCTCTCCTGTCTTAAATCTTTGTAGCGTCCGATTCGATAATTAAGACATTCATTAATTAACAGAACATTACGGTACTGTACAACTAACACAATACAAAACCAACAACGCGGCCGGACACTTAATAAATAAGAATTGTATTAATGGCGGCTGGTCACGAGAATAGCGCGAGCTGACGAACGTGGAATATGGAACGCATGAAATCCAGTTCTCAATTCCGTATCTCAAGGACACATCGACACAGCCGTATATTTCACGACACTGCTACGCTCGCCCCGACGCGACCGGCGACCGTGCGACGCGGGGATCGACGATACACATGTACAATACATTGCACAGGCCGATGGTAAATCGAAGCAAGAGTCGCACCAACTACCACCCTCGTTATGTATTCACGTATCCTTGATTCGCAACAAAGTTTTGTCGCGCCTGACGTGTCCGCGAACGGTCAGGAATCGTTTATTCGCGAACCGTAAGCTCCTTTTCGGTGACATAAGTTAAGGGCTCGTGTTACGGCCTTGCCACGGACGCGGACGCTTTAAACCCTCGCGTGCGTCTTATAGTTCTTTCGGGAGAGCCACGTGCGCGTTTTAATCGCGGGAGATTGCGGCGGAGGTTAGGAGATGTATGGCCCCGAAGATTATCACGCGAGATTTCCCTGTTTTAACTCTCTGTCGTCGCCTTACACTAGCTTTCTTATCGCAATAACATCAGATATCTGTTAACTCGTAATCTACTTGTCGCAATAAAAAAAAAAAGAGTTAAATATATTAATTCTTAATTAAATAATCTGCTTTCGATAAGCGAAACACACTTCCTCGTCGGAAGGTAATTGCTTTCCATAGAGGGTTAACAATTTTAGGAGACCTCGTACGCGTCGGAAACGTTTCGCAAATAACCGCGCCAGCTTCTCGTGTCACGGGATAGGTAGCCGTGACGTCGTTTGAAGGTTTCAGCTGTCGGCATGAATGAGGCCTTAACGTATGCTTTATCGTTCGTACGATGATAATTGAGTTAACGCCGTGCGTGGCGTACGTGGAATGAAATCTGCAACCCGAAGTGATATCGGGCATCAACTTACAAACGCGCACGCTTGGCATGCACTCGGAATGGAATCATTGTAATGAATTAACGGTTAACGGTTAATCCATCACATCAACATTGAGTCCAGCAAGTATCGCTGGCTTAATAATGAAGATCGAATAACGCGGATAAAGATACATCTTACGACCGTGCGAATTTCTGTAGTTTTCATAAATCTTGCTAGATAATATGTATACATATATATGCTATCGATCTTTCCTGCCAGTATTTTATGTACAACTGTGATCAATCATATAAGAAAACTATATATAAATTTATGTAAGAAAAACTATAATAAGCCTTCCAAACTTTTTTTTTAGTTTACATGAAACTTATAAATTTAATACGTTACACGGATTTGCCAAAGGTCAAATTCACGCGTTATGCCAAGACTTTTAAAATTAAAATGTTGGCACCGCCAAGACACGCGTCTATTAATTTTAATTAATTTTAATTTTGACAGATGTATACGTATAATTCTTACTCGGGTGAATTTATTAATGAATAGTAGTCAAGCAAACTTACTAATAGCAAAATCCATTTTCAACTCGCAAACTGTAATAGTAATGGCAGCACGTGTAACTAGGTACAGCTCGGCTTCGGATCAATACCTACTTGGAATATTTCTTTGCTCAAGTGGCCGAATATTTAGAAGTTCGCCGATCAATATCGTAATGGAAAAATAATAGTAACACAATATCATGGTAAAAGTTAAATAAATTAAAAATTATATCTATGCAATTTATAAATTCATGGAGCGGAAAGGTAATAAAAAATAAATAAATATATTAATATAATCATAGCAAATTATTTGCTATAATCACTAATGGATATTTAAGATATACAGCTAATGCGAACAATAATGTCCCTTTGTCAAGAATGTATCAATTGGACGTACGCACAACGATGACAGAAAAGTTATCTTAAAAACAAAATTAATTTTCTAAGATAACATCTACATTATTCCATTTCAAAGATATTAATGTCTACTTCTATCAATGTAAATTAACATTAATCTCAGTTATAATTTAATTTACTTCTTATCTTTTTTCAATTCTATGAAATAGAAAACGATAAAGCGTAATTAAACTGACAATGAGATTAAAGTTAATCTATTGATATTGGTATAAATAGATATAAGATAAGCAAAGTATCAAAAAATATATGCATACGATTCCTTTCACATAACACCCAGCAACACGTAACTCTCAACATTCTGGTCGCGTAGATTATATATTTTTTTAACAAATTAATTTAAGATTTAAATTTCTCTTTAAAGTACATATAAATAAGTGCACATGTTGCGATATAAAAACCATGTAGATTCTCTCGTGAGAATAATTAGACAAATTGCGTTTCCCGATGTGAAAACAGGACTTGTTGAGAATCGTAAACATTTATACTTATCCTCCGAAAGCGTTCGCATATCGATACCCCGAAACGTATCGTTGCACGACGATAAGACACGTATCTCCCGACGGCGCGTATGTCATAACGCAAAATATAGCATCGGTCGTAAAGCAATCGAGATAACAAAATCAACATGCTAACATCCTAATCATCGCTGGTCCTTTCGACTTCGCATTAGCGATTTTGTTTCAGTGATTTCTTAATGGTTCCGAGTGCAGGCGAGGAGAAAATATCGCAAAATAAAAATGTAAACTCTTAATATATAATATATATAATCATAAATATAAAACGAGTAACCGAGTTTAAATATAAGCAATATGATAAGTTTGATATAATTAAACTCTGAAACATATATGGCACATACGGAAGTATTGCTATATCCTCGTTACGCATTCCATGAGTAATTAAGATATAAAAAGCACGCTTATTCATCGTTTTTATTAAAAGTTTAGAGTACGTGACTAGCCAGAGAGAGAGAGAGAGAGAGAGAGAGAGAGAGAGAGAGAGAATACACGCAAAATTAATTGTATATATATTCAAAAATTATTTTCGCGAGAGAACTTACGGAAACATACTTTGACAATTTCATCTTAACATTTTGGCTTTAATATCAGTAATTTTTAGTTATAAACAAGCATATAATTCCTGCTCACTCCTTTTCCCCGAAGAAATTTATTAAAATAAAAGACGTATAAATATTTATAATTAAGGTTAATGTTTGTTACAAAAAAAATTTTCTTGATTTAAATTATGTTAATTATTAAACGGCATTAGTCTTAAGAATGTACCCATGAAAAATCTTATAGAAAATATAAACCGTCGAAAAAAACGGATTAATTCAGATTTTATTTTCTCATTGGTTATCTTAAGAGATGCGACATGAATGTATGATAAAGTGAGACTCGTGTTTGAATTATTGTCCGTATTGTTCTCTAAAGACTCGAGAGTCTCATGCAGGAGTGCATGCATATTGCGATGCATGGTACCACCTGTTTGCTCGCGCCTATATTCCGACAATGCATATGCGCAACCCGAATCCTCGACTACTTTGTTACATTATTTTGTCATCGCAATTACGTGTTATAATTTCGTGCAAATACATCGCGTACTTCCTTTACAAAATAAAAAAAAAAAAAATATATATATATATTTTTTATATATATATATATATATATATATATATATATATAACGTGACAAGTAGTTCATATATCGTACTCTATATATTTCTCAGATTGGCTGAAATCAAACTGCATTAAATTCTAATTCATTTTTCTCTACTTCCATACTATGATATCAATAAAACACTGCAGATTTTATATAAGATTTAATTCTTAATTTATATTAAAAGTAGCTTAAGCTACATATATTCTAATACAATCTCGTTAGAATAGATAAAATATTAAAATTCAATTACTCGTTGAACTATATATTCAGTTGAATTCATTATAATTTTAAATATCAATCATGATAATACCCTCACTTCCACTTCTTTTCTACACGAATTAAAAAAAAACTAACGAGTTTTTTAATTCTTTTTTCCGCAAGAACGTATCGCGAGGAAAAAAACTTTCAGCGATTATATGGGAACTTTAGTAAATAATCATAGGAAAGATTGGAAATGGCCGTGAGATGACTTAAGATTAGACGTTCAATTGTGCAACTATTGACCAAGAATAGTTCATAGCTGCGAGAGTAGAAGTACGGAGAGGCATCATAAGTCATAAAGATGTTTGCATTGTCATTTTCACGATTCATCGACGTGTCACCCATTTGCAACTGCGCTAAAGTAGACATCCGTTGAAAGCCGCGGTACTATTACATATTCTGACCGTACGTTTAGGAAAACTCGACTTCGTCACGTCGTATGCCGTGACATGCAATCGGCACGTTCGTAAGGCGAACAAAGTCGGGTGCATGTGGCCTGAAATCTGAGTCGGGATTTAGAAATTGCTGGTTGCAGAACCGGTAGTAAATCATACTCCTCCGAGCAAACGACGAAGAAACATATTCAAATTTATTCGCGTGACAATTCAGAAAATTGTTTTTTTATGCGTAAAACATAATTATTCTTTTGTATTCGTTATTTTAGTATAATCGTTTGCTAACACTTCATTTCGTAGCACTTAGCTTATATTAGTCATACAATTTAAAGGCTATCATACGTAGAAAAGTCTGTCGTAAGCAAATCGCAATCACAATTGCGATCATACGTTTTATAGAACGCTCGACTGTGACTGGTCTATTAGTCTATATGTTTACGGCCTTGCGAATAAAATTTGTATACGTGTGATGGTCTTTATGTAGCTTGCACGTAAAAAAAAATATTTTATTGCGTAAAAATTATGATTTAAAAATTATAAGATTTTTAAACAAGAACTTTAATTTCACTTTTGTAGAGCAAATTTCGCTCAGGATCGAAGTTTTTAATAAAATCGTCATTTCGTACGCGGAAAGTGCCAAAAATATAAACGAAGCGCCTGGAGAAGATCACGATGTACATTTCTTTTCTCGAAACGAAAACACGTCGCGCGAGTAGTAGCGGAAGCTTGTTGAAAAGGCATAAAGCGATCCGTACCGACGCACGCACATTGGTGAGATCACGACTGGCGTTCGGCCAGGATCGCTGTTGACTTTTCCACAGATTCATCGCCATTCCCCAAATATCCAAGCTCCGATCACACAATCTTTTACAGAAGAGATCAAAATTTTGCAGGCTGTCCTTGAAATTGGCAGAAAGTGAACGTATTGCGCCGTTTCGAGATACATCGAATAATTTCATTTTCTCAGTGAAAAATGTCAAGGTCTGCAGTCTCTTAATTTTTACGCGTATAATTTACGCTTTATAATTCATCAACGAAATGACAATAAAAGATAAGCAGTTGTGTAACGCTACTGCAACGTAATCGATTAGCAATTGCATTATGCGTAATCGTATATAATCGATCAAAGCTGGGATCGGTATTACACAGCAATATCCGTATCTTCCGGAGGGAAAAAAAATCGAGTCGCATGACGTAGTAAGAATACAAAGTTCCACCTATTAATCAATGTACTAATTAAGAGAGAATTATATATACGAGCAAACTACATCGGTTAGTCTCATGTGACATGATATCCGCTCGCGATTCTTACGTAAAACTCACGCCTCTCGTAGTACGTATATCTAACTATCCATAAGAGAGACGTGTGTATAAGCATCCAAGAAAGGGTAATGTATCGCGCGACACAAACGACATTGTAACGTCATCTTCATTGATCGTTCAGTGGCCACAAGCAACATCAAGTATACTTGTCGTTCTCGAAACGTTGCGAGAATAAGCCGATTCACGGTTCACGAGCAAATTCGGCTAGTTTCATATAAACCTATTCTTGCAAAATAAAATACACGTACGAGGAAATTACCGAAGAATATTTGTAAAACATGAAATATATGTATATTTGGTAGTAGATGCGTTTGGTGAATAGAGCGAGATACTCGTTGATGAACTGAAATAATCTTCACAATTCGGAGCAACATAATTTAATTTCAATTTTCAAATGCTTCGAAAGCTAAAATATTTTAACAGCTACACCATGCGAGAAAATCGGAAACATGTTGAAAGAAAATTAATTTAAGATTACAGAAATCTATAGTTTTATTTTTGTTGTTTTTGTTTTGTTATTCCAAAAACGTCGTTTAACTCGTTTTTATTACTCAAAAGAAGAAAAAGTCGTTTTAATTACTCGAAGTAGAACACACATCAAATGCATCTGTTACTGACCATTTTCAGTACCGTAAAAATTAAATCGTTCGTAAGAACTCCACACACGTATACACTGAAATAAAAAGAAAAGCAGAAACTGGGTATTATGTACCGCAACAATAAAAACGTTAACGCAAATCATTCTCGATGATGTTTTTCTCCGCATCAGGCGTTTCGCACGAAAGCGATAAGCGAGATCACGAACGCTCACCTTGCAGACGGCTCTTCGTCGTCATGTCTTAGCATAGTAAGACTTTCATTTAGCGTGTTCGCTCTTCGTGACCGTTCGGAAGAAACTCGCCCTTCGCACACACGCTTCTCCTCGCGCACCCACACACTATAGACAGCCCGCGGCGCGATCCGAGTTTCAATCAATCTGTGACTTTCTCCGATCACTGCTCTCGTCTACGTCACCGCGGCCGCATCGCATCATGGTGAAATTCCCCGCGGAAACTTTTCGCCCGCGCGCCGCGGTTGAACGTCCTCGATCAGCCGTCGATGCCGACTCGCCTTCGCCTCACATCATTTCTTCTTCAACGCGGAATATTTATCGATACTCCGCGTGTGTTCTCGGCGTGCGTCCGACGTGCGCTCGACGTGCGATCGATTGAACCTCCCTGCAGGGTCAGGGTCGCGGAGAGATCTTCGATCGAGCGATCAAACGTTGAGTCAAGCAGACGAGTTTGCCCGAACTTAAGAGAAATCGTGTTTTTGCGTTGCGAGAGGAAAGATTCGTTGTTGAGTCGATTTTCCGCGCGGCGGGAGGAACGGGGAGCGAAGAAAAACGGCACCGATTATCGTCGCCGCAAAAAGATTGGTTCCGACTATCACCAGACACGCCACTCGAAAAAACTCGCGACCTTGCGCGCCGCGATCAGCTCGATTAGAAAAGCGCCGCAAGCTTTGAGCGCCGGTCAGTCGAGAGACCCCCGGGTCGGCGGGCTCTCCTCTCGTTTCTCCTCTGTCGTCCCAAATATAAATTTCTCGGCGAGCGATGCAACAGCAGCGCGCGTTCCTCGATATTTGCAGCGTAAATTCCAGCGGAATTTATCAAACGCCTCGGGAATCCTCGCTCGTTCATCGACGAATCCACCGCCGAGCCGGAAAATCCCGGTCGTTTTTTTTTTTCGGTCAAAAGAAGTGACAGCGACAGCTCCCGCGCGAACGGAGAAAAGGCACTTGGACTTATCGTTCGTCACTGTTCCTCGCATCCGGTCACGTATACGTTAGGCGCGGCGAGTGTCGATCGCGTGTCACTAAGGCTCGTGCCGAGAGTGACGGCGGAGTGACTCCGCTCTTCGACGCCGTGCACGCGATAGAGCGGACCCGTTCGGACCGTTCGGAAGCGCGCGCCGTGCTCGACTGACGGGACAGGCGATTGAAGGCGGCCGAACAAGGCCGGAGGCCGGAGCCGCGGCACCGCGCGTCGCGACACCGGCTTCCACACGGTGGGAAATACTCCGGCGCGATACTCTCGGAACAATTATCAGAAAACCAGTTAGCAAAACGATTAAAAAGAAATTAACCCCAATTAGTCAAACTA
This sequence comes from Wasmannia auropunctata, assembly GCF_000956235.1. NCBI lineage: Eukaryota > Metazoa > Arthropoda > Insecta > Hymenoptera > Formicidae > Wasmannia > Wasmannia auropunctata. The sequence goes on along the minus strand of NW_012026894.1, from coordinate 2,003,751 downwards.
TTACAATGATATATTAAATAATCGCGGTTCATTCTAAACGATCGAAAATATAGGAGATAATTATCCAAATAAAATTAGACGAAATCCCAATTAATATGATTCGATATGACGATATTTTAAATGGCTTTAAATGGAAACTAATTAACGGTTTGTCTTTTTCTTGCAGCAAAACATTGTATTTTTCGTTTGTTTTGCCATACAGTCGGTACCAACAAATAAATAACTTCTTTGGCGAAGAGAATTATCTCAAAATCCAAATTACGTAAAATCGAATATAATTTCATTAGAGATAAGCGATATAATATAATTTATATAAAATGATAAATCATGTTAAACTGAAAAGAGTTACATAATTACAAGTTTCATTAATTTTCTAGATCAAATATCTAGCATATTTTCAATGTAGAAAAATGTTGCGAAAAAATAAATGTATTGTTTCAATAATTGTGAATGTGTGTGTGGAACATTTGAAAATATTAAGTACTAAATAGAAATACAGGATATTTACTTCTTTTTCTTGAATTTTTATATAAAATTCCCAAATGTTCCAGATATTTTTATTCAAAATTCCAAATAAAATTAGAGGATTTTTTAAATGCAAATGAAGTAAATCGGAATGCAAGCAAGACAAACTAAATATTGAAAATTAGTAGAAGGCAGAGATTCCATGAGACTATATCTATCATTTTCTACAATTGGAAATTTAGGATAGTATAGAGAAGGTTCACCATAATATAGTATCAGTTAGAGCTAGCTATTCTCTTTTTTTGAGTACTGTCTATTGTCACTGATTATTTTTAACAATTCGCGAATCACATGAGAATGTATGTACGTGAATATACATATGTGCATGTCATACTTATTACTAATAAATTGTCGACATTGTGCATTATCAATTATGCATTATTTTGCATTATCAAGAAAAAATAATTAAAGAAACAATGTTTTCGGAAAGGGCCAAAATTTAAATTTAAAATTCCAAAAATTTCTCTGAAAAATCATTAACATTTCAGGAAAATTCTTAATTTATCAAGAGTAAGAAAATCCTAGAAAATTTTAGATTTTTAAAATAATAAACACTCTGAAACAAGGTTATTAATACGCAAAAGTATCAGGGACACAAAAATCGAAGTTAGGTCACTGAAAATAACGAGGTGCTGAAATACCATTTCTAACATGCTAATGACTCGATTGACATTTTAGAAATGCCAATCCGCGACATTTTACTCGGCATTGTCCCAAATATTATGGTATGTCAATATTAAAGTGTACACCATCAAATTTAAATCTATATTTTTCAGTCCCACGGGTATAGGTACTACTATAGATATAACGCACCAATGAGATTGAAAGAATATTACAACCTGCAGTAGTTATAAATAGTGCAAGAGTTCAACTTCACTGAGAATTGTCAAATATGTAAGAAAAAGAATAAAAAAAAGAAACTCAATCTCCTCCAACGTTAAAAATAGGATATATCGATTAATTTAATCAACACCTTCGCAATTTATTGTGTGTCATCTTATTTTCTGATATATGCGTGCCGGTAACATATTAACTTCACTAATTGGGAATTAGATACTCCGCGTATCGTGACATCAAGCTCGTCCCACGTCACTTCTACGAGTCGATAATTAAGTTTCTGCGGAAACGTCCGCGAACGCGGCATTATATTATTCAGCGAGCTGGTATGTAATATTTATGAATAATTCGGTAGAGATAGAGTAATTGGGAGTCGCGTGATGAAAGAGTTAATGGAAACCTCAATGACACCGACGGGGGGTTTCTCGGTCACATACGACACGTGTTTCGGGTATTATGTCAGAAAAGCATAACGCAAAGATGATACATCATCGCCGAGACAGTTTCATTTGTCGGACAAAGAACGAAGCCGTTTCAATTAAGACGTTGTCGTTGGACGACGCCTTGAGAATCGCAATCATGTATTCTTAAAAAAAAAAAAAAAAATGTAATTTACGACACGCTTAAAAATAGGTGAAAATAAGCACGCGATCTATATACAAGGGAAAAACATCCGGTATAGCCTCATATAAGTACGTTATGCATCATCGGTTCTATTAATAATAAGTGCGACTCGCCAATTTGTGAAAATTTCGGCTCTATCGATCTTCTGACAATCCTTTTCAGTAAAGCTACAATTAGTCTGCGTACTCGTTATTTCAATTAAAGCGCTGGTTATATATCGATTATTATATGGAAGCAAATATTACGGAAGAGTTATTCAATGAAAGTGCGTATTGATTTTACGTTATTATGCAGTTACAAAGTGAATGATTAAATGAAACGTCGCACATTACGACTCGCAACAAAAAGTTAAATATGCGGAAAACCGTGCCCTCAACGTATCGATCCGTTTTTTTAATCACACAAATGGTAAATAACGGAACGTGATAATCGATAATACACTGTTCTTTCATTTGACAGAGAAGCACGCGTGAGAAGCAAACGTTCGGTGCGAATGTCTAGAGTTATTATGTCTCAGCAGAATTTTCAGAATCATCGATGTGGATAAGATACTATCGTCTTGCATACGTAATGGGCAGGTCAATCGATGAGATATATGTACAAAAGTAAAGCGAGTGGCTCTAGCTCTTACGGTCTGTACACACGTATTCAATGTGACGATAGAACGTTATATTACGTAATATTTACGCCGATCTTTTACACGCGATAATGTCAGCATTGACCCTTCCTTTAATAATGCGTGATATGCAACTTTCAAGATGTTTTTTATGTAACATTGCTGCAGTAACATGTAAGATTGATATTCGAAATATTAAACTCACGATATGATTGATGTGATGCAACATTAATTAGTACGTTTAATTGTACAGACTGCTTTACATTATAAGCAAAATTACTTAAATGAAATTAATCAGTGTAACAAAAAATCTTTTAGTACGTCTATATATAAATCTGAATAATGCATATAATCTTAAAATTATCCATATTATAATGTAGTACATGTCGACAGGTAAATACTGAGGGTTCGCGAATTAGCGAGGAGCGATCCTATGAATGATAGTTTACCCTCAAAATTAGCGGAGTTTACTAAAATAACAGTAATACAACGTCGAACGATTAATGAAATCGATACACAGCCATAGAAAAATATACCTATTGTGCGAGAGTATAATAGAGGTGTGCCCCTAATCCTCACGCATTCATAATACATCGCGACCTTGCAAAGTGACACCGCCTCCGCCCTGATATCCTGCGCGAGATAACGCGATAGTCCGACTACTTTAACGACGAAAGAATGGCGATTCGTCACCGAATCATGGCGACCGATTGCTTCATTTGCGTAGTAAATAGCACCTCGGCGCGTTGCTGATGGCGAGGAAAAGTAGCGGTCTGTCCACCCCTTAATTGCACGATTTATAGACAGCGGGTCGATCGCCCGTCGCGACGGCGCACACGCGAAATCTATAATACAGTTTGTAAAGTAAGCCATTGATGCGGCATTGCAGGAATACGAATAAAAATCGATACTGCGATTTAATAATTATAAATCGCCTGTCTTGAAAATCGCGCTCTTATTACAGTTAATCCGCGTCCAAAATACATTTTAATTATCACAATTGTATTATTAATTGTCATTATTACGTGCAATTAATATTAATTATTATTAATATGCTTTGTTCGATCAAATGAATTCGTATTCGTATACTTCTCAAACCATTTAATATTTAGCAGCGATCTCTATTCAATACGATAATTACATCCGCTACAAATGGATTTTAATTTTATGCTAAAGTTTTGACTTTGATACAAGTTACATTAATTCATGTAGAGCCTGTAGATTTTATGCAATGTAAAAACATATTTATAGATGTCCAAATGCTGTCGTATATCTATTGCATGTATAATCAGAAAGTCTCAAATTGCCATCCGTGACTGCGTTCAATAAAGATCCTGCGGTAATGCCGGAATATTAGCTCCTAGAAAGGCGGCGATTTTCAAAGTAACCGGGACAACCCCCTATGTGATGACCGAAAGGGTAGGGCCGGAGATAGGAAGGGTGCGGCAGCCAATGATAGGTATTGTCCCATTTAGCTTAACTCACGTTTATTCAAGCTAAATGCGACCTAACCTGCGGTTTCTTTATTACACGCGCGATAACGAAAGATTGGCATCAGAAGAACAAGGCAACGGCGAAGCTGCATGGCAGATTTATGTACTAACAATCTTAACAGAGCAGTCAGATGTATTCGCTACTTATTCAGTGGAAAATAATGTAAACTGTAGTCTAAAAATTCAAAATATAACAATGCTTTCCATATGCAGAGGAGACTGAGGCTATTTATTTTACGAAGGCAATATGTTCGCGATACTGCTATCTCAGGGTGTTAAGAGGTAAACGTCCTGTAACCATTCTATCCATATCTGTAAAAAATATCGCAGGAAAAGAAAACTTCTGAAATCCCATCCGTACACGGAGAGAATTTCCTTTTAAAATTTACCCTGAAAATCATGTTAATTGTGGGACAATATAGTATTTTGGCAAATTTTACTGTGCACTTCAATAAATATTACTGTACACTACAATAAATTTGTTATAGTATATATTTAAAATAATAAAAATCACATAAAATTCGTCGAAATACTATATTATTCTATGATTAACATGAATAGAGCTATTTTAATTATTCGTTAGAATGATAAATTACTTCTTTACACCTGAGATAGTAGTGCAGACAACTAACCTCCCCCCCCCCTCCCCCGATCTTCCTTAAAAAACGTCTTTTTAAAAAGAAAAAAAGAAAATTCTATTCAAATCACATCAGCAATTTTGCGACACTAAATTAGACAAGTTAAAAAAATTATAGTTGACAACGTAAAAAAAAAGTCATAAATTTTATTGTAAAGTCACAACACCCAGCATTACTAACATCGATATGTCTAAAGTTCACGCGATGTGTCTGATTTAAATCGGGATTTACTACTTCGCGTAAATTAGTTTTATACCAGCGATTTTTTAACATGTCAATGCAAAGGGAGATTTATCTTAATGTTTCTTTTTTTCTTTTTTTTCCTTTTATAAACTACATATAGCTTCGATAATATCAATGATAAAAATGCAGTAAAGAGACTCTTTGTGATACAAAAAGTGACATGCACAATATAAAGTATGTTCATTCCACTGCTTCGATATGCTAGTTTAAAGATAGCACCAAGGTTCTTTTGAAAATATTTAATCATGTTGATGTGTCTCAATGAAACATTTTAAGGCATGTTGGATATTAATAATATTAACAATATAAGAGATAGTACACTTTCAGTGATATTTTAAGAACAATTCGATTATTCAATAGAATAAAATAGAATAATTCTATTATTAATTCGAATGTTATTAACGGGATTCTCGCCAAGGCGAGGTCCCTTGAAACGTATGTGCTATTAATTTAGTCACGAAGATTAAAGATGAGATTCCGCTGACACGATAATTTAACATGTGCTTTTACTGTAATAAAAATTTCATCAATAGTCTGTAAAATGCTAACACTGCTACGCAATTAGGAATTATTATATGGATATAGATAAAGATATTTCAATAAAAATCTTACGCAAAATATTATATAATCTAATCAGATAACAATACTTCACTTTTTCATTTAAAGTTCATAATTTTCACGCTAGTACAGAACGCGCGTATTGTATACATTAATAATATTGTAATAAGCAATGCTCGCATACATTTTGAAAAACAGAGAATTTGAAATGAAACAGAAAAAGTAGTACAAACATTGCTTCATAAAAAATTTGTTAGTTCAAATAAAAGTGTTTATAGTGAATTACGCCTCCTCTGTATCTTAAGATTTCATGCGCATTGCGTGTTAATATTTGCGCGTGGATTTCCGCGTAAATGTCCGCGAAGATCAAATACGCAGATTGAACGTAATTAGAATCCATAATACAACTATGCATAACTTAAACTACGCATTTATGCTTATGTTCTAAATGCGCACCGTAATTTCAATGAACCGCAATGGTTAGGCTTAACCTTAAAATTAGATGCACAATACAGTGACTATCCATTTCGGTGCTCGAAATGACAATGCACCTTTTCTCTCTCGACGTAGATTATTCGCGATATTTACGAGGATTCGGTGGAGAGGGGTGTGCCACCTGGCCTGATAAGATAAATCGTACTACGTCGATGGGATGATAAAAGTTCCATGCAGCATTAACAGAATAGAAAATTATATCTCGTGGAATAATCTTGCGATCTTTTTTGTATAACGAAGATTGAAAATAAAATTTCAGACTAAAAATTGCTATAAAAATTTTTTTGACGCAAGAATGAAATAAAATAAAAAAAAATAGAATAGAAATGGAGTGAAAGATAACGCGTTCTAGATTACATGCATTTGTTTGATATATCACTTTGAATGTTAAGTCGGCCGCGAAAGGATTTAACAGATGTTTCTATAATTTTAAGAATACTACTCGACAGATGGTCGATTAACAGATGAGAATTACGCGACAAAATTGCGCCGCTATTTATTATCAAGCTCTGCCACAAGTGTTTCTTCAAATCGTCGCCCAGTCAATAGATAGCTCAGAAAAATAAGCTACAAATTTATGTCGAATCAATTATTGGGCAATATTAGATAATTAAGTTGCAATTCGAATATCAAGAATCCGCATTCTACTTTCAACATGAAAATCGTAAAATGTGACTTCAAGCGGCTTCATTCGACCGATATCTTATCGCGATTAAACGAGTGATACGATCTTTTGCTTCTGAGACATAAGATATTTTAAAGAAAACTATTATTTCAGTACTCATTTCTGAGCATACTACTACAATATTTATTTTTGGACGTAGAAAAAAAAAATTCAAGCAATTATGTTTTCAAACTAAAATTTTCTTTCATGTTATCATATACATAAACTTTAAGGCCCATTTTCATAATATATGGTTAACAAAAAAGTTATGTTAATTAAACACTTTCATAAGCTTATAATCAAATAAACTAAAGGTTACGTGTACATCAGTTGAGTGTACATCAAGTTAATTGGTTGGTTAAATCCTAATCAAACGTCGTTAAACAATAAACTTGGTAATTTTTAACTTTTAGGTAACCATACATTGTAAAAATGAGCGTAGAATTCTTGTGAAAGTTCATTTAAAGTTAAGTAAAGAAAAATAGAACTTTCATATTATACTATTTTGTATAAAAATCTTTTTCTCTTTTTCATTTCTTTCGCAAAAATCTTATTAGCCGAAAAATTCTAGAATTAAAACAACAGAATTAGCTCAAGCGTCTTGTACAGTTAATTATATTAATAGTTTAATGGCAACATTTTTGTTATTTTTGCACGAAAACCTAACTGTTGAAAAGTAACGGATCCGGTCGCTATAATATATACAGTAGTGGCTAACTGCAAATATTGCACAATCCAGTATCAATATTCGTCAGTGGTTATCGCAAAAGCCGGTCGGCTACTCCGCTAATTGATTCCATGGGACTAATGATGTCAGTTACGTTTATCTACGAATGGAATGCGTCGATCCAAGTGCGCGTGCACCGAAAACGTACGAGAGCTCACGACTGTAGCGCCTGGTGGAGATACTTTCACTCAAATCAAACGCGATTTAATGATCAGAAAAGTATAAATAAGAGACATATTGAAGAAATTTTTTAACTATTATAAATAATGAATTGAATAATTATATAATGTAATAATATTAACTATAACAATATTAGATAAATAAATAAATTATAATTATAATTATAAACTACCAAATATATAATATAAATATTTCATAAATAGATTCATTCTTTATGAATTTAATCATTTATTTTGCAAAAGCAAATGCTGCGCTTATTGAAGAGAAAGCAATTGGTATAAAAATTAATAATTTCAATGACCAAGAAAAATTTATTATTATTGTTTTATTCTTTATCTATATTATTTATTTATGTCTCAACAATATCCAATAGTGCTGATAATAATAGATTTTATCTCGACACTTTCATTATCATAGAAGTGTTTATCGATGCGCATACCACGCGAATTTAATGAATCCCGACATCGTATTGCGGGATCGATATCTTCATTGTGCTAGGTGACGAAAGAAAAAGAGTATAAAGCTTCTTTTTTTTTTTTTTTTTCAGGAAAAGTTGATAAGAAAGTTAATTTCCTTTATATCGCAAGTTGACACTTGTAACTTCATTTAATGTTTTTAAAACAGATGCGATAAATATACGTATATATACATTCTTGTAGAGATACTGTTCGATATCTTCACCCGTATTTTTGATCTAAGACTTGATAAAAAATCTGATGTCTCGCTTATAAAATTTTATGATTTTATATAAATTTAAATTTCTTGAATGTTTTTTTAACGAAAAAAAAAAATTAATCCAACAGTGCCATAATAATATTCAATCTGAGATGTTAGAGACGCTCTGAATAATTGATTACGTAAGGAACGCAGCATGCAAGATCATTGAGTCGAGTTAAAGGTTCGCGACATTGAAAATTGGTAGAACGAGGCATCAGCTCGCTGCATCGACGAGAATTCCACGAGCTATGATGCCATGGACATTCACTCGGTTGTTACGTTATTCATTCTATAGGTAACGACAAGCGTGTTACATACGCATCCTGTCTCTCTAACCGTACTTCACGACTATATAGCGTACAGAGCTCGCAAATTGAATAATCATAATGCATGCGACAACTTTAACCGTTAAAAGCAAATAATTTAGAACTGCGGCTTTACGGTGCTTCGTATTTAACAGTGCGCTGAGAATTTTATATCGAATTCTTTTACTGCTTAACACAAATGTATCACGAAAGAGAAATATGCGTATCTCAGTTTCAAACCATTTCCGTTTGATATGCTAGTACGAATTTCTAGGAATGTCCTTGAAGATAAAACGGAGTACTTCAACAAAGTTATTCTTACGTTCGACACAGAATACATTTTGCGTTGATCGTGAATATCTTTCCGCGGTTTACCTAACGATTGCAACATGTATGAAGATACTATCGGGCTACGCTGAGCTATAAAATGAGCGGGTAAAATACGTAAGAAGAAAAGACACGTCTTCTTACGCCGTTATACTGCCGAGGCTGTTTCTTCGTATAATTTAAAGTAAAAGTATACTTATACTGTCCGATGAATATAGTTATCTTAACGACCGTTTTACAAGAAACAATTAAGCAATTGTTAAATTACATACGATACTCTCACGTGAAAAATATATTCGAGGAAGTCGGTGCTTAGTTCGAATGAAAAATATATCGTGAGTTAAGTTCCCTTAGTAAAGACTTTTGTCTGTTTCACCGACCTTTTAATGATGGTCAAGGCCGATAGTAGACATGAGAAAGTGATTGAACTACGTCACAGCGAACGATTGCCTGCTTTCATCGTTCCTTTTACTCGAGTGTGAAAGTACGTACGGCGTAGACGTTAAAAACTTTCATATCGCTAAAGTCACTAAACGAAAAAAAAGTATTGAAACAATGCGGTTGCTATTAATACAGAAAAAGTACAGCGACGAATAATCGATTTTTCCAAATGATAGTAAAATATAACAAATACAACGTACACACTTGCGTGTAAATTTAATCAACAGAAAATTATTAGATCGAGATGTTACGGAATATATTACATTGGATGGCTTATCCAGCGTTGCAGACATTGAATTGAACTCACTTTATGGTACGACAATAAAAATTTATTACCTATAAATTTATTATAGACTTAAAAAATTGTATTCTTTATATTTGACAATCTCCGAGAGTACGGCAAATACTCGAGCATCTTACAAAATGCGAGTATGCTCGACGAATTTGTAAATCAACTTCCGTGACAGATATAAATCAGATAAATCGCGATTTCGTTTCTCGAAAATGTAAACAGCGTGACGCGTTTTATGCTCGTTACGCTGCAAATCACAATCGTGGCCTTCGTATTTTTGATAACTATAACGCAAGAGGTAACATTCTCGTTCTCTCGTAAAACAAATCTTCGAAATATCGGCTAATCTCGACATATCGGTCGTTCAAGCGTCAGGCAAAACAATTTACGAGGTCTATTTTTTAAGAGATGTCAAAACTGTCTTAAAATAAGCAAGCGAGATGATTATCGTTCCATAATTCTTAAGAATTAAAAAGAAGAATAATTCATATAATAACGCAAAGAAATGTCAAAGGGAAAATAAAGATAACAAAGTTCAATATAAGATACTCGAAGTTTAATTTTCGCTTAAAAGAGATAATAGGAAGAATAACGATGAATTATCAACTTTACCTCGCGCGCGTTAACGACCTCGCATTATAATAATTAACGTCTGAGTATGTAAGATAGTTAAGGAGCGATATTACACGACACATTAGAGCAAGAGGAATACGTGTCAGGCCATGTGACGCGTAGACGAACAATATCGTCACAATTTCGTCGTAAGGGAATCTGTTGACAGGCCGTGCGAAAACAACAGCGGGCATATACGCCTCGCGAATTGCACCCCTATAGCGCGCACAGGTAGTGGAAAATGCATCCATTATTCAGGAAACGCCAAGGGGTAAGGGGAATCGATGTGACCTAATGCTGCTGTCCGTGCGATCGTTAGGCGCGATAACCGCAGGCCGACCGAGCGTGTGCTTCTTCAACTTCAGGCGCGAAGTAACAATCGAAGAGATTGTAGTTATTCAACCCACACAGGCGTTATTCACTAAAATAAGGCGGCGTATTTACATTGCCGAGTGATATGCGATCGATGAGCATTATTATCAACTTGCAAACGTTCGCGTTGCGGGAATTGCATAAGAAAAAAAATCTTCATTGCATAAACGTGCGCAATATGGCACGTGGAATCATAAACACAAAATTATATAGTAATTGTTACACGTTGTTACTATAATTGTATAATTCTAACATAACGATGCATTGTTAAATCTCAACGCTATATATATATCGAAGAAGAGTGTACAAAAAAAAAAGATATGGAGGAATCTATAGATCCCAAGGCTACAAGGATTACGTGTTAAACAGATCGACGACTGTTTGCCCGTGCGCCAGTCGCGATCTTGTTCTTCGAGTCACTTATCGCTATTTACACGGCGATTATTCACCTGGCAACAACAAAGGAGCGTCTTGTCATCTCACCGGCGAAAACGCGCGCTCGCGCTCGGCGAGGATCTGTTCACGGGGGCGACCGGCGACGACAGAGAGATTGCGCGACGACGGATTTGCATAAGCACGAGACGTATCCTCGGCTCAACGAGAACGCACGTGACGCCGCCGACGGGAGTCCCGAGGTCATGCGACGTCTTTACCTCGCCGGGGAGAAAGGATCTCCGCGCGAAACGGCGCGAGGACGCTTTCGGAATGCCTAGACACCTGGCCGAAAATCGAGACAGACCATCGCCTTTCACATTGCTCTTGTAGTCTACACGAAAATATTCTCAAATGTCAAATCAACAGGATACTTATGCTCAGACGCATATTAATCTGTATATTTATAGTACAGAAATCTACACGGCTGAAAATAACGTTGCCACTCTAATTTGAATCAATTAATTAAATTTAATTAATTTATCACAGATTATTGTTTTGAGTGTCATTAAAATCTCGTGCAACACATGACTGCTGCACGCGCAATTTATATATCATACGTATTAAAATTCATACGTTAAAATGTTTCAAATTTATTTCAACGATATATACGCGGTATATATTAAAAGATTGACGGATGTTACAGAGCGAAAAAAACGACATTTGTCGTTTTTCGACACGTAGCGTTATTAAATGCTCGATATTTCGGTACATGAACGGGGCATCGCTAAATTTAACACAATGCACGCGCGAATCTGCTGTGTCCGCGACTTATCAATCTGTTTTCGCTAAAGGGTGCGTCGGTGCGACGCTCGCTTTTGAGGCACCAATCAATGGGGATCTTTAGCATTAGACTAGCTGGCGGACGAGCGCAACAAGAACGTCGCGATACGTCAACTTACGTCATTCGCGAGGGAACGAGAGAAGGCGGCTCGCGCGCGACGCTAAGAACGCAACGCGGTTTTTTTTTTCCTGAAGAAGTTAACTCTTTCGCGATAATGCCGCGCTCCTCGCCGCGGAAATGTCGTAACTCGAGGGAGCAAAATTGGGAAACGGATCTGCAATACTCAATTAGGCTTGCGAAGTAAGCAGTTACGTCAAAAGCGTTTCTACACGTTTGTTCGACAAGTGACGTCAAGTAACGAACGCATCAAACGTCGTCGCTTTAGTAGAGCGAAAATATTATACGTACGAGTACGCAATCAGAAGAGGGAATGAAAAGGGGAGATAGCCGCGCAGTACTGTGATAATTATCGTCAAGAATTGAGGAAAAAAGGAAAAAAAAGACGGACACATCGAATCGGAGACTCGAAACAAATCGCACGTTCGTGTTTTTTTTCTTATTTCTTTTTCTTTTTTTTTCTTTTGCAAATCGCGTGCATGTCGGAAAAATATCATTTTTATTTCTCGGAAAACGGCCTTCATTCTATTACCGTGTAAATACCGTGGAACGTACATTTTCGTCTCGTATGAAACATTTACATTTCGCGAATTAGAAGTTAATTAATATGGAAGTTATGACGACATCACGATGTCTAGAGGCTCATTACTTATGCAATAATACATTTTCTCTCGTTATTATATAACATTACTCCTGATTGCGTTCTTATATTCATTTATAGAGACAAGACATATTATAGAAAATATTAAATTTTGAACATTTTTGCAGCGCTCTCTCTCTCTCTCTCTCTCTCTCTTTCTCTCGCTGAGCTATTCAATTGTAAATCAATTATTTTATTATTCGGTGCAATCAAATTAGACTTTTGCTTCGAGTTCGCGTATCGTGAAACGTTTAAAACGAGGTCAAATGAAAGCTGGCCTGCAGTATTTTCCGAAGCGGCGTCTTTGCGCGCGTATATGCACTCTCTTTTTTTCCAATATCGATTTCCACATCGAAATCTCGTTTTCCTTCTCATCGCATCGCGAAATCCTTCGATTCGCCAAACTCTCGCGCGAGAAGCGAGCAGAGAACGAGGCAGGAGCGCACGTGCGTGCGGCGTACGTAAGTTTTGAGATCAGCGCGTCTTGCGTCACAGCGCGATTTTACGCTGCTCCACCGACGCGCACGATTCCTCTTTCCGCGAACGCGGCGTGTATTCTCTCTATCTATCTCTCTCCCCCCCCCCCTTTCATTCCGCCGTAGACGTAAAACCGTCTGCAATTTCGAAATTCCGTCGTTTTAAATCTGCAATCGCACCAAGTACATCCTCATTGCCGAGATCTTTATACACGAATGCGGCTAATTGGCATGCATTTGACGAGTCAGTTCAACTCCGTGCGATCTTGAGATTTATAAAATTATTAAACACTCCGTCCTACGCAAATAAACCTTCTATATACTTCGTTCAACGTGAAATGTAATTTTGTAATAATCTATCGCATCTTTTTGCACACGCTTCGAGACCCGTCGACGGCCGAAAGTCCTCAATCGTCCTCGATGACGACGTTGGGAAAACACGTTAAAAGTCTCAGTCCGAATCACGACTTCGGCGAATCTCGTTGAAAAGCCAGAGGTCGTCGCCGCCGCCGCCGCCGCCGCACAGTTTCTCGGTACAAAAAACCTGTTGCTTCGGCGGCCACGCGAGTTGAGTTGGCGCGTCTCTCGCGCGCCGTCGTCGCCACCGGCGTGCAAAAAGCGGGGCTCGCGGCCAAGTTCGCGGGAGTCACGAAAAATCGCATGAAAGCGGGCGCCGCGTCGACGGCGAATTGATACAGGGAGCGGCGGTTCGCGAATTCGCGGAAAGCGCGCACCCGACGTTCGCCCTTACCCGCTCGACGACGTACGGGCGCGAGTGCGCGTGCACTCGCGCCCGCACGACACCTGTTACCGCCGCGACACGGACGTTGACAGGGTACGGGCGTACGACGGGAAGTGCCTCGAGACCGCGTCGGGCGGCTTCTTCTTCTTCTTTTTTTTCTCTGCTCCGGTCCGAGAGGAACGGAGCGTTCCTCTCGGCCGAAATCGCCGTTTGATCGCAAGCGCGCGCGCGCGCGCGCGCGCACACGCGTTACGCGGAGCCGTGGCGTGACCGCGCGGATGCCGGGCCGCGGCACCGATGTCTCTTCATATGCTATTCGACAGGCGCGTTCCCCGATTACGGGCTTGCACTTACCGTGAACGGCTAACCCCGCTCGCAGCACGGTCGTCGGCACTCGGCGAACACGGCGAGGACGACATAACACGCGCACCACAGCAAACCGGCCATATTGTTTACTGAGAGGAGAGACGTGACTGACACAGCGCGACGAGCCGCTCGCGCTCGTCTCTCGCGAAAAGTTAACTGTGGCGCCATCTCGTGAGTAAACTAGAAACTAATGTCAACCAAGCATACAGTATTATCATATACATATTTATAGTATGTACACCAAAGAGATGTTATCATCAGAATTCCTTGAACAGCTATTACCATTAGATGTTAATTATTATTATTTGAAACTATTATAATTATTATATTATAACTAAATATTTTGTAATAATGTAATTTATAAATATTATTTTAAGATAAGTATTTAGTTTATTGCATTGTCAAATGTCTACTTACCAAAATGTCTATTGTCTACTTATTCCTATTGTTAGATCACACATGGCGAATCAGCTGCTTTTACTGCCTGGTACTTAGAGGTTAGCGTTAACGATTTGTAACAATGAACATGAATCTTGGTCACAGAAGTAAGAATGTTGCAAGGGTCGATGGTGCGAAAGAAAGAATCAAAAAGTTACGAAAGCCTGCAAAGAATCTTGATCTTGAGCGTAAAAATATGAAAATTCAAAAACTTGAAAAGGTAAATAAAAAAAAGGTGAAACATGTGTCAACTGAGGAAGCACAGACAAAATCTGACAATATATTGAAGCTGAACGAACGTAAAATAAATCTTATACGCGTAGCAAAGATGCTCGACGACAAGTCGCAGTTAAAGCAGAAAGTTGCGCAGCTCACATTGAGAGACAAAATGTTAACGCAGTTAAGAGCGTCTAGATTCAGATTTATAAACGAGATACTCTACAGCAACGAGAGTTCGCAGTCTAAGCAGTACTTCAACAAAGATCCTGATGCTTTTATGGCTTATCACGAGGGATATAAACAGCAAACTGAGCAATGGACAGTAAATCCACTGGATGTTGTAATATCGTCGATTAACAAACTGTACAGTATGCCTTGTTCTTATTCTTTAAAGAAATTTATGTAAGCCTCAACGCTACCAATGTCTTGATAATTACAGGCCGACGGACAGTGTGATCGCCGATTTTGGATGCGGCGAGGCACGGCTGGCTGCTTCTGTTCCCCACACAGTACATTCGTTCGACTTCCTTGCTCTGAACGACAGAGTGAAGGCTTGCGACATGGCCCATACTCCATTACTAATGAACAGCGTCCACATGGTTGTATTTTGTCTCTCCTTAATGGGTTCTAATCTTAAGGATTATATAATAGAAGCCAATAGGGTTCTCAAAAATAAGTAAGTAGTAATTATACTTTTTTTGATTGTTATGGCAATGCAAGAAATTAATGCTTTTGTTCCAATCAACGTAGCGGGATCTTGAAAATAGCCGAGGTCGAAAGCAGATTCCAGGACGTAAAAGAGTTTATAAGACTGCTACGTAGTTATGGTTTTAGAAATACGTGGAAAGACTTGTCTCACAACTTGTTTTATTTTATGGACTTCAAGAAAGAAGAAGATATAAGCATGAAAAGGAAAAATCTTCCTTCAATTACGCTGAAATCATGTTTGTATAAAAAAAGATAATTTTACTTCATTATAGCGCAATATTTTATTATGCAAAATAAATGTTCTACATGAAAATGTTCCATATTTTGTCGATATTACCATTACCTCTAGGTAATAAGCTTATATCAAACATTGTTTGGATAATTACTCTATGTGCCTGCTTAAACAATGTGCTATTCTTTGAAACACATTGCTCTATTAGACACAAGTTATAGATGTAAGAAATAAAAGGTATCTAATAATTTTGTGTATTTTTTATAAAATATAAAAAATTTACAAAAAACGTGATTTTTACAAAAAAAATAATTTATCTCATTTAATTAATATTACATGAATACTTAATAAGCGCATTATTTCGTTGTACACTACATTATTTATACATATACACAATTCGAATTTTATATATAATTGTTCTCTACAGATGTGAAAGTCATATATTTACTTGTATTTATATTTTCGTCAAAAGTCTGTGAAAGATTAAATTTTTCCCAAGACTTATAAATTCTCGTTTAGAAAAAATTATAAAAAATTATTAGTATTTACAATATTTACTTCTATTTGACTTATATTTATACCGTCTAAAATGTCTTCCCACTCATCTTTTAAATCTTCTGCTCTTTGTAATAGTAAAAGCTGTAAGTTGTAATAATGAGTAATAAGAATGTAAAAACAAATATTTTCATTAGTATAAATTATATGACTTACTTTCGCAGCAGCTACAATTTGCGCAATTATTTTATTACTTAAATATGGAATTTTTTCCTTTATTTCTCTAGGATCGGCTTTTGCTATAGATTGTAAAGTTTTATAGCCAGCTTTGTATAATTGACGAGCTCTACCCTATGATAAAACATGATTAAAATAAGTACGTACATAGATTCAATTTTTGATTTGTAAATATTTGAACGTAATGTGTACAATAAAAACTCACTATTTTAACGGATGGAAGCTCCATCAATTTTTCTAGCTCTAATGGGCAACAGTAAAATAATTTTTTACTGAATGTACTTAACATCTCAGTAAATGCCCAAAACTCAGGTAATTCCTATAAAATAAAACTTGAGAATGATATATTTTGATTTTTTTCTATTATATCCTGTTATAATAGTGATCATGATATTAGTTGAAACAACTCATTTGTTTACCTGGCAAAATCTGACTACAGAAGATGCAAATATTGATACCGTATTTAAGAGACTTTGTATAACACCTCTACTAACTTGATATTTCTCAGCAACGGAATAAACTGTATGATGGTTCCACAATTCGTGTACTATTAATGTCACGTAAAATCTATGAACTACCCTCTTCTCGACGGACTGTAAGTAATGAAAATTTCTTTTCTAAATAAAACAGTGCATTTAAATTACAGTTTCAATTATCTGATAATAAACTGACCTTAGGCATTATTCCATCACGTAATTTATTTGCCGCAGCTTCGGTTATTCCAAGAAGTCTAGCAACTTGCATTTGGCTTTCAGTCAACTCCATTATCTTAAATAATATTATACGACACAATGAATGCATATTACTAAAGCAATATCAATATTATAAGAGCGTAGATAATATTACCACATCATAGTAGATACTGCCGACGGGAGTGATTTGAGACACACTGTCATAAGGTGTGACGAGATACAGAAGATGGAGATTGTCAATTAAGATTAAATGCTTCTGAGCCGTTTTTAAATCTTCGTACAATGTATATGCGGTTTTCAAGTCTATCGGCCCTGCAGCGAATTATTCTTATTATGAAATATGTGCTCGAAAACAGAAATAAATAAAAACTTGTTGCTGTTACCTTTCATTGCAGCTTGTCCCAAATCGCAAAGCTGAAACTCAGTTTCACTCGTAAACGTGATCGTTTTTATTCCCTTTTTAACTGGTAAATTCTTCGTACACATTGGTTCTTGAGATGGAATAACAACAGTTACATTAGGATTACCAGCATTGCTTCCTTTGCTCTTCACTTTTATCACGCCACATTTTAATAACGCCGTTATTGTTTCATCTACGATTGCCTTCAGATTAATGCCTATTCTATTTTGTTGAATACTGAGTAGAGTTGTAGCTGCCAATTTGTGCAATTCGGACCTGGTCGATGCCATATTTAATAGTATTGCACTCAGAATCAAATTGTTCAGTCCCCTGTCGCCTTCTATGTATAAACTACTCAGTGAATCGTCCATTTGAGAAATTAAGAGATCTTTTACCTGTAACATAAGTTATTCCTTAGTTTTTAAGGTGCCATAAATTATATGTGTGTATATACTTTCAGTTCTATTTTTTACAAATTCTTACTTTACTGATCTCGGTCTTTTTACAGATAAGTATACTTTCTCCTAAAACTCCCATACCAGCGCGACCAGCACGACCAATCATTTGTTTGTATCTACTTAAGTTTAAGAACTGATTACCAACATAAGGACTACGTAGAATTACCTGATAAAAGACAATATTAGTAACAGCTGTAATAATATTACTTATCTGCATCATCATTATATTAATTAATTACCCTCCTCGCTGGCAAATTGACACCAGCCGCTAAAGTCGACGTGCAGCATATTACACATAGAGTACCTTCTCTAAAGGCGTCCTCTAACAAGCGCCGTTCTTCAGACGTGAGGCCAGAATGATGATAGGCTATACCATGTTTGATAGTTTTTTGCAAAATGGAGCATAATCCTTCTTCAGTCACAAGCGCATTTAACAAGGTCTTCTTTTCGTTTACTTTGTGATTATACAAACTTCTGAAATAGTAAAATTTGGATGTTTGTGATACAATCATCATATATTTAATACAGCTTATTAAAAAAAAAAACAAATTAAAAATAAGTATCATAAAGACTTACTTAGGCAAGACTTTGGTTAACAATAAGGCCACATTCTCACAGTTTTTACGACTTGAGCAGAATATAAGGCATGAATCGTTTGGTATCACTTCCATTATCAAACCTCCAATTCTATCTGGATCCATCATTGCTGCCTCATCTGAGTACTTGATAATAAAATTATATTATTTAACGTTATCTTTTACACGCAAAGATCTTATAAAATAAAATTTGATTAAATCACCTTGTAATCGTTGGTGCTCATATCTACCAACAATTCTTCGCTATTCAAATTGACTACCCACATGTCATTCTCACATTTCATATATTCTGTTATTTTAACTGGCCGAAAGTTTTGAGAATATGTGTCTGCGTCAAGAAACTGAGCGATTTCTTCTAAATTGCCTATCGTCGCGCTCATCCCAATCAAGCGTATTACATCTGTAAAAAATTAGTTTTATATTAGAAAGTGAATAACTTTTAGGAAGTACTCGTATTTCCTGTATAATTCCATTTTAATATCTGTAATTACCACTGAAGAACATTATCTTTGTAAGAAGGCCCTCTAATGTGGCTCCTCTTCCTCCAGATTCTCCAAGAAGATGTAATTCGTCGACAACTATAATGCCAATCTAAAATATTTTTTACATGTTACACAATCTAACTGCGATAATTGATTAATATTTCAGCCAATATTTCAATTAACTTACCTCGGCTAAACGTTTCGTTTCTATTAAACTATTTACAAGTCCTAATGCTTTCTCTATTGTACATATGTAAAGGCTGTTTTTTCTTCGCCGTTTGATTGGTGGATAACGCCCTTTTGTACCCGCGTATTCCTCGATTAAGAAACCTAATTTCAATGCTAATATAGCCATCGATTGAACCTGCATATATAAATTTCAGCTCAATTAATTATATGTGCTGGAGCACAAATGCTTTCAATATTTCTATCTTAAAGTGTCATACCTTTTCCTGTACCAAAGCCACATATGGAAGTATAAAAATGGCATTCTTCTTGTTACATATAATCTCCCTGTACATCAATATCTCTGCAACCAAAGTTTTGCCGCCACTTGTTGGCAGAGCATAAATTAAGTTCTTCTTGGTTCTACTAGCCAATTTTAAGCATTCGTCTTGCCATTCTACATGAGAAAAACAGCAAGCATCGATTCTTATTTAATTTAAATTTATTATTCTTATAAATTGTTTCTTATAAACTAGATTTACTGTCAAAAAACTTACGATATAATTCAGAAATTCCCTTGACTTCTTGTATCAATTTTTTTACAGTGTTCGGCAGGCCATAAAATGAAGAAGAATTTATGGAGTCTGTTTCACTTTTCGCCTCCTTCGACGACACATCGCTATTTAAGTCACATCGCGGTTTTTTTCTTAAAATTTTACATTCATTCAAGGCTCTAGATTTGGTTTTTAAAATTGGCGAATCACTTCTGTCATTCTTTTGGAAAGAACTGTCCTCCAACGTGTAGTCACCAAAGTTCGTGATGTGCCAGCACGACGCGTTCATTAATTCATCTTGATGTATTGCGCTCTTACGCAACTGACCTGGGGCTGCCTCCGCAACATTGCGATCCACATTATCGCCCAATTCAGAATTCATATCCTCTCTGTAAGACGTGCCAAATATGTCGAAGGTGCTTATGTTATTGCAACTCTCTGGAACAACTTCATCCTCGTTCTGTGAATCGAATTGCGCGAATATCTGATTCATCAAGGTCTTGTCCTGCCATTCGGTCATGCTGGGGGACATCCTGGGTGTCCTGGGTGATACTCTGGGGCTGGCCGTTGCAACGCTCTGCCCCTTGGTGGCTTGTGCCGCCTCGCCGAACCCTCGGCGGGGCCTGCACATTTCCGAAGCCGGCGAGACGTGCTGCGAGCCATTGTCAGGTTCTATGTTACACAGCAACGTGTTGTCCAACAGCAACAGGGATTCAACGGTGTACGGCGACTTGGACCGTCCGTTGTTGTTCAAAGATACTTGGCGGTCTGCTTTAACGTTGCCCACCACTTCCATCTGGCAAATCAGCTGAGGGAGCGAATCTCTGCAAATTCGTGTCTATTTACAATTGATCTCGAGTACCTATTTTATTCTCATTTGTTTAACTGAAAGGTCGAGTAATTATTTCTGTACCTGACAGCGCAAAATCCCGAGAACAATTCTACGATCAAGCAGCCGTCACGCCGGTCACGCGGTTCACTTTTATCACGGTGCGAAAATCCATAACTATCGATCGCTCGAGTCTCGGTGTTGCGGTTAGGTTAAGGTGGTGTGCGTTGGTTGACATAACCATAACCTGTTGCGATCTCACGCGTGATTTACGCGCGTCTCGCAGAACACGTCTTTTGAGTCTACCGCGATCGAAGCCGGAACGCGACGGACCCCGTCGACCGGACGAGAAATGCCGAAGAAGAAGACCGGGCAGAGGAAGAAGGCCGAGAAGCAGAAGCTCCGGCAGAAGGAGATCAGAGCCGCCAAGGAGCAGGTCGACCTAGCCAAATTTCCGTGCAACTCCCTGATGGTGAGTGTCCTCCTCTACGCTTCCACCACTGATTACCTACTACGCTTCGCGCCTCCGGTGCATAATTTTGTCCGCAGGAGTGCGACAAGTGCAATAAGAAGCAAAAGAGCCGTGCCTTCTGTTACTTCTGCCAGAGCCTGCAGCGGTTGCCGATGTGCGCGCACTGCGGCAAGATCAAGTGCATGCTGAAGACGGGCGACTGCGTGGTGCGGCATCCCGGGGTCTTCACCACGGGGCTGGGAATGGTGGCAAGTAAAAATCCGCGCGCGCGCCGTCACCCCGTGGAGGTGGCCGAGCTGCGAAACGAATTTTGTCGGGATGACCGAGATTCGTCACGAACGGAGTTTTTTTTGCGTCCTAGGGAGCCATATGCGACTACTGCGAGGCCTGGGTGTGCCACGGGAGACGTTGCCTGACCTCACACGCCTGCGTCTGCCCGCTGACGGACGCCGTTTGTCAGGAGTGCGAGAGAGGCGTCTGGGATCACGGCGGGAGGATATTCAAGTGCTCGTTCTGCGACTGCTTCTTGTGCGAGGACGATCAGTTTGAGCATCAGGCGTCGTGCCAAGTACTGGAGGCGGAGAATTTCAAATGTAATAGGGGCGACGTACACGAGGGACGCTGCGTTCCTATTTAATTTCGATCGATTATTTTTAACACCACTTAAACATTTTTGCAGGTCAATCCTGTAATCGTTTGGGACAATACTCCTGTCTCAGGTGCAAGACATGCTACTGTGAGGATCACGTTCGTAGAAAAGGTTTCAAGTACGAGAAGAATAAGGCTATCCCTTGTCCAAAGTGCAGCTACGAGACGTCGCAGACCAAGGATCTAAGCATGTCCAGTAAGCATTTAGATTATATTATTATAAAATTTTTTACATGAATTTGACTTTGTTTTTCATTTTTAAAGCGAGAAGTCACAAGTTTGGTAGACAAAATCAAGGTGGTCCATCCGAGTCCGATGATGAAAATGGATATAATTATGGTAAACCAAAATTCTCTTTCATTCTTAAAGATCCTGAAGTTTGCAATATTTATACTTGTTCTGTTTTTTTTTTTTTTACCTTTGAGAAAACATTTTCTCTTTGCAGCAGGAAATCAAGAATCTTACGGAATTAATTATGCCAATGAAGATGAGGATGATGATTATGACGACGATGATGAAGATGACGATGACGACGATGATGATGTGGAAGACGACGACGATGACGAATCCACAAGTACAGACGAAGAAAAGAAAGACGCCAAAATGCAAGATACTCCGGAGGATAGTAAAAATAAAGCTTAGCACTCATTTACCAATGTGTCAAATAGCGATAATTGAAAATAAACTATCAATTATATTATCAAAAAGTTGAATCGCGCACAAAACCTACAAAAAATATGAGAATTCAAGAAGAGGAATAATTCAAATATTTTGTAAAATATAAACCGATTTACAATTTTTAAATATTCATTACATTTGCAATATGCACAATATTTAAATTTGACAGTCCATCTAAGAGAAACGTACATGGACGATAATATATAACGAACAGAGCGAATATAACGCTCGAATAAAGAAATGATCGTGAAGAAATAAACGTTGTTTATTGTACACGAATTTTATGCAATTTAAATAAGAGTCTTACAAAATCATATTTATACACAATCATAACACATATACATTTAAATATGCGTTATACGCGCAACGTTGTGTATTCAGACGGGAATGCAAAAGTGTGAGACCCAAGAGCATTAACACTAGGTAACAATCCAGCGTTTGGAATAATGTTCCAGGACAATGTTAACGTTACATTCTTATTCCCCCTGTAAAAACGAGAAGCAAAAGACTTATTTATGGGGTACGAGTTCATCAATAAAAATTACAGAAAAGCTTTGCTCTTTCACGACAGTCGATTTTACTTTACCTGAGGCCTTTGCCGTCATCCCAAAAGTAATATTTCGTGTTCATATTCTTGAAGTCGAGTACAGCATTATCTCCACGAAGAACTATCTTATCCCATAGTACTACCTGCCAACAGACATTGATAATCGTTTTATAAAAAATCGATCTCAAGAAAGAAAATAGAATACATATTGTAAATGAATAAATCCAAAAACGTACCTGATTGAATTCATTATTTTCTGTCTGATATTCTGCCGTGAGGTATAAGAACAATTGCTTAACATTCCAGTTAAATAATGGAGTGAGATGTAAAGGCTTTGTAAGGAAAATATAATTTGAAACATAAATTTAATATAACGTTTTATAGGATAAAACAGTTGTTTTTATAAAAACTGAATCATTCTTTTGTGAATTGTGATAAGATGATTGGAAAGTATATGTACATAATTCAGATGGACTCGTGCAAATTAAATAATTAATTTTAACGGCACAGGGCCACTTGTATAACATTGCACAAAAAGGATATCAGTCTGTAGATCAAAAGTCAAGTAACCCAGGTCGTTTTTCTCTCTCGATGCACTGTAATCTGGTACATTTTTCCTGCAAATAAAATGTATTTACGGCAATTGTAAAAAATACGCAAAATTCATACATAACGTATATTAATGTAACATATATTAATCTTTAATTCATTGAAATGCATCAAAAACTGTAAGCTTCTCAATATTTGCAATTTGAATCATGCAGAAAATATTGTCTTTCAAGCACGGTACAACTTAGGTAGGTACAATATGGATCTTTTGACAGAAACGTAAGTGCAATCTGATTGAAATAAATATGAAAAATTGTGCGACAAACTGTGCGATGTAACAAATTTATACATTATTCGTACACGATACTTACACGACAACTTTAACCGTGTTTAACGTCGCGTTCGCTCTGTAATCGATAAATACTGTCGAGAGGAAACAGCAAAATGTGAGGCATGCCGACACGCTTAACGTATATGCCACGATAGCATTTCCTCGTGTTAGGAACGTGTGCATTATCGCGCCGTCAATAATCGTCCGACAATCGTGGCGTTCCTATATTAAATTAAAGCGCACTTTTAAATCGATACAGCTGTGCGGGATCGACGGATTTCTAACCAAGACGCATTGTTCCCCCCCACGATCGAAACTTTCAACGTCAGCAGCTTCAACGTGACAGTCACCGGTCCGCCGCCACGGTTTACGTTCCGTAAATTCAATCCCTATACGTCGTGGCCACCGCACCACAATTAGCGGCGTGCTCGCGCGTTTAGCGTTTTGCGAGGGAGATAATAAAAGTGCAAACCGACGGAAGGTTAAAACAATTTTTTCTCGATGAATTTGGGAACGCATCAAATGGCATCGAATTGTTGAAAAAAAAAAAAAAAATAGTACGTGCGTGCGACGGCAACGACCGTCGGCGTCCGTGTGGACTTGCGCGCGCGACGTGACGGGAGGAACGTAACAGGGGGGGGGGGGGGCGAGTCTAGTGACTTTCGAAATCCCGATTTCTCTCTCACGCGGCACACACACGTCTGGCGGCCCTGGTGGTGCGAGCCGTGACTGAAGTAGGTCGTATACTGTGCGGAGTGCCGTAGACGCAGCAGCAGCGAGGCAGGGTTGGCGGCGACCCCGGTTATTTGGACACGTTTATGGTTATCAAGTTTGACAATAAACATCGGGCGGTCCTGTATGACTCGGAGTTAACGATACGTCAGCATGGGTGAGTCGAGAACGTGATCGCGATCTCCGGCGGCGTGCCGCGCCAATTAATTTCCGCGAGAAAAAGGAGGCCGAATAATCGCGCCGTAACTCCCGACTACCCCCCGAGATTGTTCCCCCTCGCTCGTCGCGTTATCGCACGCGAGCGTCATGACAGCGTCTCCTTACAGGTGGGCTGCTCAGCTACTTCCGTAACCTGCTCGGCAGCCGCGAGATGCGGATTCTGATCCTCGGCCTGGACGGCGCCGGCAAAACCACGATTTTGTACAGGTACGGCATTCGGACACGGTCCTTCGACGACTAGCTGTCATCGGCTGTTTACACGACCATCCACTACCAGTCACTCTTTTCTCTTCACGAATCGGAGTTACCTTTGTATCTTGAAATTTTCGTCATCCTTACACCGTGATGTTATCTTTATGTCTTTGACGTCACACATTTACACGTTTTATTTTACATTCCATTTGTCACGCGATTGCATATTAATGTTATGAATATTATGCATTTTGTGATACAAATGCTCAAATATTATTATTTCGATAATGAGAGATGAATATATATATATATTTGATGTAAAATTTTAATTGTAAATGTAAAATGTGTAAACGATTGACAAGCAAAGTTCTTTAATCATTTTTTTCCCCTTTTACTCCACCAGCTGGCGGATTATAGCGCCTTCAACCTTCTCGCAAGGTTATATAGCGCACAAGTTCTTTAATCAATTGCTTCTTAGGTTACAGGTAGGCGAAGTAGTGACCACAATACCAACCATAGGGTTCAATGTAGAACAAGTTACTTACAGAAATTTAAAGTTTCAAGTCTGGGATCTCGGTGGTCAAACGAGTATACGGTATGTTGAGCTTATGCATGTATAAAAGTTCTTTCTTTGAATTTATAAATAAAATTATTTCTATTTTAAATTTCAATAACGTGATATGCATATATCCAATACTAATAAGATTATCCTTTATAAGTTACATTTTGAATAAATATATTTACTTTCAGACCATACTGGAGGTGTTACTATTCCAATACTGATGCGATAATTTACGTGGTAGATTCGGCAGATAGAGATAGAATAGGCATATCAAAGGACGAATTAATTCTCATGTTACAAGTAAGTAACATTGCTTATTGATTTAATAATCCTGCACACTATTTTTTTAATAAAAAAAATCCTTTATTTTATTGTTTGGCATTAACAATTGCATTAAAAAAAATATGTAATTCAGAATGTATTTTATCTTTAAATAGGAAGAAGAATTACAAGGTGCGATCTTGGTGGTGCTGGCGAATAAACAGGATATGGCGGGATGCCTTAGTGTTGCGGAGGTCCACCAAGCGCTCGGATTGGACGCTCTTAAGAACCGAACCTTCCAAATATTTAAAACTTCCGCGACGAAGGGCGAGGGGCTTGACCAAGCCATGGACTGGTTGTCGAATGCGCTGCAGAGTAGAAAATGATCAATAATTATGTCAGTTATTTATATTCGAGCCTTACAAGGGGACTAGTCACACGACTGTCGCTCTAAATCGCGAGCCTCCGGACTGCGAGTCGCCGGGCGCGCGATATTCTGTTTATTTATTGTAATTATTGAATTTTAAATAATTCCTTTACAATTTACAGCGAGAAGATTCGAGGAATCACTGTACTTTTTCATAACGCCGAAGACGTAATAAGGGGATCATTTTATCTTTCTATATTTAAGATAATAAACTTAGAGGATTCTTTCAACTTCAACTAGAATTTTTTTGCACTAATAAATAGTGCTACTGCTACGCGTAACATTTAATTAATGATTTGATTAAAATCATTGTCTCATTATTCATTTAATATTGACGATAATTGAATTTGATAAAGAATTATAAATTGTAATAGGAATACAAGTATATTGCTAATATACAACTCGATTACAAGACAAACGCAACAATAAACATTTTCGAAAAAAGTTCAAAATTATAAAAAAAAAAGAATATTTCAAAACATTTATCATATTTATACATAATATACTGTCGTCTTCATGTATCTTAAATTGTAATGTAAAATTAATTTTTTTTTTTCAATGTGATTAAAACAAATTCAAAATAAAACTCAAAGTGGGTGCAACATCATCCTAGCATTTATAAAAATTGTTGCACAATACAAACAAAATTAATTCTGTGCCGTGAAAGAATCACGTTAATGTTGGAAATGATTTCGAGTAAATAACAGAAGTTTCACCCTGTGTGAAATTCTAGTTTAACTGAGATGATTTCTACTGCGCTTAGCAGCAAACCAAATAATAGATGGTGATATTTTTTCATATTTTCCAATATGTATTTATATTTCCTGAGCAAATTACTAAATTTTAATAATTTATATATGATAAAATATATAACTATACTTCGTCATAGTTCGTAATAAATATTCAAATTAAATTTATTACATGTAAATAACGGCAATTTTGCTGTTTGTGGTAGATAATAATAGCTTTTATAAAACGAACTTACCTATGCGAGATGCGATCCCTCTTTTTCTACTACCATTCCGGTACACCAAATCTTTTGATTCGCTTGATTTTCGCAGCCATATCTATTCGAGATTTCACCCTCATGTAAAATATGGGACAGTCACGGCTAAAAGTACATTTAAAAATAACTATTTTGAAACACATGTCATTCATATTTTTACTCTTCTATGTATAAAAGAATATATAAAAGAATATATCCTTTAGGAAGAGAGTATTAATTCCATATTAATTAATACAACTAACTTAGAGCATATGACTTCTTGATGGAGACTCCCTTGGCATCTCTGGCATTCCGCCCACAATCTGGAAAACTTCTGTTCCAGTTTGTGCTGGGCCTGCAGCTCGTTGTGGAACAGTTCAGCCTCTTTAGGTTCGCAATGCTTGCATACCGCCTTGTCTTCCCTGTCCGGTGGTAAAACAGCCTTGCAGCCCAAACAGGTCTCCTTTTTACGTGTGAAAGCGGCGAGCGCTCCAACTTGCGAGGTAGCGATGCACCTCGTACGTGTATGATCACCCTTCAGGAGAAGCGACTCGGCCTTATCGCCGAGGATAGGCTCGAAGATACGTACAAGAGGCTTCGCCAATTGATTCTCCAGATAATAGTTTGTGTCTATCGGGATGCTATTCTGTAGCGCGTACACGGGATCTTCCGCCTTCTCGTATGCCGGTGTGCCTTTGGCTGCGCTTGTGAACACGTACGCCACTCGGTCGCCAAGTTTCGGCGCATTTCCGGCGTCTCGTTTCTTCATCTTCGCCGCCAGCTCAACGTGCGCTTGCTTCGCTGCGTAATCCGTCTTCGTCAGTTCCTTCGTGATGACTAATTGAGACAGATCGATACGATTACACAGGAGATCGCTAATGACCTGTTTGGCATAATCTACAGCGGCACTTGGATTTCTGTAACATTACATCACTTATTACTTATCTACAGCATAAATACGCACGACTGAGCACGATGAGGTGTGAAGAAAGAAATAATGTACCTTTCGATAAGTAATATTTGCAAACAAGTGTTCATCATGTTCGCCACCAGTGGACAATTGTCTCTGCGCACCGTTTCGAGACCTTTACAATCCATCTTGTCGTACTTATCCGGTTTCGTAAAATACAGGCCAGCGTAACGTTTCTTGTTGATTAAGAGATACGGAAAATACACTTTCTCAAACTCCAATTTTATAGGCTTGATGAATTTCGACGTCACGTAATCGGCCGCCTCTTTACCGAGTTCCATTGCATCTTCTATAGCTTTCACGCCAAACTTAACCATCACGGAATCAGTGTCGCCATATATGACTATCGCATCGTTTTTATATCCATTTTCTATTCGAAAGCGATCCTCCACCTCTTGCTTCGTTCGTTCTATCATGGTACGTCCATAAGCGGTAACGCTCTGCAATTTTATTACATTATGAATATTTTAGATCTCCTATCACACATTTTGTAATATTCTTTTTCGTTAAATATGTTTCAATAACTTACAGCAGATATTTCCAAGCACGGTAATTTTCCCATCTGCGCCCCCGTGAAGCCGTACACGGAATTCGCCGACACTTTCAAAGCGTATTGCCTACCATCGAGTACTTTTTGCTTCAAAGGATCCGTTTCTTGCTTTAACTCTGCCTTTGCTCTTTTTCTGGCTGTCAAAAGGTTTTCCAAAATCTCGGGAAGGATACCTTTCCTCACGGTATTCTTCACGAATAACGAATTACTGGGAGTTGCGGTAAATTGGTCCTCTTGAATATTGAGCTCCTTCTTTTTGGCAACGGTCAATAATGTCGTGTAACACAAGTTGTGCGCCATGATAATGCTAGGGTACAAGGAGCTGAAATCTAAGGTAGCTATCGGATCGTTGTAGTAGCCACGCTTAGGTTCAATGACGGTCGCTCCTTCGAATTGCTCGTCAGTACCGTGGCCTTGATGTACCGGCATTAAGTAACCCTCTTCCCTGGTCTGATAACATTGATAGATTACGCGCTTAATTGCCAATATCAAAGGCAGTTATTTCTTTCTGTAATTATATAAATTTATTTACCTTACGCAGAAGTTGAGAAACGACTTTGATTTGTTGTCCGCGAGTCAGCAAGCTGGTAATGGATACTCCTGTAACCCTAGCCATTTCCATATAGATAATAATACACATCAACTTGTCCAATAATCTAAGCGGCAGGTATGCGTCCTTCAAACAGTATACAGCGAGACGTCGACGTGTCTGCGCATTTCCGTTTTGCAGCCCCGTAATGTCCTTATGCTGGACATCCTCTTTTTGCTCTTGAAGAAAATGATACGATACCGCATTTAGAGTGTAAGATCTCAGTTTATAATCTCGGACCAATACCTGAAAAAAAGTACATATTCATTTTTATTAAAGCTGTGATACAACGAAAGAAATCGTTATTCATATTATATAAATTTTCTTACTAGCAGTAAATCGAACGGAACTCTTCCTTCGAAATTAATCGATTTGTTCTCACGACGACCCAGCTGTTTACTTTGCAGCACATGATCCTTGATTACAGATTTTATATTTTTTATTCGACCGAGAAAGTTGAAGTTCTTAACGTTGAGATGTTGCGCGCGATTAATTAAGTACGGGAAGTCAAAATTGTTTATGTTATATCCTGTGAAAATGTCAGGATCTGACTGCCGCACAAAATCAGCCCATTTCTTGCAAAAGAAAATATTATTAAATAATTGATATCACAATATAACGAATACCTTCTTTACGTTTTAAATAGCTTACCTCTAACATTAAACTTTCCTTATCAAAACTCAAAACCTGAGAACCGACGATAGGTGCGCAAGTATCGAGAGTGAAAATATTTCTTAGAAACGGTTCGGGCTCGCCCTGTCTTATGACCATGTTAGCAATTTGTATCACAGGATCATGTTTTGCTTCCGGAAAGATACCTGTAGAAAAGATTTGTAATTAATATCGTATGGTAAAACAATAAGCATCAGAATTAAGGGTAAAAAGAGCAACGACAATAAATTACCTTCGCGTCCAGCGCATTCAATATCGAAACTGAGGATTCTGAATGGAGCGATTTTTGACCATTCTCCTTCCGGCGCATGAGCTACAAAAGCATCCCATGCAACATCCACTTCCAATTGGCATCGTGTAGTTAATTCCAGCATGTGTCCATGCTGGCCACGTAATTTCCAGCTTGCTGGTGTTAGTTCAATCCAAGAACAGCCAACCACTGACGTATCAACCATGAACCTTGCATTTAAATGATCAAATGTAATGTTGCAATTTTGATAAAAACGTAACATACAAAAACGATACAGAATGCTTAAGATGTCTACGCTACCTGATATCAAAATCGATGTTACTCTCAAATGCTTTATAGTGATGATTAAACGCAGTATAAACAGTGTCTTGTTCCAATAATCGTTTGCAAGGTGCTATCAATTTCGGGACTGCCACCGTAATTTTCAAAAACCGCAATTTATCACTTCCTCCGTATCCATACATCGATTGCTTGTAGACTAATTCGACCACTAGGATGGCGTCCTGTATGTTATCCGGATTTGATTTCATATCCTTCTTTACAGCTTGATTAAGAGCTTCCTGTATTCGAGAAGATTCTGGGGTTAATTATTTCTCAAGATCAACCAATCCAAAGAAAATCATTATTTTGCTGTTAAAATAAACGTACCTTGAATGGCCTGCAGTGATTGTTTGTGAAATTCGATGGCGCTGATACAAATAGATATGGGCAAAAGCCATGGACATGACAACAGACAGAATTTCCTTGTTCCGTAACGCCAAACATCCTCATTATTGGCACAGGTCCTACTTTACTACCTGGCATCCCAGGAAGAGGTTTACCTACATACAATCATACATTTTGCAACATTGGTATATTTTTGAGTTGTTTACTATTATTTTAAATATATGGATACGTCTTAAAAATATATTACCTATATAATGATCAATTTCAATTTGCTGAAATGCCAGTGTATCAACTTGAGGATTCAAAGGTGGCGGTGGTGCTCTGCTCCATTTCGCAGATGTATTTTCTTGTTCAGGTCCCTGTATAAAAGACAATTATTAATAAATAATACATCTGTATGTATTACAACAAATAATAATTAAAATATAAATTACATTTATTTAAAACAAAAAATTATTTTTACATTTACAGAAATATGATATAGACATACTTCTCCAATAAATAGTGTCTCATCTGGAAAATCATCATCTGCAAGATCCATGGTGGCAAGTTCTGCCTCAAATGAACTGGGCGTCTCTTCGTCTTCATCTCTGTTTAACAAAATTAATATTCAAAATTTCAAAATCTATTGTCTAACGCAAGAAAAAAGTGACATTACAGTTATTTAAGATTAAATAATTCCTTTAATAATACTGATTAAATGCAAACCAATACCACCCAGACAGCACACTTTATTCGAGGGAACATCCTTAAAAGATGACGTTCCTTGAAGAACTGTGCTATGTGGGTAGTAATAAAAATTTATAGAAAGCTAATGAAGACAAATAATACTGGTTTATATTGGTACGGAGTTGTATATACATATATATCCAATGTAGAGAGAAAAACACGGACACATCTTTTAAATGAAACTGCATTATCAGATTTATATAAACAAATAAAAGGAGCAGATATCTATACAATCAAAACTTAAAAAATATAAAAAAGTGATAATAAACGTAACAGTATCGTAATAAATTATTGTTAATAGCTGGAAATACAAAAGGGACACAGAGGCATAGAGGTTAGCAAGCGTCACATTCAATAGCAAAACGAATGATCACCTAAATTTGGTCTTCTTCGCCGCCGAAGGTGCTGAAAACGGTTTTCGATTTGCTTTTCTCATATCTTTCGACGTGACACGTAATACTTATGCGAAAACACAAAATGAAGAACCGCAAAGCTCCTCGTAGTCATATGAACTAAAGAAAGGCGGGAACGGTTTTTATTCGATATCGGTCCGTCCTTGTCTAACTAACCTACTTGCATTCCAGCACTTAGCATGGAACACAACCACTGAATCGTGGACATAGCACGGATCAGCACCAAAAATTTGTGGACATTACCGACATAATCGTAGACATTGGCACGTAGTTCAATGTCCACGTTTTATGGACATAGAGGCGCTGAAACCAGCTGATCGCAACTAAATCGCGAGACGCGAGCGGCGAGCTGCGCGCTTTCAGTATCCTTTCTGCCTCACGTGAGTGTGCCTGAATTGTTGTTATGGTCTGTTTTCGTTCGCCGGGCTCGTCCCATTCGCTCGACCCGACGGAGATGAATCTTTCCACGGAAGTAGAAAATGATCTTATCGTGAAAGAGGTTAGTTCCATCGTTCGATTTTAATTTCCCACTGTTCTACTCGCTCTCGATACGATTGTTTAATATCACGGTTTTTTTTAGGTTAGATTTTGCTGCTTCTAAGCACGTGATTCAAAATTTGTTTGATAGACGTTTGCATTCGTTCTTTTTTTTCATTTCATTTCTCTTTTTAAACTCGCATATTTTATGTGTTTTCAAGGCAAAAAATTTTTAGATCCGCTTAAAATTGCAACTCTCACGTTTTTTTTTTTTTTTAATATAATCCTGTTTGGATATAAAAACTGATTTTATTATCGGATTTATCACATACAAATTATTTCCTTCTTCAGAACATGTATTTATTTTTCGTCGATACAAGAACAATAAATGGAATTGTTTGTATAGATACCAGTATTCCTCTCCAAGACTCTGGCGGACAAATTAATTATTGTTCAGTATCCTGCGCACATCAAGGATGGTTGCACCAATGCCACCATCTCAAAGACCTCCATTAAGCCCGAAAACCAGAAAATTCGTATTGAACTTGCGATGGATACAACGAACGAACGCACTTACGATCACAATATGGGAAAGCAGCTGGCTTTAAATACAGACAGGAAATCTCAGGAAAATGATGAAACGGTATTTGAAAGGTGACGAAATTTTAAAGTTTCTGGCGAAATGTTAACAATAATAAATTAACAATAAATTGACTTAAGACCGATAAATGAATATTTATCCGATAAAAGAATAAATGAATAAAATATTAAATTAAGAAAAGCCTTCAACGACCAAGGCCAGAATTTTGGTGCTTTAAATGTAGAATAATTAGAGAAATTGTTATGTAGAAAAATCAAATTTTATAGATATCTCTAAAAAATGATGACTTTCATATGACCTAAAAAATTTGATTTTTTAAATTGAGTATTGTCCTTCAAGCTGTACAACTTTTTGTCTGAAACAGTTTTTTTGCAAAAGGTGTACGAAAAAAATATTTAGGTGGAGATATTAAAATTACCTACGTTTTATAGTCATCAACTAAAAAATTGCATCACTTTTTGTTTAATCATTTTCGGAACACAATCTGTTCATCGAGCGATTGGTTCCTACTAAAACCCACATGAAAAATGTACGTTCTCTATTGTGATTAGCCAATTCACTTACTGCTTACATCTTACTGCTTAACGTTTTTGTATGTGCCATGGGCTTAATGGATCTAATCAATTACGTTCAACTGCTCCACAAGCAAAACTGCATTTTAAAACTCATCAAAATAAAAAGTGTTGCAACCTTTTAGTTGATGGCTATACATTGAAAAGCAAAAATGAGATCCATTTTAGTGTATGCTAGTGTGGGAAACACAGCAGCTTCAGCCAATCAGGCATTTCTTAAATTGCTTGATTGGCTGAGATTGCTGTGCTGCTCACTTTTTAATGTCTTCCCCTAAATGGTTTTTTTTTTTTTTTTTTAAATGGTTCAGGCAAAAGTTATATGGTTTAAAGGACAAATGATATAATTAAATCCGATAAACAGCTGATTAATGAAAACTAAATTATTCGATATGTTATGTCGCGGCGACGTGCAAGAAACGTATCATATTTTCTGCAACTTTGCAACTAAAATAGCATGTTTCTTTCATGTATAGTACAGAATTTCGATCGTTAAAGGCTTTGATCGATTTAATTGAATTAATTTTAGAGTTATGGAGAAAAAAATATTTTCTTCTCATTAGCGATCTGATGAATAAGGTCGTGTTGACGTCAGAACGGGCATTGTCGAACTGCTCGAATTTCGCGGTCGGGATCTTTCAGGACGACGAGCTGCACATCACACCGTTGAAGGCGATTCTGCACATGAAGCTGCAATGCAACCTGGACGAGAGCGAGGAATACGCCAGGGACGGGACGAAGGGCGCGGAAAAAGGTAAAAAGAGGATGTCTCCTTGGCTGACTTGTTACACGAATATTATTTACTTAAATAGCCTATGTTGAACCTTCAGAGATTTGGCACAAGTGTACGAGAAACACTCACAAATTCATTTGCTAAAATGCAGACGAGGACGAAGATAACGCCACACCGGTGAAGGTAACATTCGCCAGACATCTGCCGGACAATCTGAAGAAGCTACAGGAGCAATCTTTCCAGCATCACTACAAAAAAAGCCAAGAGGAACGTTGGATTGATATGAATTACGCGCCGCCTTACGATATGCTGGCCGAGGTACGTCGTCAGATAAAATAAGTTTTTTTTTTGCAAGGAAAATATATTAATTACTGCACTCAATATAATACATTATTGTACTCAAATACAGCAAAATTTTGCAAATTTTGTTTTCTATTTTATTATATATGTATTATATTTTTTTTTTATATTATGAGATGTACACGTATCAAAAAATGCTGAACATTATCTCGTTTATTTTTGCAGTCGACACGGATAGAGATATTGTGCCCGTCGGGCGAGGAATCGGCAAATTCCCTGAATTTGCCTCCGTTAAAATATCTGTATCTATTGGTACCGCAATTACCTGACGAGTGCTACTCGCAATCCACCTCCGAGGATCAGACAGATCTTCATCATATCATGACTTTACCTTTGCTGGATCAAATCAAGATAATCATGAAACAAGGTGAGAGAAGCATTGAAAATAACGCTTGAGAGAAAGACGGGAAAATGTAAAAATATACATATAAAGTTGAAATATCTTTGAAGCCATGAAACTTTTTGTTTAAAACATTTTTTACATCTTTTATCTTTTTAATGCTATACGCTTAGAAACATAAAAGTTAGTTTTTTTTATATGTTAGAATAAATGTTAATTATCGATATAAATTAAACAGATTTTTATATCACGTTGGGATTTGATAAAAACAAATCTATTTTTTTTATCTTTTTACAGTGAGAGTTATATCCTATGAAAAATTATGCGAAATTCTATTGCCGGAGCACGATACGACAACGGCACTCAAGTATTTGCAGCAAGTAGCTACGTTGGTGCGGGGTAATTGGGTTGTGAAAAGCGAACTGATATACCCCAAGGAAGGCCTTTCCCCTCCGGACAGCAACTCCGAGTTTATGTGCGAAGCTCGTGATTACATTGTGAGTGTTTAAAATTTATAGTAAATTTATAGTAAACGATCATATTTTCAAATCTAATTCTACCTTCTGGATATTTTCGGACCTCGCACTAAAATATACTACACTCCAACTACTTTTGTATTTATATATATTTCGATCGTTATTACATTAAATGTGCGTGAAATCTATTTTTACGTCTTTTATATTTTTATTAAGACATTATTTGTGCGATTAATTTCGATTACTTGCCAAAGTTGCTATGCGAGCGAGTGAAAGAAGCTTGTAACTTCAAATATATGAAAGAATTACATATATATAATATATAAAACATGTTTTTATGTTTTTTTTTTTTACAGTTATCACTGTTTACCGAACAGCAGTTTCTCCGTCGCGATAAGATTTTG
The DNA here is from genome assembly GCF_000956235.1 of Wasmannia auropunctata. Taxonomy (NCBI): domain Eukaryota; kingdom Metazoa; phylum Arthropoda; class Insecta; order Hymenoptera; family Formicidae; genus Wasmannia; species Wasmannia auropunctata. The sequence goes on along the minus strand of NW_012026894.1, from coordinate 1,967,621 downwards.
TCCGTCATCAAGCTGACGCCGGAAGAGATTAATCAGATTTTTACGGAGCTCGGAACATTCGATTCGGAGAAGGGTTGGCGGTTGAAAGAGCCATCCAACGGGGACTTCTGTAATAGGTAATCGTTATGTAATGGCTCTTCTAAAAATCTTTCAATGATAGTAAATCCAATGATAGCTAAATCCAATGTCCTTCGACAAATATTATATCTTGCAACTCCACTGTCCCTTCCAATAATTTCACATATTCTCAAGTAATTCTATATGATTTCATATAATCCCGTACGACCTCGTTGAAATCTATCGCTATTGGATTTACCTGGAAATTTGAGCGTTAATTAATCGTTCGCAATTCTGTAGATATTTCGAAATCGTCACGCGGCAAGAGAAACTCTGGGAAATGAAGAGGAAGCACCTGCGCGAAACGCTGGAAGCGCAGAATCAGCCGCCGGAAGTCGAACCGAGAGTCGTCGCTGGGCTCGGAGAACGAGAAGAATGTCGGCCGCGATCGGAAGTCGGTGAAGGAGTTGCCTCTATCGGACAACAACGGCGCGATAACCGAGCCGGTTAAGCATAAGAAGAGTCACTCCAGAAAGATATCGGACCATCACTACGTAACCAAGACTGAGCGTAGTTCAAAGCTTCTCCTCTCGCCTGTCTCTCCGATCGTTGTCGTCACGTCACATGTGTGAATCACACGCATAACAAGCATCGCTACAAATCATGAGATTCTCGATGTCACGTCGATGATATATTGAAGGTTAATGATCTTTCCAAAAAAAACGTATTCGAGACTCGCGTTAATCCTCAATTAATGTATAAGTATAGTATATTACGGTTTAGTTGCTATGTATTTATTAACGGAACTACGAATTTACGCGCGTACGTAATATATATTTATACATACTGTACGTTATCGTGTATATTACACACATACATATATATACGTGTATGTATGTGAATTTTGTAATATATTATTACACGTAAATAGAAGAGGGAAGTAATATACTACACAAAATATTTATAAACAGCGCTTTCCACGTTCCAATTGTGAGACAGACAATAAGTGAAACGAACTATGACAGTAGAAATGCAGTTTTAAACATTTATTATATTGAAAATATACTTACATCAGAGAGAAGCCTATTGTACATACGTACCTACCTGAGACACATCAAAATATAATATTATAATTAAAATATTAACATTATTTTTATGAGCTAACCATCTAAATTATACGAAATTATTATTTTATAAAATAATGTTTGAATTATTTAAACGACGTGTCACAAAATCATACAATCGTATTATAAAGTCTCGCAAATGATCAATAAATTGCTGTCCTGGCGAAAATAAAAATATAGCGTAAGTCAAATGTAGAGAGTGATAGAAATTAATATTATAAGCAAACATTCTAGACCGAAGCGTATATATAGATTAATTTACGTTTCACTATTCCAATTTATACCTAGAACGTTTGCTTACGCTTCTCTTTTTTATTCTTTACTTTCGCCAGGGTGATAACATGACAATTATCCTTGGATTTCCATACATGCGTTGCCAGTTGTCGCATGTATAGTGTACGTCAAACATATATTTCTATGGGTTATCTCCAATCAAACGCATGCTTCTTTCAAATACATGCGCATTATTTATAACAACAACGCATGCGCCAGGAAATCAGGGAGTTAAGCTCGAAATGTCAAATTTAAAGAATCTTGCGTATAAATAAGCCAATTCTGTATACATGACCCGTTCACAAAACACACGTAATTAAATGAATTGGCGGAAATTTTGGCTGGGTGTGATGGGCGAGAAAGGGACCGAAATGGAAACAGATACAGATGATGATGAAGTTACTGAAACCGATGAAACCATGTCGACGGAAAAGAGTTCCAAAAATATCGGTACATCTCCTTCGAACCTGTTTTACAAGTGGCTACCGGAGAAATGTCTCAAATTCTGTTTTTTGTTGCTTAACAGCGTAGCCCTAGTGAGTTTACAGAAACGGATGTTTCATCTGACATAATTTATATAGGTTTAAAGATGAGAATGAGTTAATTTCGAAATTTTTATTAAGCTTGCAGGTATAACGGCGATAATGATATCTATCTGGATGTTGACGGATGCAAGCTTTACATCTAGATTGCTCGGCGAGCAGCTTTTCATGACAATTATATTAATTCTAGGAGTGTTTGTGTCTCTCGTTACTTTTACTGGAATCATAGGAATCGCGATGAAAAGAGAATATCTCATGATTTTCGTAAGTTGAATTTAATAAAGTAAAAAATGTATTCTGAAAGCATATTTTCTATTTAAGATATGTATAATCGGTCTACTTGGAAAATTAAACGTAAAATGAAAAATTTGGTAGCAATCTTTTTTTATCACACATGGCACGTATTTTATCTTTCAGTATTTAATGTGCCAGTCAATCGCTCTATGCGCTGTATTTGTATACCTGACGATGAGTTTCCCGTTTTTCGATGAGATTACAAGAAAAACTCGGGATGACATGATCGATTCTATGAAGAGTTATCAATCTTCGAATAGGGCTACGGAAGCATGGGACAATACTCATAGATATGTAAGAACTGAAATAAATATTAATTTCATGACAGTATCATATTTTTTGATCGCGTTCTTCGCATTTTTATTTAACAGTAGTACATTTCAGTTAAAATGCTGCGGAATTAGATCATCCAAGGATTGGTTGGATCATCAAAAGAACATTCCGCAAAGTTGCTGTTCTGCACCAATTAAACAGGTAAATTTAAAGAAGCTTATTATTAAAAGAATCTTTGACGACAAAATAGTCTCTCGTTTAATACGTATATATGGAAGGAGAAATAGAAATATTACATATGTAATTAAATATGACGTAATTAAATTAAATGAAGATAAGTAGTTTAAATAACTAGGGAACATATTAAAATAGCTTTCTGAAAGCTATATCCACGTTCTCTTAGTTGTGGAAGTACTCACCGCGTCTTGATCCATTTTCTGCCAAGTAGCTGAACTTAGAGCATGTTACTTTCTTTTTCATGCCGAGAAATGAGTTAGTTGCGTTCACGCGCAGCGCACATCCGGTCGCGCCTAATAATATCCGGATCCCTCTTGCTCTTCTTGGGAATTTTCTCTTTTTCCTATTTCTCGGAAGTCACGACAGCTCATCATAATTTTCAGCCGGTCAACTGTATCCTACAATAAACTTTTTCCAAGCAGATAATTTACATTTAAAAACGTTTAGCCGAAACATTTCTATGGTGTATAAAAACATTAAATAAAAGTTATTAATGTTAAGTACATATGTTTATTAAACTGTCGATATGTCTTATATGAAAACGATACTTTAAGCTAGCAAAAAAAAAATTTTAATAAAATTAACGTTATGAACGTCTTATGAAACGTTTTTATGTTTATTGTTAAATGGTTTAAAATCGTATCAAATTTTAAACATTTAATTTTCAGTTTATATGTTTATTAAACAATATTTTGAACGTAATTGTGTTGCTTGCGACTTTATCAGTAGATAATTCCCAGACGATTGATATATACGCGCTAAAAAAGTTGAACAATCCAATAAAACATCGTAATTACTCGATGACCATAATCATAATTACCGAATACATTCATTAATATTATTATTAATTCATTAATATTATTAATTTACTTTAATCTGTATTAGCAATTTATATAATTATTAAATAAATATATCTAATATCAATGAGACAAATTTATATAAAACGGATACAACCATTGAAGCCGTTAATTTGGAAATAAATAGCAATTAACGCAGAATAGAGAATCCCCGATTTAATAGAACAATTTATGTAATTGAAATTTAGGAGTTTACATTATATCGCGTAATTTCAAACTTCCTTTAATACAGATATAGTGTTTAGTAAAAACAAAATAATAATAGAAAAAAGTACACATAACTATATACTAAAATAATATATTTATAGCATTTTCTTAGCAATAAATATGCAGTAAAATTTTTAAATAAATGTTTATGCACGAAACACGAAAAAGGAGAACTTAATACAAATTCAGTATTATGATTTAAACAAAAATCGAGTATATTATTTATCACAAAACTATTTCTCTCTAACGTCAAAGATGCAGAAGGTTGCTTTCATATTTTGGCATAAAACGAACAATTAACCGTCAGGAATTTTGGTCGCATACATGCAATTATGTGACGATATTTCTGATTAAACAGAATTAACATTTCCGGGCCTCTAATCTCAAACTATTATATTTTCTTTTAATCGCCAAGCATCTTGAAGGTTGTCCTCGTATTTTGGCGCAAAACGCAAGAATCATCACTTTGTAGGAGTTGCTTGTTTTATGATGGTTATTTTAATTTTTTAAAATGTTTATTTAAATTGGATTTTTAGTTTACGTATATATATTTATTTTTACACATCTGTTAAATTTGGACTTTTAGATTTTTATCATTTTCGCTCCAATAATGACCAAACTTCAACTACATAATAATTTTCAGTGCCTGAATATCACAGAGGATGTGTCTTATAAATCCGGATGCTTAAGAGAGGCTATAATGCTGTTAAAATCGCACGTCCAGACTGCCTCCATTTCTACGCTTATCATATTTCCACTTCTGGTAAATTAAATCTCACTACTTGCCTTCCTATTTGTCTCTGCCATATCATTTAATAAAATAAGAAAAAGAATAATTATTCACATTTCAGTTGATCAGCGTTCTTTTAGCGTTTGGTTTACGAAAGGGATTAAAGACGAATCGTTTAACGAGGGACGAAGCGATCTATTCGTGAAGACATACGTGGGTAAACGTAACTCAGAAGTGAATTGAATGATAAGTCCGGTAAAACGTTTTCCCGTTTTTTATTATCATATATAGATCATATATTTTCTGAAAACACTTAATATATTGTATCTTAAGATAGTAATATTGTAAGTTAATTTATTGGACATGCTGGTTGGATCGCCGTCTGCCGCGTGGCAGTGGTTCAAGTAGAAAAGTCCGTAAATTACTCACTCCCGGCGCTTCTACGATGATCATCGAAATGTGGGGTGTGTTTTCAACACGCGGAGGAGAAGAGGGAGGCGAAAAAATACATTTATAAAAATTGCTCGTGATCATCGTAACGCTCTCGTTTACGGAAGGATTAAAGGTTGGGAGCGGTATGTTTGATCGAATAGCGGATGGGGAGGGAGGGGTGGAAAGGGAGGGATTAAATTCTTCCGTTTTCTTTCCTTTCCCTACGATAAAATGGAGCGTCTTACATGAAATCGATTGCCTGTCGATGCGATACGAAATATATTGACGTAATGATAATTCAACGCGCGTAAATGTACCTGTCTTTTTCTCTCCATTAATCCTCTCGTCTAAATTATCGTCTAAACGACTGCGGCAGTCGACACCGCGTTTTTTTTTGTGTGTATGACGTGTATGTGTGTATGCAGTTGTACGTGTGTATACGCTTTATATATATATGTATACATCCTGCACTCGTGTGTACGGGATGTATACCGGGATCTATAGCTGCGGGAATGGGGGTCGGGGCTTTTGGGCGCAGTTTCAGGCAGGTTCCCATCCAATTACAGATATATTATATCATAGCAAACATCGTGACTATTTACAATAAATACAGTTGATTAGGTTATATAAATAAAATATATATAATATCGTATCGTTAGGTTTAGGTTTACAGCAACACGTGACAGTAAACAATTAGATCAGCGGCAAAGTAGCGTAATCTATCTAAGGTAGTGGTCGTAGTAGCTTTAGCGTGGCTGACTCTTCCGGTTCGCCTTTCGCGCTCGCTTAAATCTTCGATATCTCTCATTTTCACGCTCTCCTTCTTCCCTTCTTTCGTTTCTCGCTCTACATTTTATCGCTCTCGCATCCTCAACTTTCGTCACGTTTTCCGGAATCGCGAATTCTTTTATTCCCCCCCTTTTTTTTCGGCGTGGAGTCGCGCTCGAGAAACCAATCGCGCCGCAAATTCGTGGATCGACGGTTTACTGTTATAATTGGCCACTCTAGCTCCTCTCGTGTATGTATATATATATATATCTTCTCAATATATTCATATATATTTATATTTATTTATTTATTTATCTCACATAATCATTATTTCTTCGCGCGTTCTACTTCGTTTCTTTTTTTTTATTTATTTATTTATTTATTTAGAGAAGTACGTGGAGTTTGTCGCGATCCCCCGCGAGCGGTCGCGGGGGACGAACGAGTCTGGAACGAGTTCGCAAAAACGAGAGATGAAACTTCACGGAAGTTAGAGAGTGAATTTTTTTTCTAATATTATAATCGCGTGAGACGGGATCGGGCCTTGGGCCTCGAGTCGAGTTTTTTGGGGGAGGACCCCACCCGTACGACACGTAATATCGCGGCTACCTGGCCCGCTCGTTAATTTGACACGTGATATTTAAAAAATAGTCGATTCTTCTTGAACGCACCGTTGCCGGATCCAACAGTGGATAATACGGCTAAAGATCAAGAGTGTGTAGGGCAGTGTATGATGGGCAGTGGGGGAGCAGGTGTGAGGGGGAGGTTGGCTGGCCAAAGGGGAAACGATGAGTGTTTAGATGTGCACGAATGTCGAAGCACTCCTATTTCGCTTATCTAGAGAAAGCAGAAGCCCTCGGAAGATTAACGGAAATCACCCTCCAATATCATCACCCTCGCGAAATTACCACCACTGCTGAAAGGAGAGACCGATAGCTGCCTCATTATTACAGTTAACTGGATAGAGTTATTCGATGTAGCCGAGGGCTCGTTATTATTATTATTATTATTATTGAATTTAAACGCGATTCTAAAGCGGTTGCTTCTAAGAAATTGAATTCAACAGTCAGAGTAAATTATTTGAGATTTAATTAATGAGTTTCAAGATTTTCGCTGTTTTCATATACGAGTGCCTTCTAAAGATGAAGTTAAAATAAAGCGAAATACGATTGTGTCGGTTACGCTTATTGTTAGATAAGCGAGGGAGGAATGCGGCTCGACGATCGAGCCTATTCGCGCGGCCGTCCGCGAGAGTACGCGATGATGAACACACGCGCGAGGATGTAGATATTCACGGCGCGATTTTTGCGAGTTCCGTTTTCGCGTTTGTCGTTTCGCGCGTGCGAACGAGGACGTGAAATGTACAAAAAGGATCGCCCTTGCGGCCTCGTCGGCACGTGCGAGCGCGCGTGCCTCCGACAGGAGGAGCTCGTTTTGGACCGCGATTTAAAAGTTTGCCCGGGCAACACGGCACCGTAAAAGAAGCCGTAAAGACGGCCTAATCTTTCAGACATCGTTTGGACATCCTTCGGAAGTCTTTTACAATTTTGCGTTGTTGGGTAGTTTAGGTCTAAACACTCGCTCGAGTTAAAAATACATTACGAAGCTTCCCTATATCTCTCTCATTCTTTTCTCTCACTCTCTCACTCTCGCTCTATATATATATATATTTTTTTTATACACTCAGCATATAGATAACATTTTTTTTATTCTTCATCTATTTCAGACAGCAATGTCGTTGTGCCACTAACTATCCATAAACGGCACCGTCTCTAAAGCCGCGATGCAAAATATCAATGGCGGGTACGAACGTTCGTGGAGACGCGAACAAACAATACGTGCGACAAATCGATAGATCTGGAATCTTCATGGGATTGGAGGATGGAGGGAAATGGGGAATGAGGGAGAAGAGGGAAGATTGGCGGGTGATAATGTGAGAGGGATTTCCGACGCTAAGGATGGTTCGATGCACGTATATGGGTCTCTTTTGTGCGCGAGCGATCGGCGCGCGCGCACGTACGCACACATACATACATATATGCACACATGCATACACATACACAGGGCGAAAACGATCGTTACTTGGCGGGCAGTAATTTTGGTTACACATACTTAGTACTCTCGGTAAGGAAACATAGTTTAACGTCCGTTACGTTCATATCCAGCAAGCACAAATATGCGATATTGTATACGTATTACTTTTACCGATAATGAGTTTATCCCTCTCTCGAATTTCCACCGTTTCCGGTTTACACACGCAGACACATCGCGGCTCGCACGCCCGCGGCTCGCATCTCCCTCCGCGATCACGCGAGAATCAGTCGGAGGGATAGCCCACCGTCGATCCCGAGCGACTTGTCTTCCCGCACATTCGCGCGCATGCCACGGCGCATGCAATTACAGACCGATCACCGATCGGCGACGATCGGGAACGCTTACGCTACGGATAGGACACATCCACATGTTAAAAATACGTTTAGTCGCGCTATTGGTATTCGACGACCTCATGCACGCTCATCCTCGCACCGATCATCGGCTGATCCTCTCACTCCGTCGCTCTTTCGCTCACGCATTCGCTCCGCCGTACAAGAAAAGCACCACTTTATAATACAAATTCGTCTCGTCCTTAATTGCCTAAAGCCGCGAACGGAATTCAAGCTCGAGACCGCGCGATCAAGTCCGCACGATCGCTGGCTCCTATAGTCCTTCCTCGAGGACACCACGAGGATCGCTTTTAACTCCCCCCCCTCCCTTCCCCGGGGTTCCTCTTTCTCAATTATCTGCCGCTTCTCGCCGAGGCCATTCATGGTTGAGACACGTTACGCGCGTTTCCGTATTCGTTTTTTGGCGCCCGCTGCCGCTTTTCGCATTCGTATTCGTCACCGCGCGAATACCGTACTTGCGTCACACCCGCCGTTGATCTTTTTTTTTTCTAAGTACGACGTTAAAATATCGCTGGCAGGGCAAACGTACACATGGCTAACGTTAACGTCGTCGTCAACACCGTCGCTCCTCCCGATTCGCATTTATCCTACGCCGAAGAAGGCTGCTATGTCAATGTAAAGCTATGTATTGACTAGTTTCTCTTTCTCTCTCTCTTTCTCTCCCTGTCTCGTCAGTTCTCAACTACGAATGGCCTGTTACCCATTTTTTTTCTTCTCTCTCCTTTTTTCTCCTCACTCTTCGCGATATAACTATAATTACCTTGTATCAATGCGGTGTATTGTGCACGATTCGCACGCGCGGTACCACGGTATCCATCATTTACTTTAGGCCTCGAGCGCAAGCTCCACGAGCTTGCCGGCACGAGCCTTGCCTCGCACGAACGTAATCAGAAAAACTCCACATTCTGGAATTTAATTCAAATCTGCAAGCTGGTAATTAGCTGCGTCTACGTCGCGTTAAAACTCTCAGAGGGAATTTCGCAATGTTCCTCCTTCCCTTCCAGGCTCGCGTGGTCCGGGATCCGGTGTGCACATTCTCTCTCTCTCTCTCTCTCCCGATTTTCTCACCCTTTCCTCCCCTGTCGTCGTTTATCTAAGGCTTTCGCGGATTTGCCAATCGCGGATCGGTCGCGCAGCTGGTCCGTGGAGCGAATACTCGGTGAAACCCGCGTTCCTCCCGCGTGCGCTTGACGCTCTTACACCCTACGTACCCTATACCTCGTGGTATAATATATATATTTATTATATATATAATATAACGTTATAGTGTTTTTGGCATCTTTTGAAATACACAAATAGACTTTGGTATAAAACTTTTTGATAGTGTTCAGTACGTTTATATATATATATGCGCGTGCATATACATATCGGACGCTGCGCTACGGCGTGCTACAGCGGCATTTTTTCTTTTACCCCCTTCGTCGACTTTCACGTTTCCGGTGTCTCTTTCTCTTTCTATTTCCCTACCTCTCGGTGTCGCTCACTCGAAAGTCCCGCGGCTTCGATACTGGACAATGTCCCCGCGCGAGGGGGACAATACGACTGAGGCTCTCAAATCGCTCTAGCACATCTTGTCTAACCACCAGAGCTTACAGGACGGCGCGCCTCTCCTCCTGCGTCGTTTCTTGCTCGACTGGTCGACGGCCTTCTTCACGAACCTGACGTTGTACGGGTCCTCCGCGAGCTCGGGATACTGTTGCGCGTCGTGTATATACTCGCCCTCGTAGTTGGACGCGAGGCCGACCTTCAGTATCTCGTCCTGCTCGGCGACCATCCACTCGACGGACGTGGGGGTGTTCGTTTTGAGGGCCTCGCGTTCCCGGTGCCACGCCTTCCTGATGGCGGTCGCTTTCGCGTGATGCAGCAGCCTCTGCTTCTCCTTCTCCGCCGTGGTACCGTAGCGCAAGTTTACCACGTAGCTGGCGCCGTGTATCTTCACGTCTATCAGCGAGCTGCTGCCGCTGCCGTTCTCGTTCTCGTGGAACGTCGTGTTCACCTGACCGCCCAATCGTTTCAGCTGACCACGATCCTCGCTGGCGCGCCAGGTTTCCTCTTTGACGAAGTAGAAGGCGTCCTGCTGCGCGCTGTGCACGACGAACGTAAACGGCAGGAAGTACGAGCGATTGAACACGGACGTGAACACGTCGCCGTAAATAGCGTTAGCGCTGGGCACGCTGGACACCACCGCCTGGCCGTCAGCGGTCCTCGACACCAGGATACCCTTGCCGAACGGCGGATCGGACGCCGCACCCAGGCGGCTGGGTATCAACTCGCTCGTGTCCTTCTTCAAGGCCGATCGCGGTGGCGCGGACAGGCTCACCGCGTCGCCCGAATGCCTCTGGGCGATGTGCGCGAGGAAACCGGATTGGACGCCCAGATTGCGCGTTCTTTTCTTCTTACCGAAAATAGAGGTGCCCGGACCGAGCGCTCGCGGGACGAGGCTTTCCGGCAGCTCGTCTGGGAATAGCTGTGGCGCTAAACTCTTCAGGTCGTATCCGAGATGCGACAGCCATGATATGTGATCTGGAAGATAGAGATACGCCGAATGTGTATTGATGGAAATCGGATAGAGCGTAATCGGTTCATCGATAATATTGTGAATTTACCGGTTGGTTGACTTGGTCTGTCCGTGTGTCTGACGTCGATCGGATCGTTTCCGTTAAATCTATAAAGATGTAGGTGCGTCGGCTTGTCCACGCGATCCAAAACGTTCTCCCAGAGCGGCGACATCCACTGGCCTATCAGCGGGTCGTAAACCTTACCGTTTGGCATGTGAACGAGGGAGGTGACCTATAAATAGATCATACTATTAAAATACGAAATACAGCGAAGAACGTTTCAGATATTATCATTGCGTTTAATTCTAAATGAAAATTTTATTATTTTCTTTGTCCAGGATTTTTTATTTTGTTAATTATTAAATATGACACAATGAAATTCTTATTTACCTGATCCAGAAGTCCTCCGCAGAAGTCGACCGGTAAGTAAAGATATGGATTCGAATCGTAAACGATGTGGCCGTAGGGCGAACGCATAATTTCTCTGATGCCTTCGCCGTACTGATTGAAGATCATAATGGGCGTACCACACTGATCAGTGGCGATGTAATATTTGTGCCGGTACACTTGTGCGTAAATGAGATGTCCCCTGTCGTCGTAGACCAGCGACATCAGTTTACCGTCGCGCGGGCTGTATATCTGGCTCACTTCGTGCGGCCGTTTCTGATTGTTGTAGAAGAACTGCGTGACATTGCCGTAATTGTCCTTCCTCGTGGCCAGGCGATCGAGATGATCGTAATAGTATCGCACGTCGAAGCGGCCGCGTTTAGTGGCACGCACGAGGAGACCCTTGGCGTTGTAATTGAATCTCTCCTCTCTCGCGTTTTGCACCACCAGACCTCGATTGTCGTACTTGTACAGGCCCTCGCCGAACTTGACTATTCGGTCCATGGCGTTGTACTCCATCGGGATCGTGTTACCGCGATATGTGAGCGACAGCATATTACCGTTGGCGTCGTACTTGAAACCCCACGGCTCCTGCGCCTCCACGCCGGTCAACTGGCCGTCGCAGTCCCACGTGTAATTCTTCACGTTCGTGTATGTGTTAACGGCGACGTTGCGCGTGTACGTTCTCGTCTGATTGATGCGGCCGCGCGAATCGTGCGTGAACTCCATCCTGAACACCTCCATTCGATGGATCGTCACCGTGACCTGAGTCTCCAGGAAACGGTCGTCCGTGGTGCGCGAGAACAGCGCGGTGCCGTCAAACACGGTCGTCTCGTTCGTCTGCGGCCTCGTCACCTTGAACTGTCCGATCTGCTCCAGCGTACCCGATCGCGGACTGTAAGCCATAGTGTGAGGCGGCAGCGTCTGGCCGCCTATTCTACCTTGCACTGCGACCAGGCGGAAGTTCGAATCGTATTCGAATGTAAATTTGGCGTTGCTCAGGCCAGTCTTCGCGCCGAAATCTATGCGCTCTTCCACCAGTAGACCCGCGCTATACTGATAATCCCACTTGTACTCCACGTCCCTCTCAGAATGTATCACCTCGGAAGGTAGTCCGCTCTCCGTGTATCTGATCTCGCTCTTGCCGTCGCCGTGAACGATCTCCGCCAATTGACCCGAGGTGTGATATCTGTAGACGATACGAGCTCCGTCTCCCGGGAATACGGTTTGCAGCAGGTTTCCGTCGTGACTGTAGTGCTGCAGATACGCTCTGGTGCTGCCGGGTGGAGTGTACGTCACCCTGAGGAAGCCGAGGGAAGCCTGGCAGGAGAAGGAATGCTTGGTTTCCGACGGTAAAATGATATGTCGTAGTCCACCGTCGTCGTCGTATTGCAACGAGAACTGCCTATTGCTGGCGAGCGTGATCTTCGACAGCATGTTGAAGTCGTTGTAGGTGTATCGTTTCGTGCCGTCCTTGCTGTTGGTGATTTCTGCCAGTTGGCCGTGTCGGTCGTAGCCGTATGACTCGTCGGAGGCGCCCCATTTCCAACTGTCGATCCTATTGAATCGATCGTACGAGATGCTGAGATTGTGACCCTGCTCGTACGGTTGCCAGACCAAGGGTAGTCCGGCCTGGTCGAAGGTCACCGTCAGTAGGGGAGTTCCCGCCTTGTCGTAGAACGTCTCGCGGCTGAACGCCTGTTCGAATTCGACGCTTATCACTCGCGTGTCGTTCACCCAGATCTCTCTGTTGAGCGTTTGCTGAGGATGGCTAACTTCTCCGACCAGGTTGTACGTCGTCGTCATGGTGTTCGTTAATTCGCCCAACGACATCAATTGATAGCTCCACATGGGCAGCATCTCCGCTTCCACCGGCAAAGCCGGCTTCAGTAACGGATGTTTCGTCGTCGCTGCACTCAGTACTCTACCACCACCAGGCAAAAGCACTTCCAAGCTGCTGTTCGTAAAAGCGATAGCTTTCAAGAGTTTGGTGCCTGTAAATAAAAAATTAGGGGATACATTAGAGTAATTTTCATATTTTTAATGATATCTCCGAGGAAATTGAAATATATTTGTATGAAAGAATAGTGATAAAATAATTAAACAGAAATTATTTCTAATTTATTAATTTAAATAGAATTAAAAAATACATACCGTCAGTGATTGTCAACATCTTCGACTTTTCGTTTCTCATTTCAAACTCTACAATTCGCTGTTTATCACCTTTCGATAAAGCTTGCAACGGAGCAGATACTTTAACTAACAGACCTTCGTCGTCAGATAAGTCCGATAATAATTTCAATTTCTCGCCTGTCGGCAGTATTACATCGGTGACACGTCCCAGACTGTCATAATTGTATATGTACGTTTCATCTCCCTGAAATTTTAAAACATATTGCGTTTCATTAACAAGAAATAATTTATTCATAAAAAAGTTTATAAATTTTTTTCATCGTATATGATTAAGTAAAGAAGAGAGAAAATATTTAATCAATAAATGAAAACTATTTCTTATTTAAAAAAAATTAATAATAAATATTTTCAACTTACTCCTGATCGACTGGTGAGCAAACCGGTTGAGCCATCGTAACCCAGAGCGATCTCCGCCCTGCCGCGTTCGGACAATTTCTCCAGGAACCCAACCGCGGAGATTTTCAATTCGGATTTATGATCCTGAGTGTTCTCGATGGAGCTAACGACGCTGCTGTAATCCCGCAGGAATTGAATCTTATTGCCCGCGCTGTCCGTCACCGTCGACAACTTGCCGAAGCTCGTGTTCTTGCTGTACAGGAAAGAGTAGCGGGTCTTTCCGGATGTCAAGTCCTTCGTGGAGATGTGTTGGCCGTAGCGATTGAACACGTAGATCTCGTTTGAAGGCGGGAACGGGATACGGAACTCCCCGTTCTCGTCGTGGTTCGGAAGGTACGGCTGGAGAGCTAGGATATGAAGGCTGCCCTGATCAGCCACGTGCAGGACACCGTCCGGCGAAACCGCCAGAGCGGATATCGCGGTGAACTTGGCGTTCGACGAGAGGAGCGTCTCGGTGCTGCTGGTATCGTCCGTGCAGGTGCACGTGTCCAAGTCCTTGGTGCTGGGTGTAGTATTGTTGCACTCGCATTGGCCGCGCAATCTATCCTGCTGTTGACCCGCGAAGTGCGACATTTTCCCGGAAGAATCGACAATTCTGATGGAGTTTACACGATGAGAATCGCGATCCGCTATGTACAGCTCGCCGGTTGGACTGAAACCGACGGCCAACACCGATCCCAAGACCTCGTCCGGTTTCTTCGGATTCGTCGTTATCGACGAGTTCAGTTTCGGAAGCTCGTCGTTGTCGTTGCTGTTGCTGTTTGCGTTGCTGGTACAGTGAAGAGGCGTGCCAGCGACCACGCGCACCTTCAGGTCGCTGGTGAGTTTCAAAACCAATCTGTCATCGATGAAGTGAAGGGATCCGTCCAATGGGCTCAGGGTTAATCCGGTGGGCCATTGTAATTGAGCCTGATGCGCGGGAATGGCTCCGATGCAGGGAGCGGGTGACCAGTGATTATGATGACCGTGGTGTCCCACGAGCGTATGTATGATACCTCGAGGATCGACAGCGCGAATATTCGTTCCATCGGCAATGTACATCGTTTTATCGGCCGCAATTGCGATTCCTGTAAATCACAACAGAGATCACATTTTTCAAAAATTATTTTGCAAGTGATCCTTTAATTTACAAATCTTTTGCAGTACATATATATTTGCCATTTTGTAAAATTATCTTTCCGATTATTCGAAATTATTTTAATAACGGGCAAGCGTCTTTCGAGAAAATGAACAATGATATATTTCAATTTTACCTTTGGGATGAGCCAATTTTGCATGGATAGCTTGACCTTCGTCACCGCAGTGGCCCTCGTCACCTGGGATACATCTCTCGCCGCTTCCAACAACGGGCTCGATATTAATGCTGGGATCTTGGACTTGTTCCAACGAGAGGGCTTTCAATATCTGATGTTTCTCCGGGTCGCTGATATACAAGTGCCCGTCAGCCGGCGAGATGCATAGGTAGTACTGATACGCCACTTGAGTCGCGCTGCAAAAGATGGGAACATGTGTTCAGATTAGATTTGAAGCATCGCTGAATTTTCGACCAAACCCTGCGGAAAGCACAAAGATTAATTATTACCTCAAAATCAAGACGGTGTAAACTTTTCCTTCGGGCGTGATTCTGCGTACGAGATTGAAGTCTCCGACGTAAATGCTGCCGTCGGGTCCGCTGGCGAGTGCCACCGGCGTCAGGAGTCTGGCATCCTTGGCGAGACCGTCGCAATTCTGACACACCAAGCTCCTCTGGAGGCCGGTGCCCATTACCACTTTCACAGTGCGCGGATACTGTTTGAAATGTAGAGTAGAGCCGTCGCCTTTCTGCAGGATCCCCTCGTGGAAGTTGTAATGGTGATGGATGTCGAGTCCCCAGCCGCCGATATCGGAGATATCGACGTCGAATCCTTGCAAAGTGGCCGTCTGCGTCTCCCATATCACCGACGGACAAGTGGAATGCTGATAGCCGATCGAGATCCTCGCCTGCGCCACACCGTATACCTTTTGCTTGTAAACGTTCCTCTTGTTCCAGGCAAATGTGTGCGTCAGATTCGGGTCGGCCTCGTACGTTTTCGTGTGAAGCGAGCCCTCGATCTCCACATGCACGTGTACGTGCGTCAGCGATTTCGGAATGAACGGCCCGGTCAGTTGCATCCTCACGGTAGAGAGATAGCCCGCAGCCTGACTGCTTTGATACATCAAGTGGAGATTGGAGCCCGGAATAGCGATGCTTTCCTGCACGATCTGCAAGCGATGTTTAACGTTGCGTTAATGCGGTCGCACACAGTTACTGTTAATCTTCATCGTAAATATTGTTGCATCCGTGCAGTGTCCTTTAGTGCTTCCCTCCGGCTTGTCACGCGACACGATGAGCGATTTATTATTTGCCGTACGAGATTCGTTATTTAACTCTCTTATTTGAAAATTTTGCTCTCTCTGTGCTTGCCCCTCAGACGCGTTGAGATCGGTCACCAAGATAATTACGTAAAAATTTCATCCAAACTATGACGGCGAAGTCGAGATTTTATTTTGATTAAAGCAACGAGCGCGTGATAATGACATTAAATCGTTTGCGAGGTAGAAAACTTACTTGACTTTCAGCAAAGACCAAGCTCTTCCCAGGCAAACCGCCAACTTTCTCCGGCATCCACGTGCTAACGATAATTGGCCGTAGTGTCTCGTGATCGTGCTCCAAGCACGGGCCGTGCTCGCTAAAGAGTCCCATCGAAATCCCTGGGAAGCCTATTATATTGTACTCCGTAAATAATAAGAAACTCAAAAACGCATAACACTCAAGGACGGAACAAAGACGGCACACACGTTGAACAGCTCTGAAAACGAGGGGCTCCCTGTGAGGATCGCCCACGGGTAACGGGCGCGCGATCCGATCCGATCCGTGGTCGTGAAGAGCAATAATAAATTACGTAGACGTAGACCCGTTTTAATGGAACTTTTGCAAATGAAAAAAAAAAAAAGTGCGTTCGCTACTTGTGTTATCTCTTCTTTTCCCTGCGCGCCCGGGGGATTGGTTTCAGGTGATCGAGCACGTACGCGCGTTTATCGAAACGTTTGTGACGTTAATGGGTAACGCGATCCGACACGTAACACGATGAGATATATGTGTACCAGGTCGCCCGACCAAAAAAAAAAGAGAGAAAAAAAAGAAGAAAAAAGGAAAAAAAAATCCGTAATACATATCCAAGGCTCGATGCTTACCAACTGCCGGGCTCGGCGGCTGGTTAGATTTATACGATTCGCCTTCCTTGCTGAGGATCATCACGACGGGCGGCAGGACCACGATCTGATTCCACGGTACGAAGACGGTCCTCGTGAGGGGTTTGAAGGGGCTGCGCTGGAATTGAAGCGTCACGGCGCCTCCGCCATTGACCAGGACGTCGAACCTGATCAAAGTACGTAAATGCATTTCGAACTCCATTGCCGCCGGTATTACGTAAGGATCCGACGACGTAGGTCGATCAAGATAGTGCGCCCCGCTTTATCCGAGAATGAATGTCCGACGAGGCCTTAGAATTGGAACGCAGCGTGTCTTGCAAGTTTCTTCGTCCCGTTTCATTAATTTTCCAAGCGCGACGTATCGTTAACTAGCATAATTTTGAGATATTTCCTTATACAAACAAAAAAAATTTACTTACTGCTCGCACGCAGCAAAAATTTTTTCTGTTCAAAATAATACACCTTTTTATTTTTTTATAAAGTAAATTTCATGTTTTCATAAAAACAAAATGAAAAGGAGTTGCATGAAACTTTCAATGCGATATAAATAATTATTAAAAGAGCAGTAACAGCTTTTAAAGTATTAACGATGTGTAATTTTGAAACTTTCTTGAAGGGTTATTATGATTATGCTAGTCCTATTTATTGACGTGAACAATGGGCGAAGTAGATTTTTATTTATACGTGCTTTGTAATTTCTTCCTTTCAGCCCGTTCGTTATTTAAGTTTGTATCCCGGTTCAAAAGTACGCTATGGAATTTAATGAAGTAATATCCCTCCTCATATAAAATTACTGGCTCCTCTGAAAGTTGGAGCGTGGAAACAAAAACTGCAGAACATATTTTTAACAGGATTTATAGTAGCACTGCACTTACTGTATTATTAATGTAGTTAGATTTTTAACGTCCCCATTGAACTATTTATAAAATAATCTTCATACACACGTTTATAGAGGCAATTTTTCTGAGATAAAATGAAATATTCTTGATTATCCTTTGAACTAGAAAAATTTCCGTATTTTATTTCTCTCAAGAGTTCGCGTATTAAAAATTCGCAAAAATGTGAGATCAGATTTCACGTTGGTACACAGTATAAATTGTTACGCGCCGAAAAATTTGTCTAAGTTGTAACGCGCTTTAACGATATTATAATTGAAGGTGCATCAATGAATAGAATAATACGTACGCGCTTGTTATTTCGCATTTATGAACATTAATTACGAGTAGGCGCGGTGTTCCGGTCGTTGAATTAATATGAATTAAATCGGTAGAGAATGCCCGAAACAAAGTTTCGTAACGAGTAGATCCGGTCGATATGCGAACATTTCGCATTTCGACGACCCCGCGCGATGCATCGAGGGCCACGGACCGGAGCCGTGGTACCGTAGGTTTGCACGGAGTAATTAGTAAGCTTTCGACATCATTAGCTCGGGCTTTGATGCGGTCTAGTATCCCAACTCCTCCGCTTTCCTGTTTCAGAATTATTCTCGCCAGGATTGCTGTATACGCCTCGCCTGATGTAGTCGTTCCCGACTACATCCCCCAACCACCCTTCCCCTCCCCCTTTCGTTACAATGCAGCCTTGATACTATCGCGCAGGACGTCCAGCCCCGGACCTACATGTCGTGCTCATCGCATGTGCAAATGCTAATACAGCGATGATGACGGCACGCGCAAGTGTGTGTTTGTGTGTGTGTGTGTGTTCAGTGTTGGTCACCGTTATAACTATAAACGGACTGTAACAACGGGCGCAACTCTTTCCACGAAACCCTTTCTATCGCTAGTAATATATTATCCCCGATAGCATGACCTACTTATTTCACGCACGACATTCAAGTATAATTAGCAATTAGCAGATACAGATTTCAGATTACGCTCTTAAATGTTCTCAGAGCGCGATGGTAATGCATATATAATAATCTGGATTACGGCTCGTGGTATCCGTCATTTATGTTATGGATGTCTGTCATTAATCGTGCAAATCCCTCTTTCAAAATAATATTATGCCACAGTAATAACTACATCGGCTTAAAATACGAACAGCATAATTGCCTCTATGTGTGTAATGGTGAATTATTAATACGAATTACTATCCATTACCATACCTATTAGGGACAAACCAGAATGCACGTTTAAAATCATTTATATCATTTATATGCGTTCATGAAATTATTCCAAAAAATTCGGATATTCCGTCCAACTTTGTAGGCTAAGAAAAAATAATCAAGTCTCTTACTTGCGAATTAATATTGGAATACGCACTATAATAATCGACCTTTTTTTCAAACATACCGTACACAGATACACACACATACATACAGTGCCTTAAAAATCATTATTAGATGTAATGACATTTAAGACTATTTCACTGTGTTAGATATTTCGGATAAAGATTTGCAAAATAATTTTAAATCATTATTAATCATTACTGCATGTTAATTTCATCATTATAATTTTAAACTTAATAACTTTAATTTAAATAACTTTATAATAATTAAATAAGAGTCGCCATATAATAAAATAAGAATAGATAAAATAAGTGAATTATTGATCCTTACCATCCGTCTGTTCTGGTCAAGGTGAATCCAAAGCGCGAATCCCTGTCCACGGACACTCTGATGCCTACTATTCCGAGTCCTTGTTCGGTAACAACTTGGCCTCGCATCACCGCAACTCGACTGTTACAAATTACAGATATATCGGGGTCCACCGAAGCGGGGATCGTTTCGTCGACCCATTAATCCGCGAAATGCTGATTTAAAACGAAGTATTCTCTACAATTTATACATCTGTCTACAATCGGAATGCAGTTTCGATCGGTGCGCGCGTTGAAGCGAAGGTAGGTACAATTTTGTAAAAATCGTGGATTTTCATAGCGTTCCATCGGAACATATTGTTCGTAACTTAAATACGAAATATATCGGAATTACGTTTTAGAATACGTTCAACCGCAGATACCATCATGGATATTTTGTAATCAACGTTCATTCAAGGCTTTCAGTTTTGCAATAAAGTGTTAGTTTTGTAATAAATGATTCAGCAAATTTTCAGAATTAATTATTTTTATAATCAATAATACACTTTACACTCTCATAAGATTCCGAGGCTATAAAGTTCGAATTATGTCACGATTAAATTTTCTGCGATCCCATCGCGAACAACGGCGGCACTGTTAATACCCACTTAGTGCCCGCCTAATTAACGGGTAATGCGATCGTACTACTCGGTCGGTGGCACGACCGGTGTCTTTACGCGGGCGCGGACGCGAGCAATCGATTTCGCCTGTTAAATCAGCTTCCGCGGTCAACGGTTCAATGCGATCCAATATTCTCACTTCGCTGCCAATACAATCCGCAACTCCATTCGGCCGACATTCGACGGCCGCGTTGCCACGTACAAGGGAAGCTAATGCCTCTGGCTGAATCGAGGAGCGATACAAATTGATTTTACAAATAGAACAATGCCGCGTAGGCGAGGGGGAAGGGAGGGGGAAGGAGGGTAACGGAACGGGGATGGGAGAGAGGGCAAAGGGAGGGCTGGGGGCATCGGGTCGTGGGGTTGGACGGCGGCGGGGGCAGCGGAACACGCGCAGTGCGTCGACGATGCATTGTGCTCGCGAAAATCAGCATTCGCGGTGGCAGCGAGGCGGGAACATTCTTCTCGGCACTGACTTTCAGGATTTTCAAAGACCAGAAAAAAGGGAGGAAAAAAAGAAGATGAAAAAAAAAGAAGACATAATACTTCGTCCCGAAGCGGATGAACCAGGGCGCAGGAACCGGGAGAAGGAGGGGGGGGTGGAAGGAGAATTTCGTAGGGAAATTATCTCGTGAGAGAGTAAAAGGCATGCAGTCATGTTATATAGATACGTAGTAGGCGTGAGATATGTAATATGTAATATATTAATAGACGTATCGTATGAACTTTTCGTGGATGGAACCCGTGAGGGAGAATCGAAAGAAATGGATGTACGAGGCCAGGGGAGGCTGGACTTCTCGGCGAGAGAAAGTTTGGAATGTTTTGAAGCTGAATATTTTAAGCGAGATTCGTGTAGTGCTGAATATAATGAGGTCGATGTATATAGGTACGTAGATAATATATATAATGTATATAAGAGATATATGCGACACGTCGCATGTGTGTATATAGCTTGTTACACCACCCGTTGGGCCGGCCGGGTTAACGAATGTAACGCGGCACGTGCGACATGAGCTACGGTCCCCCGCGCCGTGTAACAAGCTATATACTCGTTTATATGCATTCGGTATGTAGATATATATATAGATATATATATTTATCAGTCTCTAAGGGATTGCGTATGGGGGCATATTCGTTCTTGGAGGATCACGCGTGTCCCCAACGCTGCGCGCGACGTCGATGGTCGCATCCCGTCATCCAACATATAGGACTATCGGCCGTTTCCAATTGTCGTGATTAATCGAGTTCGCAAATTTCAGGGATCGAAACCGGGATTACTTCGACTAGGTCAGTTCTTGCTGTTAGGTAAAAGTGCGCCGGATATAGATGACGTTTCTATTAATTTCGTATAGATCGCTAAAACAACATCGATATTTAATTTGACAGTCTTATCTAAATAATTATTCGTATAATTAAAAAACCAAGAAAAATTCCTCGTATAATATTCACAATAATTTATAAAAGTAGTACAAATCGTTTTGTTTAAAATATAAACGGATTAGTATTATAAATAATCAGACACACACTTTAACAATATTCGATTATTTTTTAAAATATTAAAATGCATGTTTTTTATTTTCGCAAGACTGAAATAGTTGAGTTTTACGTAATGTATTTAAATTTTCATCAATTTACCTACATTTTACTCTTCGCCAATTATCGCTTTTTTATCGTGGCGAATAAATATAGATCGATATCGCATTGTTACGTATGCGAAGAAACGAAATATGATATCACTGTCGGGCAATGCCCGCCGGTTTCGATCACTGATCGTGCCTTCGTTTCGAGTGACTTGGACATTAAACTGTGCCGGGGAGGCGGGCGCTGATCCTCCAAGTGCGAGCATAGCAAGGTGGCAGGCACAGTCGTCACTACTGTACGTCCAAACCCATAGTGAATGATAAACAGAAAAAGAAAAACGGATGATGCACCGAGATCTCTAAAGGCAGTCGTAGTCAACCTATATGCAAATAACGAAAGAAGAGAATGCACACGCGCGACGCGTACCTAACGCCGTTATAGGAATTATTAATCTAGCTTATTCTTATTCTTTTTATTCCTCTTTTTCCTTCTTGCCGCCGAATTTTACGAGCAAATATGGCGATCTCATATCGGCGATCTCATTTTCTTTCTCTGTCGTTGCGTGAGTCTTTTTTTCTCTCGGTTTATCTGTCTTTTCCTTTTCTCTCTCCGCCTCCTCTTCCGTCGTTCTCCGCGCGAACGAGGACGTCGAGGACCGATCTCGGAGAAATACCAAGACGCACGAGAGACCGCGAATTTTCAGTCGAAATAATCTCAGCGGAATTAGCAAACGTTTCGTCGTTTTCAGTAAGTACTCCGCGCCAGAAAGAAGCATCGTTAAGTTAGTAAAGCGGGAATCTCGAGGGGGGGGGGGGTAGACGGACGAGGTAGAGCTCGGGATTAAGGTCGGGTCTGGGGTGTGTGATCATTTCGGTGGGTTTCAATTTCCTCGGATATATCGGATAAAGACAGACACAGGGCGTTGGTGTCGGGGGTCATTGGCACATTTTAGACAGGTGATAATAGACGCAGACAAGGGACAAGGAGAGATGGTCCTTTGGGGTCCTTCATCATGAACTGTACGGTGCCGATTATAGCAATACTTGCCGATCCGATCGATAGAACAGAAAGCGAACATGTACACTTGTTGAGTTATTATCTCGTGTTCGTATCGTATGTATATATATATATAATAATATATGATAGAAAAAGGAACAATATAATAAAAAGAACGCAACAGAGTCGTTCACGCAAGAGGCGCGCAATAAGGTCAGCGTTCGTGTAAAATGCTAGGACGTTCACTATAAGACAAGTTCGACAGGATGGTATACATAAAGTGCAAGCCTGGCAAACACAAACAACACAAGACCAGGTTCGTAAGTACACGACTCGTAACATACTATTATGTATATCAGTCATATGGCTAACGCATCTAAGGGACAAGAAGACAAGACATAACAGAAAGGGGAGACAACAATCTGACGACATATCACAGATAACACAGAGACAATTCGTACGGTTTGACTTTAATGTATACGTGAAAGAGCTCTTGCCCATGGACGGACGCTCCGGATGATGCGTACAAGCGTATATATATTCATAAGCGAGATAAGAGATTACCCGATGACTAACAAGATTCTGTATGCCGTAATAAGGAAAAAAACGGCACACAGAACCTTCAGGATATGATAGTGGTAGTTATTTTCGGAACGTACCGTTTCTTTTTTTTTTTTTCCTGCATGATTAAACTTCGCCCTGGATCTATTTCCGACGTGGATTTTACACAAAACAAGAGAGAGAGTGTTCCACAAAGAGGATTTTAAAAAAGTAGGTTACCGAATATTTGTTGTAAATTCGATATCAATACCAGGGAGGATTGTTTCTCGTTCGTATGTTTTTTCGAAGTCCATGGCGTTTTTATTTGCGAACATGTATTCGACTATTTTTATAAAAATATAGACGGAAACCCGACGAGAGACGCGCGCACGCGGCGCTACCTCGAGCGGGATAAACCGCCGCAAAAACTGTCGACGACTCATCTCCTGTACGTATCAACGCGAGCGTGGCCATGGGGCGCGAAAGTGAATAAAGACAGATAGGTCAGACAGGTAGATAGAGGCTGAGAGAGAGAGAGAGAGAGAGAAAGAGAGAAAGAGAGAGAGAGAGAGAGAAAGAGAGAGAAAGAAAGAAAAAGAGAGCGGACGAAGTAGAATAGGGGGTGGTGTCGGATGAAAGAGATGAGAGACAAATAAGCAAAGTGTGATCAAACATTGGCGAAACGCAAATATTCGTATAATGAGAAATAATAACAGGCTGTTATATGGACGGCGTAAAAACAAGGAAGGCAGTATGAGAGACAGAGAACGAGAGAGAACGAAACGTAGGAAAGTAAATGACAGTGTTAGGCAAGGCTAAAGGTTCGATATATAAATACATAAGTGTTACATATTAATGGGTCATACGAAAGACATGTAAGATGAATGTACGAGCGAAACGAGCAATAGATGATACTTTGTTCTTTCTTTTTTTTTTTCTTTTGGATAATGAACGATTAGCGAGAGCTTGAGCTGCAACTTACCGCGGTGTAAAGGAACTCCAGAACGTACTACGTGTGGGAAAAACCAACGAGAAGAAAGGGCGTTACCACGGTCACAGAACCCGCGTTTGCGGGCAAAAAACGAAGGCGCGTGCGCAGCATTGCGCGAGCAATCGTTTCTCGAGCAATTGCCTCCCGAAACGGCAATTTTTCTACTATTGCGAGCGCGATCGCGTGCGTCTCCGACCGCCGCGCGCGTTAAAACTGTCCGCCCGCGATCTTTGGTCGCGATCCGGGACCGAGGGCAGGCGTCCGGCGCCTTTTCCCGTCGTCCGGCTCCGTTCCGGCACCGGCTGGACCGGCACGGAGACCCCGCGAGTGCTCCTCGCAATGTTCCGCACGCCATTTACAGAAACAATAGACGTAGACACACACTAATCAAGCGTACCCATCACACACGCGATCCTTCCAGTCACGCAACATGAACGCAGTCACTCTCGGACTCATTCAACATAGAGTGGTATACAGTGTGACAGACACAAGTTGGAAACTACGCAACGCATACACATATGTATATAATGATGTATATATATATAAATGGGACCCGGAAAAACGAATGACCGAATAACCGGTCGTATGTTAATACACGGCATCGTTCCGACCGGGGATGGTGCCCCATGACGCCCACCCTCGGCGCGACGGGCACCCTGACGAAACGACCGAGGGAAACTCTTATCAGTTCGGTCTAACCAGGGTCGAAAGGATCGCCCGGACCGACGAGAGGAGATTCCATCGGCGTCGATCTAGGGCCCGGGCTGAGGGACGATCCTCGAATATTGATTACGCTGTCCGAGCAACCTCAATGCCAGTCTGAATACCTGATTCACGGCCGGAGCGCTTGTATCCGCGAGCATCTTTCTCGTTTGGAGCGAACGCGCTCTAAAAATCGCGTTAACGTGCAAATAGCTTCTCGAAGGAGATACGAGAGTTCTGATAGTGAAAAAGTATTCCAAGTTATTCGTCAAACTTACAAACGCTCTAAAGACGATTGATGAGAATGATGGACTTAATAATTGTTCGTTGTTGAAATATATCAATAGAATTGAAATGGCGTTGTTAAATCTTCATTTCGATGTTATGTAGGAGTTAGTTAGATTTATTAGGTTAAATCGAGGGACAATTAACAATATCTTATTGTCGAAACTTTTAAATGAGTGCAAGTGTTGGCCGTAAGTGTTACTCGGAATGGTAATCGATATTCCAGCGATATTACGAGACGAATGGACAATGGACAAAAACAATGCTCTAAATGTTCGACTTCTGGAACAGTCTTCGACGACAACATGGACCTTATTATACGCACCGTATAGAAAGTTTTCGTGGAGCAAAAAGAAGGAGACGGTACGAGAAATTTCAAACTTGTGTCTACCATATCTAGAAAATACTTTTACGAGTGGGCGAGTCACGGCGCGCTTGTGCTCTTTGACATCGATAGCTCTCTGCACAGAGACTTTTCACAGATAATTGCAAATTCTCGTTAAGGGAGTTTTGATCTCTGCCCGTCTGACTCAACCATTCGTACGCTTTATCTATGAACTCCTTCCTCGTAATCGCTTAACGAATGGCCAGATTATTGGTGTCGGAAAGCAATTTTGAAAATTGTATCTCTGTCCTTCCTTATATATGTTAGTTACATTGCGCGCAGGCCGAATACTGTTTTATATACTTTATGACGATAACGAACAGTGCCTAGAATACATTAACGCGTGAGAAATGAACTAATAAGGTAATACAAAAGCAAGTCTCTAGCATATTTCTCTCGTTTATGCAGACTTTCGTCATTCAGTCCGTAGGCAGAACGGAGCCTTTTTTTTCGGTCTTCGGCTGTAGGGTGATTGGTAATCTGGTGGTGGTAAAGGGTTACACACAGAGGATAAACACTAGACAAAATACACGATACCCCCGACGTGCCGTCGCGGCTTCTTCCAGCTGAGCCGCATACATATCGATAATCATTTCTTCAGTGCCGAACAAAGGCTGATTAAAGAGAAAATGTTTTTATCTCATTAATCTTTAAAAAATAAACTTTTTGTAAATTATATTTAGCTTATATATTTTTTAAATCTCTTTATCATTTATTTGGCTGTTTGAAATATCATTTCAGTTGATTTCACGTGTGAAATGCGATATATTCGTCAATTATTATTAAATTAGATATATTGAAATATATCTCTTGTAAATTTTAACGATTTTCAATCACAAGTTTTTCTTAAATTAACAACAAATAATATTCTCTTCCTTACGTGACATATATAAAGATAGAAATCAGTTGCAAATTTAACATACATTTATTTATTTATTAGCGTTCGTTATAATAATTTCAACTACAAATGTGCATTTAAAAGTTTTATATCGCCAAAGCGGAGATTAATTAACGGAAAACCTTTGATTGGCAATGATTTCGAAGTAATTATCGATACAATTGGCATTCGGAGGGGGGAAAGGGGTGAAACACTAGGAAAGGATGGTTAGAGGGGGTTGCAGGGTGTGTCACCCACCGGGGGCTCTCCTGATATTTCAGCTGTTACGGATGTGGATTCATGACGATTCGATCAAATTTTTGTAGCTTTCAATGGCCGCTCACGATGGGGGAAACATCAATTTATTAAATAATTAATCGCATGTATCCTCATTTAAATAATATTTGCGACACGTAACGTCCGTTCGTGTACCAATAGTTTCGACGTGTGACATGTTTAATCAACGAAATAATTTATATTGCGCTGAAAATTATATATATAAAATAACGATATTGATAAGACTACGATGATTTTGTAAACTGTTTTGGCCCACCATTTTCGCGACTTGATTCTGTTTATTATCAATTTATAATGCAGAGCAGGGAATATGCAGATTCTTTCATAATATCAGATTTTGCGTATCTATTTTGCGGCTTGTATTGTATCCGTATTAAACGTATATTTCATAAACAAAATTTATATTACGCTTTTCCACAATAAATTAAAAACAAGTTACACGTATTCAAAGCTGAAAATATATTTTAATTAACTTTGTCTCGTCCACGTGAAATTATTGGTGCGTATATATCTCATGCACGCATATGCAAGACATATACATATCCTACACGTAAAAAAATATATGTAATAAATAAATATGAGAAAGTATGTACCCCATCGTAAACTGGTACCACATATTGAAACGCGTATAAGTTACATAATAATATTCATAACTCGATAACCGCGTGCAGCGTGACGCGATGTATTGTATTTTCGCACATTAAATTTGTCAGTCCTGTAAACTGCAATTTTGAACATTAATAACGCTTTTTAGAACGTTCACTGCACACGTCGAAGACAAATTCACGGCGTGCTGTACCAAAAAGGAACGAAAGTGCTCAACCAAACACGATGATACGCGGAATATTTCTGGCTAACGATAAAACCGAGGAAAGTAATGCGCGGTCGCATGAAAGTCGTAAAAAGGCCAAACTATGACACGCAGCTATGCTATTTTATCTTCATTAAATGTCATATGTGCAACGTTTACGATCGACCGAGTCGTTGCCCGCGTTTATGTTCCCCTAAAGCATTAAAAATGCAAAAATAAAAAATAGAAAGGGAGAAACATCCGCGCGCGTGTGTGTTGCGCGGAAAAATCCGTCAGAAATTTTATCGTAGAAATGGCGAGTTCTCGGTCGTTCGGACACGTCGCTCTCGCTTATCTTATGAAAGTAAGAGACTAAGCGAATTCTAATTCGAATTTTAATCCGTCCGGGTGGAAATGATCGATCTTACCTTTCCGTGTACTCGTCCATGTGGGCGTAGCTCTGTACGCTGTTCTCCTCGACGAGGAACTTCACCCGCTGATAGAAGGACGCTGTGACGCTGGGCGGTTGCTTTCGGAGAAGTACGTCCACGGGATTATTACTAGCAAGGCACATGATATGTTCTGAACAAGCTTCGTGCGTGCAGCACTCGCTGTCAGAGCAGTCCATCATGCCATCTGAGAAAGGCAATCTATTAGCTATCCACTCGAACACGTCTCGAGATTCTATTTCTTAAACGATCTTTTAAACGGTCTTATCTCTCTTGATTATTTTTATATCTTTACAAGCTCAACAAACGATTGGATACGATCAAAAATTGGTACTTTGCTCACGCTGTGTACATTACATTTTAATGCTATATCGAACGGAATTAGCATTTTTCTGTACAATTATATTATCTCAGTAAATTTCTTTTCCCCCTGACTTCGCAAAAATAATATTAGATGAGCAATATAGTATGTCATTAATAACAGTGTTGATGATTAATGCCAGATTATTATTTGAGGAACTTACCTTCGTCATTGTCAACGTAATCATTACATTCCAATTCGAGTCGTATGCTGCAATCTCTGCCGGCCCACCCGGTCGAACACTCGCAGCTATATTCGCCGTCCTGCAGGGTGCACAATCCGTGACGGCTGCATCCATTCTCGCATCCGGCTATTAAAGGGAGAGGACCATTTTCAGACACCATTTTCAATAATTACAGCCGACTAATCGATTATTGAAAAATGATAGTGCGCCGCTTCGTATCGGGGAACTTATTATCGACGGCAAGATATATATATATATGCTCGCGGGCAAGGTAAAGCGCCGAATTTATTACGAGAACATAATCTCCGATATTTTACGTACGTAAAGTGCAATGTCTTCCGTTCCATCCTTGGCTGCACACGCAGGTCCCATTTTTGCACTGACCGTGCTCGGCGCAACGCAAATCGCACGGTTTTTGATCGCATTTCGTTCCGGTCCAGTCATCGTGGCATCTGCAAAACAAGTGTGCCTCACATCTTACAGATCTTAATTGCGGACGTCAATTAATTTCCATTCAACAACGTATTGAAATTACGAAATAAAAACAATATTCACGTGGAGAAATATATAATAATACGCGGTTATTGCATTACTCGCATTTTGGTATACGTTAATCGTACTTCGTAGTACCCGATACGCAAATGTTTCTAACAGGATTCGTTATGTTAAACGGCGGTATCGCCGAACGCTAAAATAATTTCTCGCCGTTTATACCGGCTGCAATAAAAAATGCGAGTTTGAACTGAGTTTCGAAGTTGTTCTGCCGTAGTGAGGAGAACTTTTTGCACTTAGAGCCTCTTTTACGCCAACTCTCGGGGATGGAACGGGGGGAGAGCCGGGGAGGAAGAAAGGAGAGGGGAGAGAGAGAGAAAGAGAGCGGGTGGTAGACGAGAGGCGTCAGCTTTAGAATATGAGAAAGGAGATCCTCTCCCGCGTCCTTGATTCTGACAAAGGAAAGTGGGAAGGGACGAGGACGGTCCTTCGAGTTGTGATAAGTTGGCGCCTCGTAAGACAGAGCCTTTTTCTCGCAATTTTTCACCTTTTTAGCCTCAACTTTTGTGCGCCGCGATCCCGGCGAGCAATTTACTCATTTTTAGGCCATTCTTCGCCCACATCTATCCCACAATATTTCAATGTCCCGACAAAACGTTACTCTTTCTCTTTCCTTCCCGCGCGCGGATTACTATTAAATGCACCGCGACGTGCCTCCCCACGTTGCATTCGTTGAAAACTTTACGACGTTTCTCACTCTTCGACGCGGCATTACCCGGTAATCTATTCCAGTCGTAAAAGTTGCAAAAAGCTCGCACGTCACACTCTGTGAGGCAGACAGAAAGAGAGCCGCGTAAATGGCCGCGCCACGTCCGCACAATTCCGCAAATCTTCCGCATTAAACAATGATCTCGCGCGAGGTGCGGGCGTCATATGGCAGCGAAAACGAATCGAGGTCGCATGGAATTCCTTTAATCCGAGAAAAACGACCCGGGTGTTGAGACACGCGTCACTTTCCTCGTTCAATCCCGGCGAGAGCGGCTGTTGGCCGGCTGTGTGCCGGTTGCGCCAACGGGTAACCCAATTCCGGAATCCCGGTCGCAACACGCCCATGAAGGACCCATAAAGGATATATATATACCTATATATATATGTGTTTGTGTGTGTGTGTGTGTGTGTGTGTGTCGTGTGTATATACTGACTTGCAGCGGCCTTGCTCGCAGGATCCGTGAAGTCCGCAGTCTAGACCGCAACTCGGCTGCGAGCAATCGACCCCGGTCCAATGCTCCTCGCAAACGCAGGCCGCAGATTCGAGGTCGTACGTGCCGTGATCGGAGCAGCCGGGCAGACACTGGTATACCTGCTGATCGACCTGGTTGCACCGCTCGCCCTGCCAGCCGGCCTTGCAGTAACACTTGCCGGAGACACAAGCGCCGTGGCCGCTGCAGTTCGGATCGGAGCAGTCGGCTGAAAGTTCGAGAGAGCGAATCGAGCGCGCGTTTAGATTAGAAATCGTCGCGGTTTTTACAATTCGGTGCAAAGGCCTTGGAGCCTTTTCGCTAAAGGCTAAAGGCTTTCTCGCTCGCGGGGTGTGAACGCATCTCCGGCGCACCCCGTCAGAGCCCATCCCCGTCTCTTCCCTCGCCCGTCACGCCCGGGCGCCGCTGATTGCGTCCATGGCGTGGACGAATGGACCAACTTTTTAAATTATGGCATCGGAACAATTGCATTATTCCCGCGGATCCCACCTGCCCCGGGGAAATTATGAAACTTAATTCCAGAGCGTCCTCGGCGCACAGCAGCGCCGGCAGCGGCGGCGCCGCCGCCGCCGCCGTCGCGGGCCGCGTCGCCCGCGTCCGCCGTGCCGCGTTATACGTATACGCGGGACGCAAGAGATGAGAGGAATTCCTGGCGGATTCTTCTTGCATTATGTATGCGCGACGTTGATCGAACGGGATCATAGATTTGTTCGCTTTCATTAGAACCTGGCAGGTGCGTTCGCGCACCCACTGTGGAACGTGGAAACGCGAAACGCAGTAAATTGAGCGTTGAAGTATGATACCATTAAGCGTATTTAATGGTACATACAGAATGTTTCTTTGAAACGAGCGCTTTCCGGTAAAAATATTGAGACATCAATTCTTAAACTATGAACAACAAGAGAGAGAGAGAGAGAGAGAGAGAGAGAGAGAGAGAAACGATAATTTTAGAATTATTTATTTGGCACACTGAGAAAAACTCTTGTAATGATATTCAAGCCTATAGATAATGGTTACTGAACTTTGGTGAAATAATTTCAAGCAAACGTTTGGTTAATATAAATCAATCAAAATAAATTAAACACTAATTTTACTTTTGTAAATATTAATAATATTTAGTAGTTATTACTAAACGAGTAATTATACTATTATTATTATTACTATTACTATTATTATTTGATAATATTTAGTAAACATTGCATTAATACGTTAAATAAAGTATATTTGATATCTATTACCAAACTTTTTTCTCAGTGTACAGATGAGCAAATTTTTATTCGAATAACAGATAATAAATAAAAAAAACAGGATACAATTTATTCGTAAATAATAAATTTTTATTCAACAATTTATTCAACTAATTAAAAATTTAAATAAATTTTTATCTAAATAATTATTCGAATCATATAATATTCGTTCTATTATTTGTATAAATAATATTATGAATAACATTATTTTGTTATATTATCAAATAATGTAATAATAATTCAAACAAATAATTATTTACGTATTACTAATGATGATATAAATAAAATTAACGTATATATTTTTATATATAAAAAATATTTTATTTTAAAGACATATTAGAAAGTTGAGAAAAAAGCAAAGTAAACTCAATATAATCAAACAGAAAATTAAATTATATAATTAAATAGAAAAATTAAACACAGTATTAATGCATTTTCAAATGTCTCTTTTTTTCTCTCAAATTATTATTTTTTATTAAATAAAAATTCAAGTAGTATATTAATATTATAATTTTATTCATTAACATGTAAGATAATCATATACTTTTTTTAATCAAAACTTTTATAATTCTTTCGAGTTGGGGACCTTTCTTTAATAACAATACGAAAAAAGAAAATAATATGAATAATGCAAATAACGTACAATGTGACTAATGAATAATGCAAATAATAAATAAAATTGCATTTAAATAATAAGTTAAATAAAAAATTATTCGAATAATATCCAACTTTATCATTCGGTGCGTAATTGAGTGGTGAAAATAAATCTTTTGCCGGGATTTGAAATAAAATACATCATAAAATAAATCACGTATGTATTGTATCGTGCAAATATATAAAATATAATATGTGGAGATTTTGCTATTGCCTTTAAAGGAAAGTCTTTTAAAAGAAATAGGCCAGTCTCTTGATTCGGATTCTTATTCGCCAGTTAGTTCTCATTTGCCGTCGCGTCGCAACTAATGCAAATCCGTTTCCGCTCTTCGAATTTATCGTTCTTACGATTGGAGCTGACATATTCCACTGACGTGGAACTAATACCGTTTTCGTCTGCGTTTAGGAAAAAGCGACGGGCGAGCGTATCTCTAACGAGGACCGTGAGAATGTCAGAGACGAAGTGTCTCGTTCCCGGCGAATAATCTCGTCATTTATATCGTACGTCACTCAGTCCCCGGAAGTTCCGGGGGTTCGCGAAATTATAACGTATCGAACGCAGCTGCGTGCCGCGCGCGCTGCGCGCTCGTGTATTATTCAAATTCCCGCGAAACAATACGAAACTAATTGTCGCGCCGAATTGGCATGGCTTGACCCATATGTAAATTTGGAGAACTCCGCGTGCATTAATTATAGGTTGTACACAGGCCGGCTGTGTTCTCTACCGACGGGAACTCTGCATTACTAATATCTTGAATCTCCCCGGATAGAGAGCCAGAGCGTACGCTTGAATTATGGGAAAATTAATGGTGCTGTGACAAACATGAAGAAATAACGATCCCGGGGGCAGAAATAGATGTTCGAGGTAAACGTTTCCCGTCACCGGTGACTTCCGCTAAGCCGTTTTTAAGGCTGAAATATGTGTCGTGGCGTCGCGCGCATTTGCAATGCAACGGTCATCGATCGCGCTCGAACGATCTTTTCAAACCCGATATTCCGATATACCGTCGACCTTATCTCTTTTTCATTTAATGTAAGAAAATATATATTTAATTGAGAAGCCAATAATTTGCTCCTAAATTTTTCAGTGATTTGAAATGAGCTTCTCAAATCTTTTCCTACGCGTATGTCGCTCGATTCTCAATTGTCAACTTACGTTCATCACAGAAAGCGCCCTTCCAGCCGGGATTGCAGACGCAGGATCCTCTAACGCACTGGCCGTGCTGATTACAATCAGGAACTTGGCAGTCACCTAACGGTATATCGCACTCCGCGCCTTTCCAGCCCTCCTCGCAGTGGCACATACCACCGCCGTATTGCCCGTGAGATGAACACAAAACCGGACACACGCTTTTGCTGCAATCAGCACCCTGGAACCGTCACAAGGTTTCGTCTCCTTAGCCTTTAATCTTTTCAGATGGTACATGGACGGATAATTTAAGAATAAATCTCGCAGAAACGCACCTGATATCCGTCTATACAGTCGCATTTGCCAAGATAGCAAGATCCACGTCCGGAGCAGTCGTTGGGACACGTGGTGGAGACACCTTCGGCTTCCGTCACGACCAGGGTGACCTTGTAAGGCTGCAATTCGTCGTTGTACACGGACAGGAACCAGTCGCCGGTGTCGAAGTACTGCAGCAGGCTGACGTTGACCATCAGCGGCTCCACGATCGTTCTCTTGATGAGCACGTGCTGATAAGACGCGGGCGGTTGCGCCGCGCGCTCCACGCGGACCACGTCCTGCGGGCTGCTGGACTGCATGAAACTGACGGCCTCCGCGGTGATGTCCCTCTTCAGCCTGTGAACCACCCGGCCGCCCTTCACGAACTCCACGAAGTCGTACTGCGTGACGCTGGGCGCGACGTTCCGCCTGCCGTACACCGCGAAATTCGCGCCCCACGGCAGGGTCAAGTTCAGCCTGATAAACGCCGGCTGCTTGTTGCGGAATTCCGTGTTCCAGAAGTGGTACGGCTGAATGATGGCGGAGTGCGCGACGTTGTAGGCCTGCAGCTCGAGCACGGCCGGCCATTGCTGCGCCGATTGCTGGATCTGCGGGTCGCTCTGCTGATCGCCGGCGCTATCCGCGGCGCTCGAATGCTCCGCCGTGCTCGTAGGCAGGGATTCTACGAGGGAGAGACACGGGGATGTGACACATTGGATAACGCAGTAGCATAAATCACTAAGAAAGTCGCGGCGCACGTAAAATCGTCTAGCGTAAAATCTAATAGTCTTTTTATGAAAAAAAAGAAAAAGTCTCTTATTTGTCTGACTTATACCACTGCAGGACGACTTTCGTTTTAGATTGTAAATGTAACCTGTATAACGTGTAAGTTTGACGAATAAAAATAACTAAAAGGAAAGATATTATATATTATATATTACACATAATATAATAATATATAAAATACGATATTGTACATCATATTTATTTTATTATATTATATTTTCAGAAAAAATAAAAATATTATTTCATAAATAGACTGTTACCAAACATTAATTTATTTTAAGCCGAGCAGATGACGCTATCTTTTTATGGGACTTTTTATTGTTCCATATCTCTCAGTTTATCTTCATATCAAGTATGTCAAATGAACTTCAATTGTTCAATTATCTCATGAAATTGGTACAGCTCATATTGTGAAATCTTTACAGCGGATGACATTTGGATGTGCGGCGATATAGTCCTTGCTAAAGATATTATATCGATGAAACGTTCATCCACTCGCGCTTCCCAAAAGCAATTAGCGTATGACGCTGCGCGCGAGAGTATTTACATCATGCAGAGTAGATGCAAATTAATACCGCTCGATATTTACCTTCTGTGGGGATCTGCGTGGATATCGAGTCGTGGATGTGTGCGTTTTCGTGAGTGACAGCCTTGATATCTTGAACCAGAATGCAGTTAGTGCTGTCTATCGGGCGCATAGAGCTCACTGCTGGAAAGTAAACAAAGGCGTCCGTTTTAGGATAAGAGAAAGATGAAAATTTGCTGTGCGCGCGGAGAGAGAGGGAGAGAGAGAGAGAGAGAGAGAGAGAGAGAGAGAGAGAGAAAGTGCACGGGATCGGGTGCAGCATCCTAAACTTTCACCGCGCTGCACGGTGAGCCGGCGCGCTTCGTTCGAATAGCGATTTAATGACAGTTAAAAGCAAACGAGCGTTCGCCGATACGATTACTCCCGTCCCCTCTAGCGGTTTTATTCTTTGCGTATTCCCCCATTTTGGCCGTTGTGTTTGGCGCGACAGATTCTTCTTTACGATTAGATCGCTCTGTTTTCGGTAATTTCGCGTAACGGTCGTAAGTATTTTAACGATGAAAAGACGTAAGACTGCGATCGTTATCGCGCGCGAGTCCTGTATTATCGCGAATGTTTAATTATTTCCGTCGGTCTGAGTGACCGCGGATCGGTGAGCGGATCTCCATTAAATGGCCCCGTTAGACATTCAGTTACTAATTAAAAATCGGTAGAAAGCCTGTTTCTTCGATTTCGCGAAATTCTCGCTGACAATCGGGGCCAAGAGCTAAGTATATCTTTTCACGTTGATCGCCGCCTCTGCTGCCTCGCTTGTCTGAAATTGAATAAACGACACCGCGCTGCTGTCGCGGTTAAATAATCATTATCGAATTATCGTGCCATTGTTAGAATCACACTGAGCTCCGCTTAAATACACCAGTGATATCGATCGTTTTAATGAATTTTATTAGTAATCACCACGGGTCTCGGCCCGATAGAAGAAATTTAAATCGTTAGAGTATAGCGAAATAATTCCCACGAAATTCGCGCCACGATAAGCGATACGATATACTCAATCCCAAGGGACAACCAACAATTGACGTAATCAGGACGATCAAATAGAGCGATAGTCAATTTACTGATGCGCGTTTAGTTATCGGTACCGTGATTATTTCGACAGACAGATGATATTTCAAATGATCCGTGCGTTTTACCGTGTGCATCTCGAGTGTGTCGGGCGATTGATTCACCTGGCACGAGTTATTCACCCTTTCCCGACGTTTACGCACTCACACACGCACGCGCGTACGCATGCACACGACGGACGACACGCAAACGCGACGACGACGACGACGACGA
>NW_012026894.1:1930557-1931223 GCF_000956235.1 Wasmannia auropunctata | reverse complement strand
TTACATGAAAATCAAATATTCTTTTTAAATTTACTGGTAACTACATTTATCATCTACAATAAGTTATCATCTACAATAAGTATGTACAACATCTATATAATAAAACTATTATATTATGTTTAGTTCTGAAAACTGCTCTTTTATTCCCATATATTACCAACAATTGAACAAATACAACCAAATGTTTCTCTCCGATTTTAAAAAAACATTGGATATGTTAAAAATATGATTAAGGATAAAAGAGATGTATTTTTTAATTTTGTGTGTGCGTGCGTGCGTGCGTGCGTGCGTGCGTGCGTGTGTGTGTGTAAAAGTACATAAAATTTTGAATGGTGTTTAGATTTCTTCATAATAATTTAAAAAATTGTTAAGTAAAACTATTTTATTTATCTATATATATAAAAATGAATGTTTGTTGTTTGTTTGTTTGTTTGTCCCGTATGCGTTCGTAAACCATTCATCCGATTGCGATAAAACTTTGGTGAGTTGTTGTTCACACGCCCGTCAAGGTTTTAATGATTCGTTCGGGTCGCTACAATCGCTACAAGTGTGTGGACTAAAGGCCGTAGCTGGATAAGGAGGGGCGATCTGCCCCCGTGCCGATCATGACCATTTTTTACAGTTTAGTTGCTATCAATATCAGTTACAATTTTACCAAACATTAGA
>NW_012026894.1:1844313-1930537 GCF_000956235.1 Wasmannia auropunctata | reverse complement strand
TGTGCGTTTTCGTGAGTGACAGCCTTGATATCTTGAACCAGAATGCAGTTAGTGCTGTCTATCGGGCGCATAGAGCTCACTGCTGGAAAGTAAACAAAGGCGTCCGTTTTAGGATAAGAGAAAGATGAAAATTTGCTGTGCGCGCGGAGAGAGAGGGAGAGAGAGAGAGAGAGAGAGAGAGAGAGAGAGAGAGAAAGAGAGATGCCTCACATGCAATCGCGCGCACAAATGTTATATTTGCAACGTACGGCTAGTATTCCGGGCGAAATAGCATTGCCCGCGCGACGCTTTTATAGCGTCAGGAATCAGGAACGGCTTTAGTCGAACGTCTGGCAGCGGCCTAATGGGTTCATAAATTCGGACAATCGCTTTCGAATTACGATGGCACACTAGATTTCCCATGACAACCCGACCCTCTTGTTCGAGTAACTTTTAAAGCAAGGTATCCGTGTAATATAAAGTACGAAGTCTAACGGCTTGAATCACAGTTGTATCGAGCGTACAATATTGCTTCATCAGATGAAGAAATCTGGTTTGTTACGCGCTGTAATACCTTACAATCCTTACATTGTCTATATATTATATATATATATATATCACTTTTCTTATAAACTTTAGCAAAACAGTATTGATGATCATTTTAATGGTTTTTACTACACTATAATATATATATGTCCAATGACAAATGATTATAACATCTAATATTTGAATAAAGTTTCTTCAAAGACCAATTAATACCGGCCGATATAATCCGAGATCCAATTATGTTGATGCTATATCAGTAGTTATCTCGAGTTCCAGATCATTTATATTAATGTTTTCTGAGCGATAAGTGCAAGTTCGTTGAATTTAAACGCCATGATAAATTCGGCAATAAAATCCTTATCCGTGGCGGGATATTGCGGTTTAATTAATTATCTGTCTCGTGCGCCGCGAGCGCCACGAATTAATTACGCGGTTTAACGAGAGTTTTTAAAAAGGGGCAGGCAGGGGCCCGGGCCGGCGCAACCCCGCCTAACGACCTCTTGGCTTATCAACGCAACAAAACATCGATAACGCATAATTGAATTCGCGTGTTATTGCCGCGCGGGTGATTTGACAAATCGCGATTCGCCGATACACTCGGCGCCGATATTTAATGGGCGCGTTTTCGCGCCTCGCGATTTATCGCATCGCAGATTGTATAAGCTTGCACTGTCGCGATAATAGCGCTCGTTATTGCGCACGCCTGCGCCACCACGTTTCTAGTAAAATTGCCCATTGTCGTACATTACATTGTTATTTTATTACATCCCTAAAAAGCTTCTTCCTAAAACGCAAACAGTACATATATACGGAAAAAGAGAGTACAGCATTAAATGAAATTGAAACCGTAAGTAAGCTTTCAAATATTTGGCCCTTTGATACGAGAGAGATGGCACGCGAAAGTAAAAGTTCGTAAAAGTTTAAACTAGATAATTTAATAAATGCAGATTGATACCTAATTCCCTCAATACTTTTCGCAATAACTTGTCTCTCGCCATAGAAAAGTCTTCCGTGCAGACGATAGTCCTTGACAAGTTTCTTCGAGGTAAGGAAGCTGCCGCGATACGTGCGAGACGAGGGGGATACGCGTACACGTAAGAGTTCTTCGTGTACGTACGCATACGGACAGTGGGCGAGCGTGTACGTGTACACATGTACGCACGTCAGACCGGAGATAGGCGAAATGACCGGAAAAGAGCGACTATTCCTTCGGGATCGACGTTGCCTGGCCGCCATGTAACTATCGTTGAAATTGAGTTGCAGTGAACTGTGAATGACCTTATTTCGCGTATATGCCAGTCAGCGTGGCATCGTTTTCGTTCCTGCTTCACGTCGCTGCAACTCAGCAATCCAACTTTCCACATATCGCACCGGATGTCTAAAAAAATCACGCGGTAACTTGGAGATACTAATATCAAATGTTACGATTAACAGAAGAAAAGCGTCTATTTTGTAACATTAAAAATCGATTATATTTTTGTATATACCGAAACATATCGAAAATAAGGTTTCCTAAATCCAATCTTCTATAATGCAGCCGTGCGTTTCGCAGTTTATCTTAGACTTTAGTTTAGCAGTTTTAATATCGTAGCCGTTAGTTTCTAAAATATTTGACGTTGTAAATTAGGAATCTCAGGATAGCGAATGCGAAATGAGCTTGCACTTGGGATCTCTAAGCAATTTAATCTACCGGCAGCTGCGACCTCTGAGACACCCTGTGTGCTCAGCTATAAGGACAATACTCTGCGATATACAAAGTCATCCCAAAATTCAATATTACATAGATCGTGAGACCAAGTTTCTGATGATGAGCCACCGGAAATTTAAAAATGGCCATAATGCAAACTACGGAAGGGGTCGTTACGCCGTCCGTCAGCCACCCCTTCTCCTCCCCCCCCCCCCTTTGCTTTCGCGAGGGATGGAAAAGGCGAGCGCGACTGTGAAGGACAGCGGGCACGTTCACGGCGGGGAGGGGGAGGGGGAAGGGGTTGGAGGGGGAGGGGACGCAAAGGAACAACTTTTTCAATTATATACCCCCGGATCGATAGAGCGATTCATTCCCGAGAATGATTCCCGGATTATCGTAGGATTATCCCGCCGCCACCCCGACCCGGTCCGTTCTACCGCCCACTTCCGCTCGTACGTTATAATGAAATGTTTACAATCGATCCGTCTACCCTTTCGTTCCGATCCGCCGAAGCGTGAGTCCAGACACGACAGCGTTATCGAGCTGCCTACAATGTCATTATTATTGACGAGTTAACTATTAATGGCGCAGTAATAATGTTCCTCCCGTGACAGAAAACACAAGCGGATGAATCACATATTGCAGTTTTTTTTAATGACATACGTCCCATACAAAATCGTTATTTCCCAGTTGTGTCAATTTTCAGTCATAATTATAAAGGACTCTTTTACACGAGAGAGATTTGAAAATCTGTACGACGGTCAAGATCCGTCTCGCAAACGTATTAGACTTTATCATCCGAAGGGTCTAAGAGGATTTCACGGGAGAGAGAAAGGACACGAGAGAGAGAGAGAGAGAGAGAGAGAGAGAGAGAGAGAGAGAGAGAGAGAGAGAGAGAGAGTAGCTGAGCTGCATTGTGTTTCGCGAATTTGTACAGCACTTCCTCTCTTCCCCTTCCCTTATTCTCTCTCGTCAGGTTTTTGTGACCGCGCTCTAAAAATTAAACATTTAACAAAAATGAACTGTTCATGATTTTAAATACATTTAAAAATAATTATAAATAACAAACAAAATTGTCTAGCTTTACTCTCGGCTTGAAGATCGTTTGTCAAAAGAAATTGTCGTTGCAACGGTTTCGTTAGTTGCTTGTAAATGAAACCGTGAAAGAGGTCCACGTCGGAAGTGGTTTGTCGCAAAATGATTTTGGCCCTATGAGGGTCACAAGCAAGCGAGCGAGCGAGCGAGCAAGCAGGCAGACGTATGTCAAATTAGCGAAAAGCAAGGCAACTCGCGTGCATGCAAAATTCGTGCGTTCCGCAGCGAGGGGCAGAGGGATGAAACGAGGAGGATTCGCGCACACGGTTTTATGTGCTCGCGGTGCGTGTGCGCGCGCGCGCGCGTGCGCTGATATATGCAGCTGCATATGTGTGTACTCGCGTCGAGAGAGGGTAGACGGACCTGCAGGGACCGTAAAAGAGACGCGGGCGCGGGGGAGGGCGGAGGAGAGGGGTAACGCTGTGGAGGTTGGCTGCGGGGTAGTTTGGATGCAGTAGCAAACAGGCAGATTGGATTCCAGACTCGATTTACTGGAATGCAGAAATAACAGCTGGCGAGCAGTCTCCTCGAGGCCGAGAATCGACTTTACAGTCCCTCCCCCTCTTCCTGCGACACGCAGGAATGGGAGGTGGAAGAAGAGCATGGACGCCGAAGACGAGATGGACAGTTCCAGCGGGGAAGGGATGTTATATAGATTCATTCGGAGCACAATACGGCCCGGCTACACTCTCCCAGCATCTCCCTTCCCGCTCGCCGTCAAATCCCCTTTAGTCCCAGCGACTTCGGATGATGAAGTCTAATACGTTCGCAAGTCGGACCGTGACCATTGTGCGGATTTTCGGATTTCTCGGAAAATGCAAAAACACAATTTACGTGGGAAGGGTGTGGGAGAAGGCAGAGGGGAAGAAAACAGGTTCCTTTCTGTTGCGCGCTGATAACAGGTAAGCATTAATTCCTCTAATCGGACTCGGGCGCCATGGAGATGCACAGTGATCTTCAAGCCCGTTCGCGCGCGTATCTTTGGCCTCGCGCCCCGTTGGCTGCCGCATTAGCATAACGGACCTGGTGGAGCCATTTTCCGTGACCTTTTTTTTGCAGTAACGATAACCTAACGCGGTGTTCTTTCAACGTTGATCTTAACGACGCGGATCAACGATGGACGGATTTGTCTCTCGTTTTCTTACCGCGAGCTCGTTAATAGAGCTCGCGGCTACCGCAACGGCAAGAATACGACGTCGTAGTATTTAGCTTCGGTAAGATTTCACGTTTACATACGTCGCGCGAGGATTTTCGCCGTTGTTTGTTATTTATGCAGCAAAGTTTACCAATGTTAGCCATAGGGCGTACCGAGGTAGTGCGCCGTTAGTTGCACGGCTATCGATTTGTACGTCGGGTAGGCCATTGCCCCGCGAAATTGCCCGATTCGTTTAGCAAAGACACGTACTTTTAAATTCTGATAATCCGATTCCCTCCCTCGAAGCGACCAAGTGCGACCAAAAATTTGAAAGATTGAAAGATCGATAAGGTACTCGAGGTACGTTAAGGGCACACTGGCGTTACTGCCGTCTGAGACGAAGTAACTTTCTGTGTTGTCTCCTCCCGCGGCGTTCGGTTACCGTTATTAGCGGATAGAAAGGCGTGGTATCGATTCGTATATGAATGCGTACCACCCTTTCTCCCCGATCGTGTGACGCGCTACGGTATGTAGTTCCTCAGCTACGGAGTGTTACGGGCGAATCGCACCCCATGCCAATGGAAACGCTTCCTCGCTATCGACGGGCAATATTTTTGCCTCTCCCTAACCGGATGGAGCCAACCACTCCGTGTTAAATGAACCATTACGCGGGCAATGTTACGCCGTAGCTACGCTCTTCCTACGGAAGAGCCCGGACTTCCGCCGTTAAACAGTATTTAATTTTCCCGAATACAATTTTGTACCATCGTCTACGCACGATCGTATTACTCCATTCTACTATGGATATGATAACAATTCAACAATGGGAGAAGTTAAATTTAAGATTAAAGGTGATTTTAGTAAAAGCAGAAACAAAGAGTATTGTCATCATTTTACACTTGCGCGCATTTCTTTTTCATATATTACGTAAAAATTCTTTTTTAACACAGATGAAAAATCATGACAATTATCTGAACATTGTGAAAATAATTCTTTTAGTGCAGTATTTTGAAAATCTCTAAGGCAACATTGCCGTCGGCGATATCTCTTTGCAACAAATGTTTCAACATAACGTAAAACAAAACGGACTCGCGTGTTTTGTAACCAAAAGCTGCTTCTATCGCAAGGAAACGTAGTGTTTAAACGTCAATCGTAAAATAACGCTGCCGTGGCAGTGTTATATGCACCGACACTGCAAGAAAAGTGTCAATGTATATCGTAGGAAATACACAATTGTATTTTGCGAACAAATATAATATAGCTGCGCTGCGTTAATATTTCGAGAATAGTTTACTTTTTCTGTTTCTATCGCCCGAATTTAATTGATTCTTTTGTGACCTTACCTTTTTTAAATTAATTTCATGCTATGTTTCGACTCTGCTTTTGTTCATCAAATTTTGATATATTATCTAAATTGCATGTCAAAAAAATATTATTATGGCACATCGAAAAAGAATGTTTTTATAAATAAATTCGCGTTCGTCTCGCTTTTTTTGACATTTTTTTTTCTTTAGAAATAGAGTGAAAATATGAATTCTACGTTCGCTAATATTTGTGAATCTCATTTAGTTATGATTTGCATGATTACGCGAAATTCGTCATGCCTTCACGCGGAATGTTATGGTGTCAGTCATATGTATAATCCCCCTCTGTGCGTACAGGGATTAGCATGGTGCAGTAATGCCGACGTTCCGATGGATTTTAGCATTAGGTGGGTTGGGTTAGTCGTAACCAGATTTGCAAGTTAATAATGAATTATTGTACCGTGAATTTCGGGTCAGCCAGCAATAGAATTGCGCCGGACTATCCGCCGGCGGCTATGTTACTACTCGGACGTGCGCTCGGGGACTAATAAAAACGGCTCATTCAAATTTACACTGAGGCAAATATTATTTATGAAATGGCTGCATTAAATAGCTGTCCGCCATCCATCATCGTACATTACAGATATAGATCTGATTAAATATCCTTAGAATGCTTCATTTCACATCAATCTAATCAGGCATTCATTTAATCCAAAATCAGCTGTCAGAGTTACAGCAGTTACACGATCACTTATTTAAAGTCTCGAGGTATAAAGTTGGTTTTGGAAAAAGGTTTTAAACGGGACGATAACTTACCAGCAAAATACGCCAGCATCGCCGTCAGCGCCACAGCCAGGAGGATCAGGGCGATCGAGAAGCATTTCCAGGAGCACCTGTGCTGACAACGTTTGTCGATGTGAAAGCGCGACGGTGAATACGGGGAGTAGTGCGGCACCGCTGCGGCACGGAGCGGGAAACCCGGCATCACCATGGCTTGGCCCTGCGCGCCTACCGTGGCGGTACCGCCATTTCCGGCGCCACCTAATCCGCCGCCCAGAGAACCCACCGTCACCTGCTGTTGCGGTGGCGGAAGCCTGAAACAACAAGAAATAACCGACGTTAGGGGTGGCGCCTGCGAGGAAATCATTAAACCGCACGATTACAATTAATCATCGTACATACGCGCGTACATTAAATTTACGCTAAATGATACATCTAAAATCAAGCTGCTAAAGTTGCCAAATATTCGATCCGTCGCGATTAATAACTGCGAGTCGAACGATCGGCCACGAACGATGACAAATTGTCCGTGCGATTGCGAATCAGGAACGGAGTCGACGTCGATTAGTATCTCTCATGTGTCTCGCTTACTACTGATTATTAGTTAAATTCATGCCGATACTCATCGGCGTATCGGTACGTCGGGGAGGGTAATAAATGGGAGAGTTGACTGCACGATCCAAGCCGGTCCCGTTTGATCCGATGTCGCTCCGAGAGCGATACGCACCGGCGATAAATCGACGACTGGTATCTGTTTGGCGCACGTGTGCCAGCGCGGAGGCGGCGGCGTGCGAGTGCGA
The DNA here is from genome assembly GCF_000956235.1 of Wasmannia auropunctata. Taxonomy (NCBI): domain Eukaryota; kingdom Metazoa; phylum Arthropoda; class Insecta; order Hymenoptera; family Formicidae; genus Wasmannia; species Wasmannia auropunctata. The sequence goes on along the minus strand of NW_012026894.1, from coordinate 1,923,211 downwards.
TCGCGTCGTGGTATACATACATAGACCCGAAGCATCGGCGATGCGCGTCCGGGGATGCAGATAACGCCGAGCTTATAAAAGATGCAGATGCCGCCATTAAGCCCGACATGGCAGGCCGCGACGCGTGTGCGTGCGCGCATGTGTATCGCCCGCACGAAAACCCGCGGGCTTTCGGAAAATGACGTTCGCGCGGGGGTGACGAGGTCGGCGAGGTCCTATACCCGTCGGACCCGTGTCAAGGATTTTATTTTCATCATCGACGATATTTATCTTCGTCCCCCCTCATCGAGAGAGCGGCCGGGGATAAGCGTGACCGTAGCCGGCCACGGATGAAAGGCCAACGTCGAAACAGGGATTTAATATGGTGCCCAGGATAAATATAGTTTTCCGATAATCATGCGGACTCATGAATAGCATTATGCGCGCGTCGCCGCTGAAATCCCGTAAGAATAACTCGATTGACAGTACGTCTCTAGGTAGGGACGGGAGATAGAGAGAAGGGCAGAAGGGGGGCAGGGCTCTGAAGCGCGACCAGGAAAAAGGAAACAAGCGGGAACTTAACAATGCGCCGCGGCGCCGATATTGGATTTTCCGCTTAAAAATTCACGTAGTATAAAGCCCGAACACGAGGCGCGGCCGCTTCGAATCGAATACTTACGAAAAATCTCTTTCGAGTCGGTTTTACGCCAGGTTCGACCTGGGAAGGCAGTCAGAACGTTGGATTTAATCCCGAACTTATCGCCTTATAAGAGTTAAGGTAACGTTTCACTTTCACGGGATGTAAGTGATTTAAAGTGATTTGAAAAAAAACGATATTTCCCGGGGGTAATACTCACGATATATCGATCGCGGAACACGTTTTGCTTCTTCTAAGAACGTTGAAGCAGTCGAATGACTTTCTTTGTTTATTCAGCAGAATCAACTTGGTCGAGTCGTCCAATGATTTTCTCTTTTCTTATAATCTCAAACACAGATATTTTAAGATATTTTAAAAATCTTTCAACTCTCTCTTTCTGTATAAAATAAATAATTTTTTTTCTTTCAGGACATATTCTAATTCAAACGTTATTTCAGTTTAGCAATTTTTCATCGGTTTCAAATCCCAGAAAGATTTGTCAAAAATGATAGATGTTGAACGGCAGAAGATTCTAAAAATAAGCTGAGACAGATATGTTGCAGAGTTTCGAGATGAGCGTTTCTCCGTTCCCCTTGAAGGAATCGTTGAGATGTGTCGTGTGCCGCGCGTAATTTATAAGTTGCTTAACAAACCTAGTCCGACAAATACCATAAATAATCGCGCTTAGATGCCGACGGTTCGCAATCCTATAAATGTCCGCTCATATTTTCTGGAAGCGGGAAGCAATCAGACACGACGTGAAAAAATATCACTGGCAAAAGTCCCGGGTGTTCTTACGCGGCGACGCAGAAAAAAAGGAAGGATACGCGAGAGAAGGAGAATCCCCGCGTAATAAATATTACTTTTTCCTCGGTATCATTAACTTAGAAACGGAGCAAGCGGCGTAAAATTAATTTACTAAAAGTATCGGTGTGCTCGACGTCCGGCAAAAATCGGGCGGAGGAAAAAACTTAATGGTGAAATAATGGGAATTTTTTTCTAAGCTGGAAGATAGCCAAAGGTAGAGTCTTACTTCATCTCTGAATCATCCGGCGGCGTGCGGCAGTTATAGACATACTTCGAATATAATTTAATTGCAGAAGAGTATGATTTAATAAAAATATACAATTTTGAATAAAATAAGTCAACGCGCAGAGTGTTTCAAGTTTGCGCACAACTTCTTAGCTACCACGATATAGCCGTCAACTAATTTAAAAATAAATTTTCCGAGAACGCCAGAGCAAGATCGATGGTTCAGCGAAAAATGGCTTTATCTGATAAACGTTTCTGTATTATTAATATGAATAATATTTACCTTAATATGAATAATATTTATCCTCATATATTACTATTGTTGATTAATATATTATCGATTAAATTGGCTTGCTGGAATTATTTTCTCTCTTTTTTTCGCGACACTTAATTCTCATGATTAATTTATAACGGTCCGCGATTACTTCCGTATTCCGCTAGACTTCCCGAATTGAAGCTCCCAGAAGTTTTTTCTGGGAAATAAATAAATCTAACTCCCGGGCCCGGGCTAAGAGCCTCCGGACAGATGTACGGCGCTCCGGTCGGGACAACCGGATTCTTGATTGCACGTAACAGACAAATGAAGCGAGGGGAGTGGCTGAAAACAAGATAAACGACGAAAAAGGAGAGATAGCGAAGCCGGGGAGATGCACTGCGGAAGAACGGAGTAAGCAGCAATTCGGCGTGTTCACGCCGTGGCCCCTCTCCAAAGCCGGGTTAATCCATTTGTGCGAGTAAATCGGTTAGCTGGAATTGGGTTATATTTCCTAATCGATACGATGGATTAAGTTACCGGTTGGTCCGTCCTCTGGCTCGTCGGTCACGATGCACGGCTCTTTCTTCGCTAATTATCGTTAGCAGCGACAGAGGGAAACGTGAGAGAACTGTAAGTTTCTGAAGAGCTTCCAGCGGAAGATTACAGTAGTAATCTAGCACTATCGCAATTGTATCACATTTCAATACAAATGGCATTTTTAATTATAAAAAATAAGTATCGCGATATCGACGGGGTATATATTGGATTATTTTTCAATCCAATTTTAAGTCTACCGCGGGAATTTGCAAAATTCTCCACGGGATTGCCGGAATTGCCCGGGAATGAGAAATTGCAGATCTCAAGCCCCGTCTTCCCTTTGATCCGAACGGTTTGCGATTTTTCTTGTGACAGCTTAATCTAACTGAGGGACGTAAGCGTAAAGCTAAAGCGAGAAGTTGCCGCGGCACGACTTTCGGGAAGGAAGTTCGAAAACGTGCGGATGCTCCTTTAACCAATGTAAAAGTGGGTCGAGGAGCGTCGAGTTTGATCGTCAGCAACCTGGGCGGATTACGCAGTCCCGCTGCGAAGTTAGGATGTTCCTGATCTAAGTTAAGTCGTAGTCCGGTCACGAAAGGACCCGCCGTCGCTTTAAAGCAGGTAGTTTCGCTCGACCGGGCGACGACGATGGAGGTGGACGTGTATTGTATCAACGTGTACAAAACACCTCCACCGATTAAACCAATTGGACGGCTGTCTGATATATTGGAAGTTAAAGAGGTAATTGCGAGCGGCGTTGCTGCCACATATTGAGTTGAGTGTCGTCTGAGTGGAAGATTGGACTGTTTCAGCTGCGCGGGCTGAAGATAGAATCGAGCGTGTGATCCAATTATGTAACGCATGTTCCATCGCAGGAACGATTGGCAGCGACGAGTGCCATGTAGTTTCTGCACCATTTGAAACTTCGAAACCTCCCCGGCGTCGTGAGTCCTTCATTGGGACTCAACGGATGACAGGATGATTTTCGAAAGAAGTGAAAAAAATATGTGCCAAGAAATTAAATACTATAAACAAAGTCACCACATTCTCATTCTCTTTTCACTCTTAAATAATTCAGACTGCGGTGTGTATTTACTTATAAATATTTATCTTTAATTTTATTCCAATTATTTTAATTTTTGGATTTTTAATCTCTTTCGGATATTAAAAACGGGAGAATAATCCGCAGATGAGATACCTATCTTTACATTATTCTGTCACTGCTTCTATAGGCTCCTTTTTATATCTAAATAATGAATACATTCCTTAAAAAATTTTTAATACCCATCGTTCCTCGTCCCATTGTAAATTCTCTTGTTCAAGTAACTTATCTATCATCTGAAGTGATACCTATACCGTAGCAACGTTACTTCGAATAGTCCCCGACCAGTAGAAAACATAATGGAACCTTCCGAGAAGAAAGGGGCGTGAAAAATTTCGGAGGCCGCTGATACTCGATCGTTTGTCACGAGCGGCGCTTATCTGCGATCTCCCTCGAGATCGCGTAGCGCAGACGAAGCGCGTTCTAAGGTACGACGATTGTCGGCGTCGAGGAACGTTACCGTGGGTCCCGTAGGAGGTACACGTAGGAAGAATCCCTAATAAAAATCTGATACCCCGGTTCGTGCGCGCGCGCACGTACGCTCGCGCGCCGGTCCAGCCAAACGCGTTTCAAAGGGAAGATAAGGTGACAGAGAGACACAGGTAACACGACGCGCCGCAGTTGAAATTGAATCCCACTCTCGGGTGAAAAATTACGATCGTTGCTAACACGCCCGAGGGATAATGAAGTCTGCTTTCGCATCCATTGTTCCGCGGAGGGGCAACGTCGACGCATAGCTGTGCGCCTCGAGCCGCGCCTTCCGACAGCCGCCGCCGTCGCCGCCTGAGCTTTCTCGCCGCTAGCGCGACGCCTCTAATTATTAATTTCGGCCTTTTAATATTAATTAGACTCGCGCGGGTCTGGGCGGGCGTGAGCGAGCGAGCGAGCGAGCGCGCGCGCACGCTATGCGCCGTAATGGAACGGCGTGATTACGCCGAGATTATAATTTTAATCGCTCGATTACCACTCCGAGATAAAGGGAGGAGGGGAGAGAATACCGCCTCACGGCGGCAACGGCGGCGACGGCGCAGTTCTTGTATGCGTTCCTCGGCACACAGTAATAATAAGTGCGATACCACTGAATATTCAGAGCGACTGTGCCGCGAAGATTCCGCGGTATTACGATTTTAAGACTGCGAGGCGCCTCGTAAACTACGCGCTCGACGCGGAGCTTTACGTCTATTATCCTTAGCTAAACTTCGCGTTTGCGTCGGGATATTAATTTTACGTCGCCATGGAGAATAGAATGTTTGCGCGAACGGCACACGGAGTTATTTTCCAATAAAAGATGGATGGGGAAACGCTATATATCGCGAGGTTTGACGAGGGACCTTGTCAATCATCCCCCTGACAATCCTGTCAATCTTCGTGTACGAAGAAAAATCGATAAAAAGGGGAATAAAATGGGCGAAGGGGAAGATTTTGGACTTAGCTACAAGTTGCTTCATAAGTTTGCATTCACAAAATCTTCCAACAAAATAGATCCTCGCATATTTTTATACATCATGTACAAACTAGCTGCAAGCCCAAGTAATACCGTCGCAAGAAGTTATCAGATTGCTCCGAGCGAAATTTATGTCGCAATATCATTTTTGAGGATTTTCTCATATTTCGCATAAAGCTACCGTAAGCCTGAGTAATATCGTGAAATGAAATCTCCGTGAATGTTTCCCGCGCGGTGAAACTGATATGGTTATACGTCCATCCGTGCGTACGCGCGTCGCGCGTATATACCATACGTGCGTACATATCATTAAATTTAACTAATTATAATCGTCAAAAATACTACCAAATGCTCTCTCTCTCGCTCGCGAAAGATGAAGCAATGATAATGCACCGTTCGGAGAAACTAAAAGCTTTTTTCCGTAAATCTCGCCAGGGAATTACGATCTCTCCGCGTCGTCTACTGCCGTACAGACCATCGCCGCTATCAGGCGACGACACTCACCCGCAGTCTCGCAGGCCGTGGCGTTCGCGTCGTGCCGTGCGAACGATCGGTAAGAATGGCGGTGTTAATGGTCGACCGCGGTTCTAAACGAGCGCGAGTCTCCCTGCCCATTGCGAGCCGCATGCGAGCGGGTAACGCGCGAGGGACACGCCGGAGTGAGCTAATGTCAGTCGTAACGTTATAAAACGCGACGCCGGGCAGCTGGCTACACCCCCTGCCCTGGTAATACAATCCCGCGTAAATCCCGTGCCTTCTCTTCTTCTGGCCGGCCGTACGCCAACCAGTACCCTGTGGTTTATTGCCATCCGGCATTGTGTTAAAAGGACACCAGCTGCGCGCGCGTGAGCACGAGGGAGAACGAGAGACTTGTGCTCCGACACGCAGAAATCGGAGTCCGCGATATCTCGATTAAGAGGAGACGAGGGCACTGGCTACAAGCTTTGTCTCCGATCGCTTTATCGCTTGTACAAATCTCGCGGTCTCTCGCGAGTGGAGTTTATGCGCACTTCTGTGAAGCCTTAAAAAGGGAGATAAATCCTTAAAAGTTTTTGTAGCTTTATTCATTTATCCGAAATACGTGTTTGACATATATGTAATTTATCTTGATACAATTTGCCAATACGAGCGGCACAGAGAATCACTACGGCTTTTGCAAACGCAGAGTAAAATAATTTCGTGCTTCGGGCAATTTGTGTATAGCAGATATTAAATTTAAAGGAAATTAAATCTAACGAACAACACACATCTGATTATCGGAGCAACGACATTTTGCAGTAAATTACATAATCGTCTCTTTAAAGTGTCGCATTGCACAATCATTTGCGACTTTATATTGCGATACGAAATAAATAAAGAATAACAATAAAACGTTACATACATACATTTGCACCATAATAAATAAATATAAATCCAAATCGTAATTATACACTTTCTCCATTTATTTGTCAAACTTCCTCTTTAGATTTTTGTTTCGAATTCCCGGCGGGCAAATACTTCCTCCCGAAATTTTCCTCGGACACCGTTCCGTTTTATCGTAGACGAAATCTGAGGTCGACGACTCGTCGCGCTGCATAATTCCGCGATAAAGATTCCCCCGCCGCGAGTCATCGACCGCACACCGCACCGATTTGTGCGAGGACAAGCGTGTTTTCCTCAGATCGTATATTTTTCACGGCAATGCATCATTCCCTCCCGGAATCAGTTCTAACGCGCAAGAAATATAAATATTTCTATATAAAAAAAAGATTAGATGATTTTTACAATTCTCCTATTCTCTTCACGTTTCGTGCCGCAAGCCTCGTCCTGGACTTTTGGTTGGGCCGTTGCCATCGATTCCCGCTTACGCGACATTCGGGAGTTCTGCCCGAGAATTTTTCTCGGACACGACCTACTTCATCGCAGACGAGGTCCGAATTCGGCGATATTCGTCCTGCCGCATAATTCCGCGATAAAGATTCCACCCCGTCGCGCGTATTGTGGCAAGTTTGTTCGAGGAGGAAGCGGGACGAGTCTATGTTTTCCTCGCGTTATCCTTAACGCGGCGATGCATTAGCCTCGAAATCACTTCTCAAACGGGGCTCGCCGCGACTGCGAGACTGCGAATCTCACCGGGCATCACTCCCGTGCCGAGGTTCCGCGAGATAGAATCGTGCGAGACGTGAGAGGAATCCCTCGGCCTCTCGTAGACGCGGCGCGGCGTATTCGAAGCGAAAATCCAATCTTTCTCGAGCCATTCCGGGGCCCATGCCTCGATAAGGGATGTCATCTCTGTTTCCCTCTTCCTTTTTTTCCTCCCCCCCCCCTCTCGCCGAACGTCTCTCTTTATCTTCGAATTTCCGTGTCAATAGTTCACCGATTTCTCCGCAAACTGCGCCGTCGCTAGAGAGAGAGAGAGAGAGAGAGACTCCCTAATAAAAATCACGAAATAATATCCGCCCGCGATTTCTCATTTTTACTTTAGTTTCACATTTCGACAAAACCGATAGTTTTAAACGAAATCTTGATAACTTCGCGAGGAAAACTGCGTTGCGAGAGATCTCTAAATATCGTGTTACAACGCATTTTCTCTTCTTCGACGCTAAATCGTACCCGCGCAAGGAAGACCGGCGGAGATCCTGTCTCGCGTGGTACAAAGGCGGGGCATGTTTTTACATTCTTTAACGAGTTCGCCGCCATGAAGTTTATTTCCGTCGAGCGGCTCTTTCGAGTGAAACTTGATCGGTGCAATCTTCACCGATGCAATTACCTTGGATCGTGCGTCAAAGGTATCGTACTCTCCTACGTATTATTACTTGCAGGCGAACTTGTGTTATTTCAAATTGTGAAAATTGCGGTGGAAACAGGAAAGCAAAATAAACAGAAATCTAATTTTAAGTCATAGGACGAGCTGTGTGAAGTTGACCCCCTTACTACTGAAAATCCACTAACCATTATCACTCGATTGGTGGTCGTTTGGTAGTATTTGATATAGTCCATTCTCGATGATTGATAGTCAAAACTTTGACTACCATTCATTCGGGAATGAACTACCAAACGTTAGTAAACAATCACTAAACGAGTGCTTGTAGTTATGATTACTTACGTCTGAAAAACCGCATATTTTACGAAAGGAGGGGCTAACTTCGCGCGCGTATATCTTTTTTTCATATTGTTATTTGCAACTTCAACAACCATTCATCGGGAATAAACTACCAAATACTAACAAACGGTCACCAACCGAGTGGTAATGGTCGTTAGTGGATTTTCAGTAGTAGGGACAGGGGGAACTTCATACAGCTCATAGGGCGATATTAATAGTCCCATCTTATGTTTAAGATCACCTCTATAAATCTGACTTAAGTCCTTGGCTGATTTAAAGTTCTGTCTAGCCAATAAAAAAACAATCATCTCGAGACTCAAAATAATCTTAAATATACAAGACTGGGCTTATCTTAAATGTAAGACTCGGCTATGGCTGCAGCGCACAGTCTCGATTCTTCCTATTAAAACAAATTGCGACGGTTAGACGAATATTCTGCGCTAAAATTCAAATGCTGCGAACGTGCGGATCCTTGGATGCCGTCACTTTCCGAGTTACAACTTTTACGTCGGAGACGTACGCATCGTTTGAACGAAATCGCGAACGATACTCGCGCGGGTATATCGTCGCCAATACGCATACATCAATACTGCAGCCACGTACGTGGACGCATGAAAAGTTCCTGGTGAGAAAAATATCGTACGTGCCCGGCCGCGATCCATGTGGCGGCGTGCTAGGGCGATTGTGCGTCCCTTATTCCGCTTCTTTATTGCGAGCGATCAGAATTGAATAATGCAGTGGACGCGAGCCGGCGGAAGCGGTTCTGCATCGAGGAGCAAAAGCTCTGAACACCATCTTTCCGTACATACGGAGGAGAGATATACGCATATGTATATATATACATATATATAACGCTAGACACGTATATGTATACACATATATGTATATATAAAATGCCCAGGAATTCACATACATATATACTAGAGGCGGAGATTTGTTCGCCGCACGTATATGCACGAAAGATACGATGCATATTCTTCTCGCACAATGCAAAGGTTGCTCGATGCGTCGAAAATATCGACTTCCGCGGGAGAGGGGAGGAGGAGGGGAGTGCGCAAATTAGCCTTCAACAGCCCGCGCGAGACGAACGGACGAAATTGTTCGCGTGGCGCATTCGAGGCAGATTGCACGTCAATCGTTATCGGTTAATTGTAACCTTTTAATTGATTCTTTGCTCTCTCTCTCTCTCTCTCTAATTCCAACGGCAGAAAGAAAGAGATAGATGGGCGATTAAATTTACTACATATCACATAATTGACTGCTTTTACGTTGCAAAAATAAGAAGTCCGATTTTAAATGAAAATAATCAATAATTATTGCTGGCATATCTTCCTTTCTTTCGACTTTGCGTCGAACTGAGATCGATACTCCCAACACGTTTCATTGCCCCGCACGAACTTCAGTCTATATCGCGCTATGAAATATACTCGATACAATCCACAATCCGTTCCTCAAATATCATCGGTTCGGCCATACTCGTCGGTGCAACTACCAAGCGTGCAATTTACAGACATTAATGAAATTGTTTCTCGTATATATCTATATATATATATATATATATATATATAGATACACTCGAAATTATTACACGTACACACCTACCAACGTACCTATACTTTGCGACAGATTCGATTTCGGGGTTATAGCTTAAAATAATGTACCGACAACTCTATTACCCGCAATTTTAAATATAGAATAATGCATTTTAAAACACGATATAGAATCGTTTAATATCACGCAATGAATTGTAAACGAGATGAAAGTATTGATAACTATTTAATTAATTATTAAATTTCAGAATCGTGTTGTGTTAAACGGAATTTATTTAGCTATTATTTTTAAACCTAGGACTTACTTCTACGGTTGTTTTGATACTTGGGTCATTTATTGTCGAAAATAAGAGATTATCGGAACACGAATTTTAGAGCAGCATAATTTTAAACGCAAAGATATGTGTAATAACATCTAAAGTTTTATGCGAGTGTTACGAGATACGAGTTTCTCGCGTGTTGCAATGTTAAGATTCTTTCATTGACAAACTCTCTTGTGAAAAGTAGACTGTTAAAGAAGGTTAAAAGTAATGCTAAATTTGTCGCGAGTGCTAGTTGCGAGATTAACTTGATACAATGCAGTGTATAATACTGTGTTCCTTGCGAGGAATTAACTTTCAAGTTTTCTCATTATGACAAACTCCGTTGATTTAACAGCAACAGCCTGCGTAAAACGTAACATAGGACATATCGTGCATGTTTTTATTATCCTGCTTGTATGTACAAGCGTTATGCCATGTAAAAGGCAGCTATACTGTATTCAAAATCAGAGTTCGTTCGTATAACAAACGCGTCTCTCGCATACATTCGGTAAATGAATATGATATATGAGACGATTATTTCAATCCTTTTGTATGCCAGAGATGAAATCGTAACCGAGGAAAATACGATAGCCGTTTATTTTAGGAGGTATAAAAGCGGGATAGGGCGTATAATTGAAATTTCAGCGCGAAGAGCAAGAATGGGAAAAGTTTAATTCTATTACGATTAAATCTATTAAAAATTGTTCCTACAGTAAAGCTGTCTTTTCTTGTAATCGCGCTCGACCAATTAGAATGAACAACGCCAAGAAATTTATCAGTGCAATTCGTCAGGCGTTGCTCTCGCCGGAAAAGTTTATTTTGCGGCTAAGAAAAATAATCCAATGGAGTGGATCGCGCCGGCCGCGAGCGAAGTTTCCTCCACTAAACGAGCTTCCTCGAAAACTTGCCTCGATGATTATCACGCGAGGGGGTGCGGTACGTTATGCGTATTAGCGGCATATCCCTTAAAAATGGCTCCCGACCTTTATGGATCCCATCAGGTAGTAACGACCGTTTCCTGGGGGCTTCCAAGTCGAAGCACGTTTCGCGACTGTCGCTCGCGACACAAGGCGACGGTGATTCGGTGGCGCGGCGGTGCGGTGGTGCGGCTATAGATGATCGGTCGGGGAAAGAAGGCGACGGGCGGCGGCGGCGGCGGTGAGTCCCTGTGTGCGGAAGCCATTATTGCGAGACACGGATGGACGATATCCGGGGAGGCCGGCGGAGGCCACGTGGAGGCACGTGAAGAGGCGAGATCGAACGACGACGGCGATGCCAGCTGCGCGATCGCGCGACGCGCGTAGGGCGACCCCCGACCTTCGCGCGGAACTTCTCACGCGAGTGCGAACTTCTACGCGAGCGGAATCAAAAGGGTGCGACGTTCCCGGGGGGGAGGGGGAGGTGAGGATGGATGTATCATCCTCACGACTCTTCGCAAACTTTGGCAACATTCGATCATCCTCGGCACCCGCCGTCCTCCACTCTGCACGCCCACCGCCGCTCGCGCCGTGGCAATGAACCGCCTGTCGCATCCCTAACGGCGTGGGCCGACGTGAAGTCGCGCCGGGGGCCGAAGAAGAAAGCCGCGAACCGACGCGAAGATGAGAGGGAGAGAATATTACACCACGTGTGCCGGTAATAAGACCGCGCACGTGACGATAATGCAAAAATGTTCTCTCAGGCACCGTTCCCCTGCCTCGTTTCCCCTCTTCCACCTTGTTTTCCCTTGTCGTCTCACGACGGAGCTTCTTCTTCAACTCTCCCCCTCCTCCCGCGCTTCGCCCGTCGCCGCGCGTTCTCATAGTTACGAGCGTTGGTGTTTTCTGCACTCAAGCGATTAACTTTCATGCGTCCCTTGCGACATTCGATTAAATTGGATTTTTCGTTTATTTTTCATTTGCTTATTAGATTCGAGTCCCTTGAGTGAACGTGAGGGATAAGTAGAGCTTAAATATTCGACTATTTACCTGTATTGCTATAATAAAATTGTATGACAAAATTGATAGCGGCGATTCAAAGAAAAATAGAACAAAAATACAAACACGCTGAAAAGAGTGGCAAGAAATTATTAAATTATTCATACAAATAGCATGATCGATTCCGGTAATAATATCGCCATTTAATCCTCTAGGTAATTTTCTATGCGGAAATTACATAATTATCTCGCGGAATATTCGTATATCTCTCGCATAATTGGACGCACGATAGATTAAACAGTATATAATTTAATTTTGGATGGAATAATCGATTGTACGTGCGACTGTTTTATTATCTAAAAAATTTGTATCCAGTAGATGAGACTAGCTTTTTTTTGGAAAAAAAACATGTTTTCCATTTACTTTATTTATGTTTAATAAAGATAAAACATGTGATGAGTATACATATTTACGATGCAACGTTTTTGCAAAAATATTTCATTTAACTAAATGTTTTTCAGTAAAATATATCATTTCCTTGAGAGACTCTGTTTACGTATATACATTTTGTTGGCGTAAGAGAATACACGCGCATTATTTATTCTCATTTCACATTTCTCCCTGGATATTATTCGAATTCATGACAACTATAGATACGACTTTCTCATTGTACAGTATACGTATATAATTCTACAAATCGGTTTTCCTCCTCTTTCTTTGAGGAAAATTGAATTGGACGAGCAAAGACAATGTGTTTTGCAGACGCGAGGCCTCCGATATATCTAGATTCGCACGCGCGATATCGCGAGACTATATCTCTCATAAACGTTTTTTTTGTTGCCATGACCGGTCATTCCTATTGATCCTGAAATCGACGGCGTCGTTGGTCAAGCGTCGCCTGCTCCCCGAGGCAGAATAACAGAGAAAAATGGAAAACAAAGCGTGGAGCGTACTATTTGATATTTTTAGTCGGGACGCAACACCGCGGAGCCTTCCGCGCCGCCGCGGCCGCTTCGTTCTCATCCACCCTCACTCCGGGCTTTTTGTTCTTACGCCGGTGTCTTTTCGCTTCCACGAAGGCGGGACTCAATTTCATCTCGACCGAGGGAAAGAATAAGAGAAAGCGAGAAAGCCGGCGTGCCGGGTCGCGACGTAATGAAGAAAAATCTTAGGAGGATATTGCAGATAGCGCGGCGGGGGTTGGGACATTTCCACATACGTAGACGTAACGACTTTCGGGTCGGATGAGCTTGAGGAAGGGTCGAAGAGGGTAGCGAGCCGTGTGTCGCCGTGGCGCGTCATTATTTTGAGTGCGACACGTCTGTAGAAATGAGACGCGCGGCGCCGAGACAACGATTCGAAAAAGAGAGAGAATAGAAGGAGGGCGCGCTCCGAAGGCCGGTCTTTTTCTCTAACGATGATGATAGCGTCGCATTAGAACGGCGGCAGCCGCGTCACCGATGAGCTTCCGCTCACACCATTTGCGAACTGCGGCACCGTGAATCGTTACCGTCCGCGTAACATTGATGGCAATGATTTTTCACCGACCGCGTTCGATGATGCGAAGAAAATCGCAGCGCGCAGGGACCAGACCGAATGGAAAAGAATTTGCCTTTACTTCCACTATATATTTGAAAATAAACATGTCGGAAGAACATTTTCTCTCACCCGATCGGCCAATATCGATCGACGCGACTGGGGACGGAGCGCTTGACGTAATCAGACGAGCGCCGAGCGGTCGTAATGGGACAACCGTCCGCATGTAGTTTGTGTAGTTACACGGCGAGAAAATATCTTCAAGTACATCTCCGTACGTCGCGTTATTATCATCGCGATCGTCGTTTCCGCTTCTGTTTATTCAACGTGCGTTCAATGTTGACTTGAGTACAATCTCATAAATGTCGTTTGAAGGAACCTGCGAACAATATTAGTGCAGCGGGCGCGCGCGCGAGCGGGCGAAGCATGCTATATCCTTCGAAAGTGGGTGCTTTGTCATTCTAGCAATCCATCGCTTGACATGAAGCCTCTCTCGTCAATCAAACCTGTATAATAATAATAATTTGTTCCCTCGCTAGGTTTACTCACGCGCGACACCGCATGAATCTAGAACTCTGTGGGATTTTAGACGCGCACTGTATGGATAACGATATTAAAAACTTCCGCTGAAATTTAGTTATAAATTTAATACATTTATTGTAGTCTCGTCGTTTGCGTTAATATTCCCTTTGTACTTTCACACTTTTATTAATCGTATTCATATTTGTATGTATTTAATAAAGTTGAAGATATTATTATTTCTCCATTTGAATATTCAAAACGTATCCGTAGTTCATAATCCAGAGATTGGAGAGTTTATTTTTAAAAAGAGAATTATTAAGGAATAGAGATATAATCACGGACGGTTATCACAATCACATTTATGTAATTGATGAATGTATATTTAGAGTGCACAACAGAATTGCACTGAAGAATAATTAATAAATATTATTTAACGAGATCGAGAATGTAATTAATTAATAAATTAATGAATAAATATGTAGCGCCGACGCGGTGATAGTATTGTGACAAAACGTAATTAATAACTGTCGCTTAGCGAGATACGAAGTGTACGTAATTTAACGAGTGTCGACTATAATCAAGCTTTTTTGTTAGTGGCGATGTTATTCGCAATAACACGGAAAGAGCGTTTATTGTTATTCTTCAGACAGGCGTTATACTCTTTCTTACATAATTAATCATCCCTTCCAGTACTAAAAGTTTTACGGGATATCTCGTTAAAGCGTTTCTCCATCTTTCACCGTCACAGACTCCCCCCCCCCCTCCTTCCCGCACATACACACACATACAATTTATTTATCAATTTGTAAATTGTACTAACAACAGAAAAAATATATAAATCGGATAAATATTAATCATTTCATGTAATTTTTTTAGGTTAAATTTCCAAACAATTATTTCGCCGTATATTTATATTTCAAAGGATGCTGCTCGTAGTTCAAAATATTCCGAGCATGCTACGACAAAACCGATCAATTCAGCTAACTTCTAAGAAATGGCCACTTCACGTCGTTCATATAAATTAGGTTTGCTCAAGCTCACCTCTCCCCCCTTCCTCCCTAAGTTCTGATAATTAACGCTTCCCGCATCGTTCCCCATCTATCGTTCGAGGCGCTTTATACTCTTCAGGTGTCCCGGAAAGGCCTGACCTACGACCCCCTGCGACAACCTTAGCCGAGCAAATCTAATTTCGAGGGTCGCGATTGTCCGCTGCATTATATATGTTCTGTCTGCAGGGCCGTTCCCTCGGCCGGTGGTGGGTGACCGAACTCGGCGGGGGATCCCGCAAACCCTCTCGTCCCTTTTCGTTCCTCGCGCGCGCGAAAAGAACGAACGAGAATAGTAAATTCCGTGGCTCCGCGCACTCTCGGCCCGCTGCGCGCGGTTCGCAGACCAAGCGCGGCTAAACACAGCTTTCGCTTTAACTTCTGTATTTTTAGATGAGAGCCGTTTTCTGTGTTTAGCATTACGCGGGAATATTACTCTATTTATAGTCGAATAGCTTTGTTGAGCGCGCCACGTGCCTCGCACTCCTCCCTGCATCTCTGTGTTGCCGGAAGGGTCATATGCTTGATGATAATTCAAAGGCTAAAATGCCAGTCATTACTCAGCTTGTTAGCTGTCAAGCTCCGTTGACAATACACGCGGTGGTGCCTAATTGCCGTTTTTCCTCTGGATGATGCCTCCTGGTGTGCTTAATAAAACGATGATATTCCCTTAAGTAAACTGATAAACGACTACATCCCTTTTATTTACAGCGTCTATTTTCGTAAAAATTATAACATTTCGTGCTATTCAACTATCTCTTAAAATTCTCTACATCTCTTAAATCTCTCATGTATTTAGAACGATTTTAGTCGCAAATATTCAAGTTTCGAGCTTCAAAATAGAAGTATCTATGCAATGACTTTGACTAAATAGTTTAATTATAATTTTTTAATTAATTATTCAAGATGTCTTATGAATAATATAAAAATGTTATTAATAACATAAAACGTCAAAAAATATCAATATTATAAAAAAACTCAAAGTTAAATTATCTGAATATTTTACAAAGACGAAACGTTTGCAATAAAACAATTGTATATTATTCATACAATGACAGATGCGATTATGCGATATTCCTGCACTTGTACATCGTTCATCACGAACAATCGCGCTCTTTTCATAAAAAAGAAAAGTCACTCCTACATCTAGTTGATTTTTCATGCGAGCTACGCATATCTCCCCTGTTTTGGATAAACGTATGCACGCTGCTTTTATTTGCTAGCACTCCCGGCTGTATCGGCGTGTAAGATTTATGATGCCCGCGAGCTCTGTTCGATCTGTTGCAAATCTATCTACGGGCGATATTTTATAAGAGCCGTGTACTTTACGGCTTCCCTGGAACTTATCCCGGATGGCACGATATAAGCTTCTTCTATCCCGGTACGGAATTCCGCGAGGCCGAGAGAGGAAAATAATGAACGACGTTTCGCGCGCGCAGCCGGAGAGATTCGCAGCTAAATATTTCCGTGGGTAGGGAGAGTGAGAGAAAGAGGCGCCCGCCACCTCGACTCGGTGCTCACGTTATTAATGCCGTTATGAATGTTGAATAGCGCCGTGAAACGTTAAATACACACGTTTCCGACTTCGGCGAATTGTCTTAGTGTTGCCCGTGAAAGGCGGCGAAAATAGATTTTAATAATAAGGGAACCGAGGAACGATATCCGCAGGCGATATTGCGACGAATAATACGGAATAATAATAATTTATTTAGCGAAATTGGCAGATTTATTCAATCCGCGCACAGCTTGTTTCTTCGCTTTTTGACATTTAGTATCTTCGCTACTCTTCACAGGCTATCGCTTGCAATTAGCAATATTCGAATCTTGCTTTGGTTTAAAATATTTTGTACCCTAAGATTCAGTTGCTTGAGACGATCGATTAAATGAGCATATTTCAACGATTCTCAACATTGCTCAAAATAACATCCTAATGATTTCGATGGAGAGGGAAAATTTATTTGGGCGTCAAACACACATTTCTCTGATCGATGTTGGCGCAACTGACTGACACTATAAATTCACCACTGATTCCGGGAGAGAGACATTCGCGATTTTGAGATACCACCCGACGCGGCTTGCTTACGCATCCTGTCCGAAGTAATACGAGGTGCACCGGGTGGATCCACCGATGTGGGAGAGAACCCACGAGTGAGGGCGGAGGGCATTGGCGCTCCTCCTGGGCGGAAGCACTATTTCAACGTAATTGTCGTTTCATCGTTCCCTCTCGTCCGTACGGTGCCATATCTAAGCCGCGGACGTGCCGCCGCGCCAGGGATTCCGCCTTCGTATACACTAATACACGCGCGCGATATTAATGTCCAGTTACGTCTGCCGCGCCGAGTAGGACACACCTAACCGTGCAGTGGCGAAATTAACTCTAAGCTCGGCCGGCCGCGCGCGCGGTTCGGCAATTTCGCTGGAAAATGATCGAGCGGCACGCTCTCTTTCACTCTCCTTCCCTTTCGCTCTCGCCGCGCGGGTGCATACACCCATACATCCGGCGTGTGTCACTTCCCCTATTAAGTCAGACCTAATTTCTCACTGCTGCACTTCCGCGTTTCGTACGAAATCGGCTGCTCCTCCATTCATCCATCATTATCAACGGGTTATGCAGATTTTATTAATGAGTTGCATTTTTTGTTATTTTTGTTAAAACGAATTTTTTGCTGAAATCTTATTCATGTAACACGTATAAAATAAAATAGAAGACTACAAATATTTCATAAAATATATACGTTAATTTCTATTTTATAATATTTATGGATAAAGTGTTTGATAGAAATCTTGTGTAATTATAGCACGCGCAGGGCACTGCCGAGCCCTTCATTCATTAGAAAATAAATTGCGTAAAATTGCGGAACGCACACACACACACATACGCACGCAAGTGCAGTCTTCTGAAATCTCGTCGCTCGCGAAAGCCTTCGTGCCTACGCCGTCGTAATTCGACGTGCACGGGAATTATCGCGCAGAATCTCCTTACGGTGCACGACACGGCGCCGCGCTTAATCGATTCAAAAGCGGGACGGGGGCGGCTCGCACGCCGCTTCTAAAAGGCATTTCGCAGGGCAGGTCGGCGCTGGACGCGGGTGATACAAATCGATCGCCACACGGCATGTATAAACGACAACGACGGCGATATCGACAAATTGGTGGGCCGGGCACGCGGGCGGATATATTCCGTGAAGTTTGTTAGTCCCTCGCGCCCAATCTGTCACGCATCGCCGCGAAACGTTTCTCAGTATGTGCGTATGCGTATATAAATGTGTGTGTGTGTGTGTGTGTGTGTGTGCGTGCGTGTGTATGCGTGTGGTATAACTCTTCGAGGTTTATGTATGTATATATATGTACATACCTATGTATACACCTTTCCCTACATCACTTCCGTCTATCTACCTACCTCGCTCCGATTCTTGCGTCGCTCTCTTACCCCCTACCTCACACACTCGTTCCGCAACTTCTTTCTTTCGGTTTCCACACCCTCTTCCCCACCCCCGAAAACCGGTTGCCGTATTTATTTCAAGTCGGGTTCGGAGGGTAACAGCAAAGTGGAGGAAGCGCCGACAAGAAAAACACAAGGAGCTGGGTGGAGCGAGGAAAAACGGAGGGTCTTTCTTTCTCCCGATGAATAAGGGAGTTCTAATCCGGCACGTGAGAAGGAAGGACAAGGGTGGAGAGGGGGGGGGCAAGGGGGGTGAGCGGAGACCCGTGGCGCGCGTGTAGGTGCTAAATCGAAAAGAGAGAGGCTGACGATGGGCGAGGACACGTGGAAGGAAGAAAAAGTGGGCAGTAGAAAGTGAAGATGAACGCACTTTATCTCGTACCTGTATGTTCCTCTAATTAAGGCGAGCTAACTTATCGGCTCGCCACGTGAAGATAGTCTCACGGAAGTTAATAGCGGCTAATTTTCTCGTGTCAGTAAATCCATTCTTATCTCTGCGGATATTAATCTTTTTAAAGAAAAATGAAAGAAATCTTTAAAATACGTTATGGAGACGTTTAGAGTATTTGCGTAAATTTTTTTGTAAGGAGAATACTGTATGTCTTTCTTCCAATCTTGTCTCGATCTGTGAGTTAAAATTGTGTCCTATACGAAAATTAAAATACAACCCGCGGATGTATATATATATCTCACAAGAGAGATTTGAGAGGTGACAAGGCATCAAAGGATGTAATGCCTAAAGACGACGGACGTGCGCCGTCGTGCGTGGCTTATGGCCGGCGATAGACGTTTAGATAACGATCTCAATTTGCGCCGCGCGAGGATGAATAGTGGATTAGCCAAGTGTCTAATTACAATCTCAATGGAGATTCCGTCTTGCGATAGAGGTCGACGTTCGGTGCGTCCGTCGCGTCGTCAGTTTTCGCATGAGAGATGAGACGACGC
The DNA here is from genome assembly GCF_000956235.1 of Wasmannia auropunctata. Taxonomy (NCBI): domain Eukaryota; kingdom Metazoa; phylum Arthropoda; class Insecta; order Hymenoptera; family Formicidae; genus Wasmannia; species Wasmannia auropunctata. Next base: position 1,903,883 of record NW_012026894.1, on the reverse strand, counting down.
GAGAGCAGGGGAAGACGAAACGAGCAGAGGGGAGGGAGGATGAGCGAGTGACGAAAAAGTCCGGGGCACGAGAAGGCAACCTAATTAAGTCTGCGAGATGTCTCGCTGAGATCTCGCTGATGAAGACGTTTGTCCGACGCGCGGAACTTTCGGCTGATTTCACGGAAAAGGAAACGAGCGAGCGAGCGAGCGAGCGAACGTCGCTCGTCGCGTTTACGCTTCCCTTTTTCCGTTTACGCGACAATTTTCCTACCGTGTTTGCGAATATTCCTTGAGAAAGGGAAAGAGGGAGAGACAGAGAGAGAGGAAGTTTGGAACTTCAGCGGAAATATGATGCGGGCGCGTCAAGCGTACAAACGGAGCGAATGGAATAGTTCCGGGCGAATTATCGTAATAGTCGCGTCCCGAAAAGCGACTTTTAATTCCGCATACGGGCGGACTGTCGTCAGTCGGAATTTATCTCGCTTTATGCCCGGCGCACGGTCCGCGGAGTCTTACTGCGAAACGTGATAAAAATGTCTGTTCGCGCGCGTCAGAGATTGCTCGAAGAACTGGAAAAAGTTTCGTCCGCAATCCCATTTTGCCATTGCATTTCGCGTACTGCAGCTCCACAATGTTCGAATCCCTATGTCTAATAAATACACTGCCGAACTCTATTGATTACGGGAGAGTAAAGGATAAAACTTGGATGTGTACAGTAAAAAAGAACTGAAATATCTAAAAAATAAAATAGCTGTTAAGTTTAAAGTTATAAGTGTCTTTTAAATCCAGAAAATTATTTATATGTTGAGACGGTTTAATTGAAAGCAGCTCCATAAAACGCTCATTATCCCCGTTACTCATGTACATAAATCTTTCAGATGAACATAAATCCGTTTTTCAGACGGAGAAAGCATGCGCATCTCTTGATTCGAGACGTAGCGAGCGAAGTGGTAAAGGGACGCGGTTCATCGAAGGACAAGCCGACCGCTGCATCTCGGTAGATAACAAGGAGACACGCCGATCATTCGTAAAGCTGTCAGTCGAGCAATATATCAGTATCCTTTTTACTCGTTACCGTGACGCACCCTTCTTCCAGCTATTCGAGCGCCGACAACGACGACGACGACGACGACGACGACGACGACGACGACGACGACGACTGCTAGCCGGGAAGAAAACTCGGTGACATTCCCCGATGCAAGTATACACACAGGATATTCGGTAATTGATGGCACAAAAAATGTCGACTCAGTCCCAGACTGTATAATCTATTTGTAAGAGTAGACTCTATTCTGAAGGGGGATATCCACGTAGATGCATTAAAGGTTTGCAATCGAGTCGTCATTACATAATTTATTCTACGGGGTCTGCAACAATAACTGTTCTACCTGAAAATAGATAGCTTAAAACGAAAATGGATTCTACTTTAAAGCGAAGATGTGGCGCGAGAAACTGCATTCGTAAGAAACGCAAAAAATAGAACTATTCGTGGGGAAAATAAGTTACTGCCTTTCAGATGGATTCACCACTTCACGACGGGGGGGGAGGGGGAGGGAGGGAGAATCTACCCATTTTCCGGTTGTCCCGTCGATCACGAGGCAGAGCTCTGTATATACGTTCAAGTGGCGCATATACAGAGGTGGGCGCCGAGCGGCAATATGGTGGGCCTGGGTGGGCTACTGCACGGTCGTTAGTTAGCGAGCATTCATCATCGTATTGTTATCGTTGGCCACGGCCTTCGCAGTTATTCGAGCCGCCCTTCCGAGATCACAATACGACCAGATGCAGCGGCACGGCAGACGCGCCGATAGGTTTCCTTCTTTGTACGCGATATTGGGCCAATACAGGCCGGCCGGTGCCCCCCCCCCTTCTCCCTTTGCGTTGGCCCTGTGTATGGGCCAAAGGGATAACCCCGGTGTAAAAACGTTGCGCTATGCCCGCGCGCGTAGCGTAGCGCGGCCGACACAAAGCGGCACCCTTGATAGAGGGTCAGCGGTGCTATACGGCAGCACGATCGCCCTTCGATCGAAGGGTCTTCTTCCTGGCCCGGAGGCGGCGGAGATACGTATACGGCGAAAAATAGGGCGCGCTGACGTTAATTCTTTAAGGCACTGAGCCGAATGCACGCCCGTGGTCCTCAAAATAGCTCGGATAAATATAATAAATCTGGCCTGCCGCGCACATATTTTATCCCGTTCGCTTCACGTTCGTTATTCGCGCACTTGAAGCATATGGTTGACGTAAAGAGCGGCTTTGATGACAAAGAAAGAGTGGGAGAGGAGGTTTCGGAGTGTTGCGCACGGTGCTCGATGGACACAAAGCGAACGTCGTGCACACGGAATTCGTGAATAATATTTGCCGAGATAGGTACACGGTATATATGTGTGTGTGTGTGTGTGTAGGTACATCGTCTCCTCTTCACTTCTCCGCCCCTTCGTTAAATAATTCGCTCGTCCGCGTGTGCTTTTCTTTAAGATCCCCGAGCCAGGCAAGAATCCCGAATGAGTCGTTGACGAACTCAAGCCGTTAAGCCGTGTTACGTATGCAACCTGTTTGGGACTGATTCAACTTGTCGGAAGTTAGCCTGGCTTTTCCGAGGGGGATACACCGGGCCGGGTGGAGCAGCCGGGGGAGGTACGCTTCGGAAAGCGTAGTGACACAGCGCGACTTGGGGAAAAGCGATGCTTCGTTACGGTGAAGCGATGCGGAGGGAATGAAGGAGATCGGGAGGGTCTCGAACGTTTCAAAAGAGAGAGAGAAACTTTCTTATTTCCAGAGAAAATAAATATTTGACCTGCGAGAGCGCACCGGGCGGCGCGGCGCACCGGTGGCGGCGGCGGCGGCGGCGGCGGTGACGGCGGTGCGGAGACTTTGTTGAATGGTTTCTTTCATTCTTAACGAGCACGACCGACCGTGCGCTTTGGGACGCACCGGCGTCGTTATAACGCGGCCCCGGCAATTAATTCGGCTCCCGTGACACTAGGTTTAACCTTTCGGAAAAAGAACTCCGTATCGCGTAATGCCGTGGATTTCTTGCAATCTCAAGCCATCCGCGGGTCCCCGTGGAAATAGAAGCCCGGCTCGTATATACACACGCCCGTATATAGGCGGCGAAATAAGGACAAATATAAACAGGAGGGTGCGTGGAAACAGATTCCGCTGAGAATGCGGAACGAATTTTGCGGAGATTGGAAGTGTTCCCGCTCGTTCGGCGTATGGGAACGTACAAATATCTTGTTTCGCGCGCAACACACGATATCGCGAGGTAACTTTTATCCATTCAAGCTTATTACATCAATAATGTAGGAATGTCGATCTTATAGGAGCCGCGCGGCGTCAATCAATGTTTTTTTTACGGCGAGGGGTACATTTCACTGATGATAAATTGTATCTTAAAATTAATAAATACGTGCATAGTGAAAAATATTTTTGTACATAAAAGATTTTTTTTTTAAATTTATTTCTTTAAAATAAAAAGATTGTTCTCCAAAAATGTCAAACGTTTGTCGACTTTTTAAAGGTTACTAAGACATTTAATATTTAATATTCGAGAAACGTAAGATGGTACGAGTGAAAATATTTATTCGATTTTCTCGTTGCAACTTCGTCGATATTTCTTGTGTGATGTACCGATTTCCCAGCTGGGCTTTAAGTATGTCGACCGACGGGGTTCGTTCCTTAAGTCCTCGGATGGATCGACCTACTTCGGGAAGTAATACTTGCAGGTAATGCCGTCCTCCTTATCTGTGTAACGACATTTTCTTAACAAGACAAGAAGAGATTCTCTTTTACGGGAGGCTATAATCAGTACAGCGTACGCATCTACCCTTATCGGTCGTTACAGAAATTACAGCGCGCACGTTGCTTTTCAAGCCCGGATCTCTATAGCATCGAACTCCCCCGGCTACATTATTAGCTCACTAAAATTCTGCCGTTGATAAACGCCTCGCGTTAATATCTATGAATATATTAGTTTTTCATCAAGATCGTTGCGAAGCGCAAAACGCGAAATTCAATGTAATTTCGGAACTAATTTTCATTAGGGAAGTATATTTCTGAAGTATTCAATTACGCGCGACGCCACGTTACATAATCATGAAATGTTACCCCGTCGCGGAACTGGTTCATAGTTAGCGGCGTATTTTGCGTCATCGCAAATACATAACGGCGGAGTTGAGCGTATACGAGGGCGGACTACGTTCGCGAGCGGGCTGAAAACAAAGATATTATCACGCATACGTCATCATCTTTCTCCGGGCACGCGATAGTGCGCACGTATGTCCCAGAGCGCATTCGCAGCTCGCATGTGTGTGTGTGTGTGTGTGTGTGTGTGTGTGTGGGTGTGAGTGTGCGTGAGGCGAAGGTGTACTGACCTCAACTTCGCACATGTGCATTGCGTCGCATCTGCATGTATTTCGTTCTGTTTCGCCGGCAACGGGGACATCCTCCTATACGCGTGGACGAGGATTTCTCGTTCGTATCACTCTTCTTTTTAGTCCCGGCAATTGTGTGGATTGCTTTCAAAGCCGATCTAGCGGGAAGCGAAGAGTAGCTTTACGAACAGCGCTTGAAGTTGTTCGAGATTCCTGCATCTAGCGTTTCGAGGGAAACAAAGATCGATGACATCTTGATTCTCTTCGTTTTACCTCCACCACTTTTGCGCTCGTGCGATTTACTTCGCGTGAGTTTACACATTCGTTTCTAAACGCGTTACACATCGCGAGTTTTATATCGGTCGATAAAATTTTAACTTTATCGCTTCTCGAAACTGCTATTTTGATGCGACAACATCCGAGAATAATCCGAACTGTCTGTTGCAGTGGTCGGTCACCCGTGGTGCACGCTGTTACCTTCATATATAAAATCCCTCGAGTCACAGTGTGTCCGACTTTAATTGCATGTTTAATATTCATCTGGCTGTTGACCGGCTCCACAAGTTCCTTCATCTCGGAACCACATATCAATTCTCGTACACTTCGTCCGTGATAACGGTCGGCGCTGTGTACGTGGGATCTTCTCGGGAGTTTCCGCGAACTTTCGAGAATCGAATGGAACGGTCGCTGTCAATCCTGGGTGGATTTTGGCGTCTGGCTGTCGTCAATACTCCGCGAGCGGTCGTGTGCGTGCGAGAGCGGCGCCACATCAATGTACACAACGGCATGGCAGTTTCTATGGGATCTAATCGACGAAGTTGTAATTACTTCGTCGAGGAGCGAGAGAGAACGAAAGAGAGAGAGGGGGGGGGGAATAGGAAGGAGAGGAAGAGAGGAGAAACGGACTCGGCGGAGTTTTATTTTATCGGGGAGTGATGGAGATATCGACAGATGTAATGCTACCTCTCAGACTGTCCCTCCACCATTGCAACATCTCGCCATTTTCTTCGCTTCTCCCTCCCATGATCTCTTCGTTCTCCACCCGCCCGAACTACCCGGCAAACGATCTCTACGAGCGTGATTACCGAACACCTTGGAAATCCATTACTTTATATCAGTTTTTCCTTAAAGGGTTCGCCACCGCCGTTGCCGCCGCCGATTCCTTAGAAACTCTTCGCGGGATCCTTCTCTCGAAGCGGTCGAGCTTTTATTCGCGCGTCCTCGAGGGTGTTATCTGCTCGAATACCTCTCTATGCTTTGGTTCTCTCGATCTTTGCGAGAACATCGCCCGGCTTCTCCGTCGCGTCGTTCGGCTCTTTGCGACACGATAAGCCGCTTTTTCTCGCGTAAATAGTTCGCCGTTTGCCGATCGGTTGGAATCTGTCTGGTCCCCGTGTTAAATGTGCCATGGACCAGTATTGGCAAAATATTAATAGTAAGGAAGACATTTTATCAGTAAATTATTGATAGATATTGAAACCAATACCCACGGCATATGTCACAATTTATTTTTAGATAATATATTATTTCAACAAAATACGAAATACTTTAATATCGTTTACAAAAGAATATTAATCTAGAGATCATTATTAGAGACAGTAGAGGCATAGCTTAATAAAGATATGTATAATAAAATAGATATCTTCTACATTATACATTTTCTTCTTTATTCTCGTTTCTTCGCCGTTGTTCGCAAATAACTTCAGACGTCTCGTGAAACGCGCTTCTCATGTATCCGTATTAATTGAGTTAAAAGCTTGTAAGAGGTTAATCTTTTTGCATAGCGTGCTGCAAAAGGATATTAAGTCGTCTGGGATTACGGATACGCGAATGAGAGTAGAGTTTCGGTTTAAAATATCCACTCGCGCCGCGCGCACAAATAAAGGCGAAAACCGGCTTTTCCGTGGTACGGGCACGGCCCGGTATGAAATCTTAAACCTTACGTCTCGGGAAGCAAGGGACGCGCCCTCGCACATCGACGTTCCTCATCATTGTTATACCTCTGAAGACATCGCCCGTCGTGAAAGGGGTCGTTTCGAGATTTTCGTTTAAATTACGGCGCGTCCTCCCTTCCCACCCCTCCTTTGCAAATCTCTCTCACCCGCGCGTTCTTCGCTCTACTTTCCAGTTTCTCGTGCGCCATCGAATCGAGTTCGAAGAATCTCGATTCCAACGACAGGCAGAAGCCTATAGCTAGGGGAGGGAAGAGGGAAGAAAAATGGGGCAAAGCTTATGCGAGCTTATGCCAATTAATTATCAGGCATCCTCTTCCATTTCTCGATGTTGGGCTTTCGCTTCTTCTCTCTATTCACCTTGACTTCGAATTTCCCCCGTTCCTCCTTCTCTTCCCATTTTTCTCCCGAGATATTATATGACTCAGAGGCAGAAAATCGACATTCAAATTAGAAATTTCCTGCTTTCCTTTTAAATTTTATTTACGAGCGATGCTCCGATCGCGGTCCTCGTGCGGAGTTTCGTACGGCGCGGCGGGAGAATACGGCGACGCTCTCTTAATGAGTATATTATGTTCGTTCCACGGATTCTCGTGATCGCGCCGCGTTTTGCATCCCTAGAATGGAGTGCGCGTTCTCCTTTCTCTCTCTGCCTCTCTTTCTCTCTTTGAGTAAGAGAGAAAATTTTCTACCTGGCGGAAATTATACGCTCTGTGGCTACCTACGCCCGCCTGCACGCGATTAATTTATTTCTTCTTGCGCGAGCATTATCCCCTCTAGAGGTCCCGGTCATCGCTACTGGCTTTAGCAGTTGAATCCGGAAATATCCCTCCGGAGAGCACTTTCGCGAGCGTTGACGCGAGTGCGAACTTCGGTGCGCCCCCGCGAACTTTTTGTTGTGGAACTATTATAGGGAACGTTCCATTTTCCATTCATCGCACTTTCTCCCGACCTGGAGTTTTCTTCGACAAATATGTGGATAATAATAATTTTTGTGTCGCAAATCAAAATTTCGAAAATGATCGAAAATTAAGGTCTCTTGTAAATATTATCGCAAATATTCAAACCATTTTATTTCTGGTTTAATATTTTAATAGAATTATAAGTTAAAACTAAATTAAAAATATTTTTAAAATTAAAGGTTGCTGTACCACAGTTCATAAAGCAAAGTTACAGATATTATAAAAATTATTTTTTAGTCAAAGAATCTGTAAATGTAAATGTAAAAGCAAATTGCAACACTTTATGTATAAAATCTCTTTGTTAGTTGTTATATTAGATTAATGTTAATTCTGTTTCTTCATGTGATAGTAACCGTACACTTTTTAAACATTTTTAGAAACATTTTCGTCAAATATTTTGTAATTTTACAACCGTTATTTTATTCTGTTCTATTCACATAAAATAATCAAAAAAACTAATCTATCTTAAAAATCTCAGCTAGCAAAATACAATAGTAAGAAGTAACGTTAAAAAATTATACGATTTATTCTAAATTTTTAAACAAGTTTTTTAATCGTAGTCTTATCTAAATTCAATAAAAATCTCTTCTTAATATAACATTAGTTATATTAAACATAAAATGCGCGCAAAATATATAACTCATCTATTATTTGTAATCGTTCCATCTATATTTACTATACTTTATTTTCTGTTACATTACATATTATTCTCAATAAAATTATTACTATTATTAATTATTTCTTTAATATGCATAACAAATTCACACTTGACTATATATTAATTCATTGAAATCACTGAAAATATTCTCTTAAATAGTGACAGTTGTCGGAATGCAGTACACTAACGCGTACAACGCTCGACTCGACTTCTAAAAGGAGCTTGTACGGGCGCGTAATTGGCTTAATTTTTCTTGATCACTTTAATTGAGCTCCATGGCCCAACAATGAAGCGTTACTTTCGACTTGATTGATATGAAAGGTCCACAGCGTTCGTTCCCTGTTTTAACTCGAAGTTTGATTTCGGAATTACATTTTGTCGAAATGAACAAAGTTTGACGTTTAATCTTCGTTAAACCATTCCTTGATGTTCAGTCTCTAATGCGACATTTCGAAGAACAAAGAGTATTTCGGAGATTTCGACAAGAATTTTTTATACATCATAATGATTTACACCGTGAAAATTTGATATTTTGTATACCGTTCTTTAAAACATTTTATAAATACAATGTAAATTTTATTTTATTTGAGATAAAATAGTATTGCAAAATTTCCATTCGTAAAATCACAATGTTATGAATAACAGAGAAAAGCTTTATTTATGTCTCTTATTCAATGCTCAAAATATAATTTCGCGGAATAACGTAAAATTTAAATTTTGATAATTATTTTTGTAAACAGATTTCTTAAACAATTAAACAAATGATTTCACCTAGTTTCACTCGTTTAGTATTTCTTAAGAAACATTCGCTATTGAATTAAGAAGTGAATCAGAGATTTTGTGACTTCTCACAGCGTTGCGACAATCGCCAAGTTAATTCAGTTTCAACACAGAAATTATGTTGCGTATGGAAAAGCGTTTCTCTAACGAGTTCTTCGCGATTCTCGTTAATGCCGTCGCACTTTTCACATTGGTTTCTCACTCGAGACTTCGTAGACGTGAGTCATATTGTCGCCGGTGGTTCCGCATTTCCTTGCCGCTTTCTGCCGACATTGTCCGCTTCCGACGTATGTGATTCTGCAGAGGACATTTCTATCTTCGGACCATCTCTACATTATACAAAATGCGCCGATGATGCGCGGTGTCGCGAACTTGTAATGAATTTTCAATTGTGCTTTACGAGCCTAACGTTATACGACAGTTCACCAGTGGCTACGGTCACTACGCGTTATATTGTTACCTGATTGACTTTATCGTGGCCGGCCAGATACGTTGTTATAACAGTATAACTACTAGCACTTGCGTTCGGAACTGCGTTTATCTATAGGCGGGTGAAGAATGTCTATTGTGCCGACACATCGCGAAGTTTCGAATGCTCTGCAACTCTGCGGCGCTCCGTGCAGCTGTAAAGTGCGCACAGCTACAGGTTGCTATGCCGTTTAAAAGCACCCCCTTACTTTCAAAATTGTATAAATAACTAAAATCTGATGAAGCAAAGAAACGTACGTTACATTACGTAATACGAATCGTCCATGTAAATGAGTTTCTCTTTTCTATATCCAATTGTTTACATTTTCATCATTGATTTATTATGTATATTCCGCTCTCTGTACAGATCCTAGCATTTCCTTTCATCTATGGAATCTTTCATCAATTTGGATTTAAACGGCTTTTTTACGATAATTTTTCTCAATATTTTTTTACCACGCGAGGCGATGAAGAGTCGAGTTATGAGATTGTAATCATACGAGGGATGACTGTGCAGTTTTTTTCTGACAGACACTTTCATTGATTTTCATGAAAGTGAAACAATATGTACTCGCGATCAAGCGTATCATCAAAGAAGCGGCACGTTCCATGCATCCCTCTATGCCTGTAAACACGCGCATTCCCGTTCGACGTGTAGCTCGCCCATCCCCCCGCCATCCCCCTTGATATATGTTATAATATGAGATCACACACGTCCCACACGCGCGTTGCCGGGGCGTGTAAACATATACGCGGGTACGATGTACGTGCCCGAGCTATCCGTGTACGTAGCGATGAATGTACAATCCGAGGAATCTGCGCCGCGTGAAATTAACTTCGCTGCTTTAAAACGGGAATACCGCGGAGGTAGCGCGAAATAAATGCGCGCGCGTAGGTATCGCTAGAAAACCGGTGCTTTGCCAATTTATTTATTTATTTTTTTTTTTGCAGACCTACGTGATGCGCCGTCGCGTACATACATCGGGAAACACCGATCCGTAATATTGTTACAGATGTACAGCGGGCATATTTGCCGCATATATATTTGCCGGGAGCTGTAACTAATGCGCCGTGTAAACATGCCGCACGAAATTTACCAAACCCTTTAATTCTGTTTCGGTACCCTTCGAAAATCTGAATCGAAATATTTCGATTATTTTACAATATTCGCGTACACAACAAAAAAAAATACTTTCTACAGTACAAAAATAAAGAATATTATGATAAATACTTGCGTATCTTAATAAAATGATAAAATTCAATATTGGGTTTTTTCTCCGACCCAGTTCCATCGCGCATCGTGAAATCCGATAGGATTAGAAATTTAAATTTCATTCGAAAAATTTATGTCCAGCAGTATGAAAAAAATATAAAGCGGCTCGCGAGAGGAGAGAGACGGTTGGAATAAATCGACGCTCTATAGGCTTCTATAGACGCTTGTATCGCGCGACTAACAAACCCACTTCACGGAAAAACAAGGGGCTGAAAGAATAATCGATCGTACTTATACGCAGGCGGTATATCCGCCCTCCGGACAATGCACTGACTTGTTAGCTTTGACATATGTGCGGTAAGAGACTGCAGGTTTCCGCGTGTTATACCTCGCGTATACACGTATAATCACCGGGGACAATAACTGTAATATGAAAGACGTATATATCGGCGAACGGTATACGCGATATTATTACTCGATGAAGTCGCGTTTTATATAAAATATGCCGCGTTAAAAAATTTCCTAAAATATAACCGAGGACACTATGAGTAAACCGAGTTTTAACTTGGCCGCGCGTACACCGCCGGGCACATCAGATTACCAGGCGGTCTCATAATTAATTATACACTTTTAATTATCTCGGGCAAAAATTTTCATTACGTTCACTCTTCTCCCGGTCGCTACGTGATTATTTGCAAAAAACACTCGTACGGGCTGGCTGTCTCGCGGTCTTCTTTTTTTTCCTCCCTCTTGCACCCCCCCCTCCCACCCCCTCGCTCCCGCCAGCACGCGCCTCTGTGAGTCTTGCTGCAGTCGACGCGTGTGTGCATATTACGTCGCTAATTAATTGCGTAGATCAAAAGAGTGAAAAATCGAACGCGCGTCATTAAAGGTATATACGCGCGTCGCAGTCTCGGGACAGGGAATATACAATCGGGCCGCGTATGACGAAGGTATAGCTGCTCCGGAATTTCATCGCATATTTGGAATCCGCAGACAATGCGCCCGCTCATATTGAACTCGGGGACGAGACAGATACGGCAGATACGGCAGTTAGGCTACACAGAGATTGTAAAGCGGGGGGGGGGGGAGGGACTAAATGAAACGCAATACGGCCCTCCCGCGAGAGAGTTTTATATAATTTATTTCATCGCATTTCCCCGTAATACACGGGGCGGCGCGAGGCACAAAAAGCAGCGGCGTTATTTGTATACACGCGAAGCAGCGGCTGCGTATAATAACTGATAAAAGTTATCAGGCAGCAGGGTATTACATATTCGTGCGACGTCAGGAATTGAAATAATTTTGTACAGTATACCGATAGTATCTAATCGTAAACATATAATAAAAAAAAATGTTGCATTGCTCGCGCTCACGTGTCAAAAATTCATGTCAAGGGACATTTAATATTTAAGGTACTGCATTATATTTCAATCCAAACGTGCAGCGCCTTCGCGCGCCCGCGAGAGATTTAATATAAAAGACCGGAGAATAATACGTTGCACACAAACGCGGAACAACGGTTAAGCCGAGAAAGAACCGGTATTGTATGCAAAAGCGTGGGCGGCAGTTGCGGGCTATAACTGTAACACATCGACAACGGCAGTCGACGATATTACGTAGATCGACTTAAGTCGTAACACGTTTTCCACCTCCCTCCCCCCTCCCCTCTCCCGGCCCCGGTCGCCCGTCGTCGCAGCGATTTCGAGATTGGCCTCCGCTACCGTAATCTCGGAGTTTACGACGGGGGTTAACGTTATTAACGTCTCGCGGGACGACGACACCGATCCTGGGCGTCCGCAATCTGCGGATCCCTTTCAAGCGGGCCGTGTAGCTGGAGCTTTTATCCGCCGCTATGATCTACTTATTCTGTATCATACATACTGGATAAACTGCACTGTTGCTGGCTGCACCGCAGTCGTTTATCACTACTCCGGCTTTCGCGAGAACGCGAGCGTGAGCGCGCGCGCGATTCTCCGTGCACGTCTCAGAGATTGCCGAGGAACACCGAAACGTTTAACGCCGCAAAATAGGGAAGCGGAGATCGCGTCTAAACGCGGTCGGTACACACGGTATCACGGACGTATTTAATTACGTAAGTGCGCGCCTTTAATCATGTGAGGAACATCTATCTTGTTTGAAGCCCGTAAAGGGCCTGTACCTTTGATAGATTATACATCGCGCGCGCGCGCGCCGAGCCGCATGTATACAGGGAGGGTGGGGGGAGAGAAAGAGAGAGAGAGAGATTCGAAAGACCGGCCGTTTATAAATTATTTCTTGACTGCTCGTTGCAGATATGCACGCATGCGACCGCCGCTTTATACTTGTGTGGAATAAATCGGGAACCGCGCGGGGCCCGCGTAACGCCTTCTAATCGTCCATCACGCGTGCCTTTGAAGCGAAATCTAATGTATACGGCACATTACCCATTTATTACGCGGTATGAAGTTATACATTATTTATGTTTACGATACACCGTCAGGTTATACCGCCTTCACTTCGAATTTTCGCGACGCTGAAATTGGCTTCGCGTCGTTATTCTTTGGTTTATGATGTAACAACGTCGTTGAAATCGTTCTTTATTGCACTATTTCCTTCAACATCGATTCAGCAGCGTATCGCGGAATGTATTTGAAATCACTCGCAATTCATTTTAACCGACTGCGGGAGAGAATCGTCGCCTGTTATACGCGCGTAAATATTCACTTGGATATTCTCTTATAGAATTGCCTGATTTAGATAGAGTCCTTTGACTATATAAGTATGGACTGATAATAGTTAACTTCATACGTGTCGCCAAGCTGGAAGAGTAGATTACATCCCAGTCAGTCATTTTCTGCGGGGAGAGGAAAAGCTTCTGTGAAATCAGCATGTTTGCGACGTGTAAAGGAAAGGTGCTGAGTTTGTTTTTAATTTCTTTCCGTCGATTTGAGATTTTTTCCGACTCTCTATCAATTTTCAACATAATATTTGATACATTTTGATATATTTGACATTTTTTTACTGACTGCGGCGAAGCCTATAAAAATCGAAGTTCGATACCTCAACAAACTTCAGCTCGGCGACACCGGGCATATGTCTTACATAGTAAAAATATAAAAGTGGGGGGGGGGACTAGCAGTCTATATTTATATAGTCAAAGGACGAATCTTAATTAAACGTTTCCAAAAGCGTTGCTGCAAAAGCGCAATATACGCAATTAATATTTCTGCAGACTGTATTGTCGCAAGCTATGAAAGTGGCGGTCTTGGCAGATCAAGCCAGGCACGTTTTCTTTGAATTTTCACGGTCGGCCCGACTTGAACTATCGGGCGACAATCTCGCGGTTTACGACGGACTAACGTCATTAACGTCCCGCGGAGTGACTCCTGAGGCGACCGAGAGCGCAGACCTCTCTTTCATCTGAGACTCTAGCTCTACCGACGTTTATCCAGTGCATTATCTATTTATACCGGCGGGTGCGCGCCCACGATTCCCTCTTCTTATCCCTTCGCCGCGCGCCGTCCGCGCCCCCCGCGCCGCCGCCGTCGTTGCCGTCGCGACGACGATGAGAGCGGATCTCAGAGAGAGGCTCGCGCGCTCGTCGGTGGTTATGCTCCGCCAGCCGCAGGAAATTTTCGAGCCGCGTTTCCTGTCATTGGGAAACGTCGTGCCGGCGAAAGGCCTGCATTAATCATGAGGCTCGAATCCGCGGGATCCGGCAGCCGCGCGGCGCGCCGAGCACGCCCGGAAAGCGATTCCCAGTCGTTTATTATCCACCGTAACGAGAAACGTCCGGGTGCCTTCCGCGGGCAAATTTTCGATACGGCCGCAATACAGCAATCCACGATGTTGCGTCGGCTGTATCTCGTCGGAAAGAACTCGATGGTGCAGGGTAACGCGAATCTAGAATGAAATATAGAGCGTCGCGGAAACTCTCTTAAATTTTGGACTCTTTGACGAATTTTGGATTTCTTTTTTCAAAAAATTTGATTTAATACAAAAATTGTTTACATTTCATTTTCAAAAAATGTCTGGCGTGCCTCACATCGACCGCCAAGATTATTCACTTTTCTCGCCTCACTCACCGTATCCTTAATGCTTTTAAATATTCTCGTATTCACCGCGTCGTTATTCCTGTTTCATCGTTTATCGGCGTTAAAATTCCGGCTCCCGCACGAGTTTTATGCGCCGCGGTGCCGTAAAAATTGATCGCGGTTACATGCAAGATTTATCAAGCGTCGCAAGAAGTTGTACGTACGTATACGGTCAAGAGTTTCCGGTGGAAATACGCCCGCGAACCCCAGTTCGGAGCCGCGAAAGTTTACGAACCTGAAATTCGATGAAGAGAGCTCGTCTCGTTTACGCCGGCTTGTCCGTCGCGCGATTCCTTCCTCCGCGTCTGCCGCTCTTTTCGCTCTCTCTCTCTCTTTCTCTTTCTCTCTTCCTCTCTCTCACCCCGCCGTCCGTACTTTCAACCTCCGTGACCGATATTGATCCGCCAACGTGGCGCGGGGCCGCTTCGGTTATTACTTTGTGCTCATATAGAAAGACGTGGCTCACACGTGACGGCCGAAATGTGATACAATATGCGTGCAATCATAAGTTTGTGTTTTATAACACGTAATCCACAAATAAATTTCTCTCATCAGAGTTAACTTAATCGTCGCAGAAGAAGTCAGAATTCTTGGACGATACCCCGTACAATAAATTACACGGCTTTGTATCGAATTATTCGTCGTAGAGAAATGCATTGTACAGTACCACCGTATATAACACCATTTGACGCGTACCGCTATATTTACGAGGCGTCCTTGCGCAAAAAAAAATGAAATAAAAAATACAAAGCAATAAAATGTAGAATGTCTCCCGGGTGTGCGTTCAAGGGAAATGGTAATTTAGATTCGCCGATACCGCGCTGGCAAACATTAGCATAAGTGCAAAGTACTTCGGACTATAAGTAACTTCGTGTAACGACTGCGTGTCATGACTATATAAAACGGGTGGTAGAGCTAACCAGCGGGGGACAGGCATCAGATGTGTATAGTCAGTATATAGTACTTTTTAATGGCAATCTTTCTTGCGAAGTTCGATGAGTCGCCATTGTCTACCGGAAGCTCTCAAAAAACGATTCATGAATGTATTACGTGTATTACAATATATGTATATTAATAACGTCGCGCCGGTTGGAACTGAATTGGCCCCCCGTAATCCAACGCATTCACAGAGACGGCGCACCACAGAGACGGGCGTTCATATAACCATTCTCCTTCTCGCCCGCTTTATTAACGTAATGACCGCGTATTTTCGAACGTCCCACGGAAACGGCACTTCGTCGCGTCTTCCATTTCGGAGAGCGTGGCGAGCTTCGATTCAATTTCAACGTTCCAGACTGTGGACAGGCGAGGAGGATCCAGCATGGTGGACCCGGTAGGGAGGAGGAGGGGGAGAGTGGGATTTAGTGGAAGGGAACGAAATGTAAGAGGTTAATTGGAACAGATAACTGCGTCTGCGTGTGTCGATGTGCTCCTCTACCTCCCTGCAGCCTCAACCCTCCTTCGCCGTGTCCCTTCGCTACTTCCCTTTCTCTCCCTTTCACCACAGCCCTCGGTCACATTTTATCCGGCTCTTCGTTTCTTTTTCATCTCCTGTCGTGCAGTCCGCCCTAACCGAATCCGCTGTTACTTCTTTACGTGCGCCGTAAGCGCTTTCTCCTCGTCGCATCGATACAGCCGTCCGTCATTAACGGTTAACGGCCATCGTGAGGTCGTCCCGCAGTCGAGTGTAGGGCATCTATTTAGATTAGGATATACATAATGCCAAAGTATACACGGACGCGGACTGAGAGGCCACGGTAAAGATAGAGATCCCTGGAAGAAGAGAAAACAGAGAGAGAGAGAGAGAGAGAGAGAGAGAAAGAGAAGAGCGGAAAGCGATACCGAAGAGCGATCGTCATTGAAAGAACGCCATGAAAAGGACACGCAACAAGGACGATTATTCAAAGAATCTAACCAATCCATCACTTCTTACAATATCGAGCTCAGGTGTTCGATTTTTGTTTTTCTAGTATTACTATCAGTTTTTTGACCTAATTTTGCTACATGAATAAACCGAAAAGGAAAAAAATCACGGTTAACATATAAGATTCTTCAATTTAAAACAATAATCAAGAATTAATAAATCAGGCACTAACAATATGACGCAAAAAAAATTACGGTTTTGCTATTTTCTTAAGGCATGACTAATTACGACGAAGCAACGGAAGGAAGCGCGTTGTCACAACATCCAGATCTCTGCGAGGCTCACAAGTGTGCCTCAAGAGCCTCGCAGATATGAGCAATGAAAGACGCACGGATGTCGGTTGAGTTAGAGCGCGCCGCATCGTCGGCATTTACATCGCCGCCGACTTGGCCGCGCGCGTTACGAGGCGATGAATTACTTATAACCACCTCCATCTCTCACACACCCACGTGTGTGCGCGTCTCTCCGGTCGTGTCCTTTTATCTTCTGTTCTGACTACCCCACCGCGTCCCGCCGCCGCGAGGCGCGCGCCTCACAGGCGTATAAATATCGCGCATTTATAAGCAGTCGGTGACACTTGGTTATCGTGGAATCGCTAGCGCGGTCGCGCGTACTCTGGCTTCTCCTTCGTGCTCTCGCGCTTAATGACTAGAACTCGGAGATTTTCAAATATATAAAAATACCGGCGTATTTTTAAAAAGAAGCAGAGAGTTATATCATTTCATGTCCAAAGAGTCGTACACTCATTCGGGGGCATGCTTTTGATTAGAACTTTCTTTTAGAAATAAAAATTGGAGCATCACAATTTACTATAAATAGCAGTTTGGTGCATGTTTGGACGCGATGAATCTCGTTATTTATAGGAAGATGCAACGTTTGAGTCGCCTTATCAGTTTCGCTTATAGCTATGCAGACCCTTACACTCGACGTTCCACGATCGTCGCGATGTCAACGTTTGATGTTTTCGATTTCAGATGATGGATTATACATGGACAGGATGGCGACTCTTTGTGACGACGCGGGGGGACGCCCGTCCGACTCGCGCGGGATTGTGTCTCTTTGTTTGCGACGCCTGTCGCAAACGTACTCTATCATTACACGGAGAAGTTTATAGGTTGGCTATGCTAGTAGCGATCAGCAAGTTTTTGCGGAACTTTTCTGTCACGTTCGCGGTCTATAATATTCATCCAAGGTATAGCTCAGTCCTGAACTGGATATATTTTTTTTCCTATTTCGTACGAGACGAATAAAAACTTCTCAATAGCACTCGCGTGATGCAAGTTAATTTAATCTACCGCGTCCGTTAAATATTTAAAAGGGACTCGTGGAGTTTATAATTCAGATTTTCTACAATAAAACAGATATCTCGTGTGTGGCTATTGATTTTTACGCTGCAACTAGATTCGTATTTGCAATTGAAATTTGAACTTATCAGATTATGATCTCAAAATGACTTAATTATTTGACAGTTTGCATCAATAAATTATCTTGAGAATAAAATCAACGAGTTAAATCGGCCGATGTCTCTCGACCAAGAAAATGTCGTTCGGATCGCGATCCACGTTCTTCGTTGGTAGATAAGATTGCCGGGCAGCTGGTCGTAGACTCAATGGCCGTACCGGCTTTTTGTGCAAATCCAAAGACACAAGGCAAATGGAATAGCGAATCGGAGCGTGGAACGGCATGATTGCAGTAATCAAAGATCAGATGCCCATGTCTTGAGCACGGTCCCTTCCTCGTTCCCCGAACGAATCCCCGACGAGGGACGGGCAATCGTTGGAAAAACGTAATCTCGCGGAAAAATATATCAGCCGAAATTCTCAACCGGAGAATAGAAAAAGGTTGGAGCTCGTATGAAACGTCGGTCGGAGCGAGTGGTCGCGGAGACGAGTTAATCGGATTCTTGAATACTCATGAGATATCAAACATTAAACGGCGCTATTCAGTGCAATTGCAGTCTTTACGTTTCGTTTGATGTCTTCCGGCAAATTCCTATCCGCCGCCGCTCATTGAGGAGCTCGCGCCGGGTTTGTACGTTCGACCGCCTAACGAGCGGAGTTTACGAAAAGGTCCCCAGCGGGGCGCAGACATTGCCGATAATAAAGGAGATTGGCTCTAAATTACGAAGTCCGTTGCAGACAGTCCCGCGTTAAATGCCTCTCAGCGACAGAACAGAACAGTCGCCGAATCGGGTTCTATAGTCGGTAGGTGGTCCGCTTCTGTATTCCCGTTCGCGTTCGCGAGAGAGACTCCGTTTCCGTCTTCGCCGTGTCTCGATTTTCCAGAGGCAACGAACAGAGGCCAGAGGCGTAGCTAACCCCAGTTCCCCGACGGTCTGAGGGAACTTGGAACCGGGAGTTCGAGGAAAAGAGGCACTTCTTGTTACGCCCGTGAACGATGGAAGTGGTAGTTTGGGACTCCCCCTCCCGATTCGTCTCCCGACGAGCCCGAGGAGCTTCACGCTCCACCTTAAACGACTAATTGCGTAATTAAAAGAAAGTTAATCCGTGCCGCGAAAGCGACGTTCGTTGCATAAACAGACGAGGAATCTAATGGCGCGTTGGAAATTGAAGAGAGGGCAGATGATGCGGCGAGATGCGTGCCTCTGTGTGTGTGTGTATGGATATGTGTGAGTGTGGAGGCGACGAGTAATTTAACGCCTGACGAGATTTATTAAAATTCGTTTTAGATATCCATGCGGGTGTGCGGTGCGTCGCACGTATGGCCGGTCAGTCACCGGACTAAATGGTCCTTTGTGTGTCAGCGGATGCGCGAGCCTGTTGCCAATCCGCTGATAAAGTTCGTAACCCATTATCGGCATTAACGCAATGCTGCACTTTCGAAAATATAGCATACAATGGAGATTATCTGCCGATGCTCGCGAGCGGGCGAGCGAGCAGGCGCGCGGGCGAACGAGCGAGCGAGCGAGCGCTCGAGGGACCCGAGGGCTTTGTATCGATGCAGTGCACGAGCGAGGAAAATTAATTAATTAATTCTCCGAGGACGTCGAAGCTGACGCAAGATAAGAAAGCTGATAGAATAATGTAGCATCTCGCTGTGTTTAATACGCCGGAGTAATTAATTTGCTCCAAAGAGTCGTTCGCCTTTGTGTTGCTACAAAAGATATTAGTGCCTCGGCTGGGCGACGTTTGTGCGAGGGAAAAATCATACAGGGAGGGGGGGAGGGTAGAAGTAGTGCTTAAGTAATAGACAGTTTGCAAATAGCAATAGAAAATTCAGTGTGCACGTGAGCCATTATGATGCCGTGGATGTGAAGCGATAACAGTAAGAATAACAGAAACGCGCGGCGAGAAATCGAATATGCTGTATACGTGGCGCAGTTATATCTACTGGAAGTAATAGGTTTCCCTAAAAAGGAGACAGCAGTTACGAAAATTATAAATTTCTTTCAAAATGAAAGATACAAATATTACTTTTATTTCTCTTCAGAGTTAATAATTGTCCTTCTAAAACTCATATCCAGTAGTTTAAAGCCTTAAAGTTAAAGCTAATATTGCCGTACGTGCTTCTTATATATGGTAATCCCGTGATATATTATGAAATTTACATTGAAATAATATACATAAGAAATTTTATAAACGAATGAATATCAAGTTGCAAAAATACAAAGAAGAAAGACATACAATTTTTTAGTCAAGTCGAGAGTGTTGCTTAAAATGAGGATGTTGGATTTTATCTAATTTCGATTAAGATAAAAATTAGTAAACGTTTTAATACTTTTAATATAAAATTGGTATATATATATAATAAAAGATACAACTTCTGTATTATAATTTCTCAGAATCCAGAAAATACAAAGTAATGGTATTAAGAAATGTTCAGAAATCTATGTGGGATAACATACGACATTTTCATATTCATCGAATGTTGTGTAGAAAAATTTCTTATATATCTCTTGACACTGTCTTTTTCCTATTAGAAAAGTATTAGGTGCGAATCGCTCGGGCGGAGTAAGTGCGAAGAAGCGGATCAAGGGACGACTAAAACCCCGAGTCACTCGAACAGCGCTGGTTGTTACTCGCCACGGAGGTGGCGAGGATGAAAAATGCGCGGTGGTCAGCGGCGGAAGCGAGAAAACCTTTCGGACGAAGGCGGAACGCGCGCGTTCGGGGTCGCTCGCCGGAAGGGTGGCGAAGTAGGATGGGGAAAAAGAAGACAAGATAGAGAGACAGAGAGAAAAACGCGGGGGAGAGCACGCATGCGTCGATAAGGACAGGATACGGAGTGGTTTAAGAGCGATGGTAAAAGTGCGGTGAGATATCCAAGCGGTGGAGAGCGGAGGCACCGACATGTTGAGACGATGGAACCGGAGGTGAGCTTACACAAAAGACGAAGAGAGGGAGGAAGGAGAGAAAGAGAGAGAGAGAGAGAGAGAGAGAGAGAGACGCGACGAAGCGGAGGAGGAAGAGAAGAAGTAGGTGAACACACAGGGGGGTGGCGCGGAGGTGGCAACGCGGAAGAAGGAGAGAAGTGGAGGCGATGGGGGACGGCGGGGAGTCCGGGAGGGGGGGAGGGTGAAAAGAGGGCGAAGTGACGGTAGGAGGAAAGGGTGTACGAGGAGGGGCGATTGAGCGTGGTTGTAGGCGAAAGATACGAGGCGGAAGCTACGAACGCCCGGTCTGGGAGTAGATTTTACGAAAGCTAAGGCGGCCGCAGGGGGTGGCGGGAGGGTTAACGGGTGGAGACGGCGGTCCCGCGCACGATGCGCTACACGAACTGATGTCCCTTGAGGTCAGCCTAGCGTGACTACCTATCAATTGCCGAGACTGCGTCTGGGCCGTCTAAGTGACGCGGCGGTGTATACGTACACTCGGATATATTCCGGAGGTATTCCCGACGTCGATTCGCCGCAAATGCGTTCGGGTAGCACGACGCGCGACGTATAGCTATGTGTATATCCGACCTCCGCCAATTTCAAGACTCCCATCCCGCAATATTTTTAAGACTCATCGTAGATTATTTGAAAACCCGTAGGATAGGCGCACACGAAATTTTTCCAATAACGAATTGAATAAATTGGATAAATTATATTATATTTGCCACATTATATTATTTGCCACAGGAGAATCGAGGATTTTATCATTGTTGCACTCATATTTGATTATACCTCACATTCCCCTCGTATTCCGATCCCGCGAATGTTAAACGGCATACCAGAAATTTCAAATTTCAACAAACGCACCTAATAAATCGCCGTAATGTGGTGCAAAACCTGAAATTGCAGGTTACCGCATCAATTTTCCCACCGAAACGTTGATCGATGTTCTTACATTCCCGCAATCAACGCCGTGTCCCTCCCGTCGTTCCCAGAAATCGATCCCCGGCCATGTGCATCATCAGGAGCAGCGGCATAATAAAGCGTTCCGACCCCTCAAATCGTTGCGCGGTTAATTCCGCCCCGTCTTAACGGGCTTGTACTCGGAAACGAGGTCTATCCTGGGAGACGGTCGTTCACACTCGCGGCGCTTTTCCGGAATCATTCTCGCCTCCCGGTTGTAGGGCGTTTCAGGGGTTTCCCCTGCTTTGCAGGTAAATAAATGCCGAGTGGAGTCGTTGTTTACACGTTCTCGCTCACCGCGATGCGTCCCCGGGCCGAAGACGGGTTCTTACTTACCAAACTTCCCCGGTATAAACGCGCGATAGCGTATCTGAGATCTACGAGCGTGCGCTCGGTCTGTTTTCGCATGTCCGCTCGGCACGGAGGGGGATTCCCCGGGTGCGATGAGAGTGACAGCGGTGTTTTCGTCGCACACGCGAAACGCGCGCCACTAACTAATAACCGTAGCAGCGGGCTGATTTCGCTAATTAATGATGACGCGGAGCATTATGTTCGCGCGTCGACTTCCGCACGAGCCGAGTCTAGCCGGGAGGTCGCGATCGTTAGCCGTTTCGAGTCTAGCGGGAACTTCAGCTGCCGTGGCTCTTTTTGTTTGTAGCATCGGCACGGCATAAGAGAAATAAAAGTGTTGGGCACTTGTAACCTTTGAGTATTCCGTGAGATGGTCGACGTTCCATTGGAAGGCGGTTTTTTTTTTTAGGTCAAGCTAAATTCTGAGAATAACTTGTCTCTAATATAATATTGAATATGTAAGTTTTATAATGAACTCGTTGAAGCGTGTATAAAAAAGTTTATAACTTTCAGCAGACCTCTGAGAAGTTTTTTGCAGGAGAAAACCTCGTTGGAGTCAGTAGTTTCGGGCGCTCTTGATATTTGATGACTCGCAGTTTTGTCCTGAACTAATAATTACTCGAGAAGTATTGCCATCGGAAGATAAAGACAATTAGCTTGGCTTGTTCAGCGAGAAGTAATGATTTATACATCTCGCAAAATACACGCAGATATATTCTTAATATTTTAGTGTAAAATCACGCGGAAATGTAACGGACGGATTAATAGAATGTCACGATTAATAGGACACGTTAACTTCGCGTCATCTTGGGATATATTACGAAGACCGCGAGGGTGGAAACGAACTCGTTGGTTAATCGCCACGTTCTCACGTATCGGTAACTCTGAAGCGGCGGGCCCGGCCAGAATACGATTTGTCACGCCGATATATCGAACGTGTTCGCCGCGCGCGCGCTGCGCGCGTAGAGAAATATCATCGGTGTACCAATATCCCGGTAAGTGGAATATTCCGGTGGGAAGAGAAGTCGTACCATCGCTCATCCAGTGTGGCGTAACATAGAATGTAAAACCCTTATCTCCACCGAGAGAATTCTCCGCGCACTTTTCTCTCTCCGCCTCTCTCATCTTTTTTCTTCTCTCTCCCTCCCTCCCTCCCATCCCACCCGCGTCCCTCTCTTTCTCTTGCGCGAGAAGTATCTATCACCCCCCTCGCGGCCCTCTCGGCGGCGCGGCACCACTCGGTCCTACCCTCCTCATATCGCGAAAAACCGCTGCGTCTCCAGCGTTACGCTACAGTCGGCTAATATCGAACGATGGAAATCGTTCGCCCGCCTCTGTAAGATTCTCCTCCCCCCCTCCCCCCATCGTTCTCTTTCGGTGTCTCCGCTCGCATTTCACCGACGCGGAAGCAGTTTAGGATATTATGGAAATACGATTTCCATTCTTCACGCTGCCTATCCCGTGTAACGGAAGCTCCCGCTCTGCCTCCGCCGTTTCCTCCTTCGGTTCCTTCCTACGCCTTACAACCGGCGGCGTATAGCATCGTTCCGTCGCGTTGCACCCGCCAATGGACTCCGGCGCGAATACGCATCGAGATTACGGGACGAATGGCAAACGAGGTAATGGTGCCGCTGCTGGTGTTACGCGATGTGCATAAAATGGAATCTCGGGCGCGTTAGGGGAGCGTTGCGGAGTGGCGAGAAGGACCGCGCGAAGGACGGCGGCGGTGGCGGTCGAAATGTGCTGAGAGAAAACCAGGGCACGAATAGTCGGGAGAGACGTGGCCGCGCTCACGGAAGAGATAAAAGATAGACAACGACCGGAGGAGAGAGGTGAAAAAGCGCTACCGAACGGCGAAAAACGCGAGGACGGGGAACGAAACGAGAAAGAACGAGTCGCGGCGGAAGTGACAAAGCTCGGCGATGAAAGAGGAAGAGGAAAAGAGGAAGAGGAGGAGGAAGAGGAGGAGAAAGAGAGAGACAAAAGCGGAGGAGCGAAGGAGAAGTTGCGAGGAGGTCGCGTAGGTGCAGCTATAGCGGGTAGTTGTTGGTAGAGGACAGGGTGATGCATGGCTATGGGGTCGCCTGCTTCACCGCGAAATGTCGGCGCCGTACTGCCGCCCCGCGCCGCTCGCCTTTTACATACTCGACGTACCCTCTCTAAACCCGCCTCTTCCTCCTACCGTCGCTTTCTCGTCCTATGCTCCTTCGCCACCCTCGTCGCGGCTTCCTCTCCTCGGTATCACTTTGTTTGCCTTTCCCGCGGCGGGCCGTCGCGTCGTCGTGCGCTGCCTTACTCGCGTACACTCTTCTCGTCCCCCGTGCGTGCATATATCGATCGCATGCTCCAGCCCTCTCTCTCTCTCTCTCTCTCATACCGCTCGCTCCCGCGATGCATGCCGCGTTGCATCCCCCTTGCCCGCCGCGCATCTCGGGTGTCGCTCGCTCGCGACGACAGAATCCGTCGGATTACAACGTGTGTTTTCTACGAGCCGCGGCGAACCGCGCTTTCGCTAAGACTAACGCGCGCGGATTTCCGGGGGCTGCTTTGATTGCTCTCGGGGCAGAGTGCGGCATGCGTGGATTTCCTAGTCCTAGACGCGCCGTCGTTATACCCGCCCGCCTGTTTGCTTTGTGCCGCTCGCGCGGTTACGGAGACAGACGTCCCTCTGCCTCCGCACCGCGCGCGCATATTTTGCGCGCTCGTCAAGGTATGTACGGGTGCTGCGGGTGAAGGGTGCGCGTTTCGAGGAGGCTCTACTCACGGTGTTCTACGGCGCGCTGTATAATGGTGCGGTTACAGTATATGCAGTCGGTTCGCTTTGCGTTAATTTTAATTACGGAACGCCGTGTGAATTTATGCGCCACTTTGCATACTTCACGGGCGTTGCCGTAGAATTTTGGGAGATCTCGCTCTGGGACGCGGCACCGAATGTATAACGCGTTGACGCGCGCGGTCGACGACATATTTTAGTCGCGCTCGTTATCGCGCGGCGAACAGGTTGTTGGGTGCTTCGAAACGACGTGACGTCAGAAACTGGGGGCTCTTGAGGAGCCCTGAATATTTCTGAGGGAACGCAGGAGAGAGATGTTCTTCTCTCTCGTTTCATTTGCCGCTCAAATCGTCGTTGGTGGCTCGCTCCGTCTTCGGTACACCTCTCGCCCGTTCGGTATCGATCGTCGTATACGAAGCGCAGCCCTGAAACGAAGGCGCGGGCTTTCGGCTTCGCGTTCGTCCACGATACAGACAGAGGACGGCGAAGATTGCGCACGACGTTCCGTGCTCGCTGTAGCGAGGCGCGCGAATCTCGGTTCGACAGTTTAAGATCCGTGACGTGAAAGAGAACGGACGGCACGTCGGAGCGCAAAACAAAGATGGGGAGTAAGGGGCTTGACATGTCGAGTGCGTGCTGCGGACCAATATAGCTCGCAGCGCACTCGAAATACAGTGAGGTTCGACGGGTTCACGCTCGAGGGATGGAGTTAATGACGGGTCGTTTCGACGCGCACGTTGATATCGATCGACGTTCAATGGCACACTTGATTTAAAATGGCGAATTTGAATAATAAATATGAATAGCGTATAGTCAGTTGATTCAATTTAATACTTAAATTATTTTTGCAATATTACGAAATTGCCAAGATAGCAGGCGTTTAAAGTGGCATAAAATGAGATAATAATTAATCTCAACGTTTCAAAATTGTGCAGAGAATTCTTCGAAAACTTAAATATCTTCTTCCTTTTCTAAGAAAATAAATTATAAAATGCGAGTCAAACGTATCAGATTTTTGATAATTTGACAGTTTAACAATTGTGTAGAAAACATTTTATTTCTTATTTTCAAACATATAAATTTGTAGAATAGGTAGCGTTCAAGTAATGATCCGACAGTTTCCGCCCTTTATTGCAAAACCACAACTGCTTGCTCATATTCCGTTGAAGGAGCCCGCTGGGAACCAAACGTTAATCGAGTCTAAGTGCTAAACTTCGATCTGTAACCGCTCGGAACTATCTCGGATATACCCTTTGCTACTCAACAATCGTTCAATACCAAATCCCAGGCACATAATCGTAATAAACCGTCTCTTACCGGACGTGGCGCCGTGGTAACGGCGGTGGCACCGGGCTGTGAAAGTTATCCATCATCGAGTACGCGTCGTGCTCGACGGACTTGTGATCGAGGCCCTCGAGATGATCGAGACGCAGCAGCTCGGCCTCCCGTGGCGAGTGGAGCTCACAATGGGCTACGTGGAGCAACGGCCTCAGGGAAGAACCGCCTTCGCATCGTTGCTGCCGCGAAGGCGGCCTCGCCACCTGACGGTCTAGACCACCATCCGCAGCGTGGTGTTCGTCACCCCAGACTTCGAATTCACCCGCCGCCGAGTAATCGCCGAATCCGCCGTTACCCTTCACCGTTGCGCACTTTCCGGTACCTTCGAGGGCAAGTTTGGGGCAGGACGAGCCCCTGATACCCCGCTCGCGCTCAACGGCGCTCTCGCGTCGTTTCTCCTCCTTCCGGCGATATTTGACGAGATACTCCTTGGTCGGCAAGGAGAACGACAGGTTGCCACGACGGTTGGATCGTCGGGATGTCAGATTTCCGGCAGGCGCCGCACGATCGGCATCGAAGTTCCACGACGAGACGATCGGCTCTTTCCAGAATCGTTTCTACGATGGCATATCACGCCGGGTGAGATTCGCGCGGGATGGCACCAGTTACGTGAAGACACGTCGTCGTCGTCGTCGTCGTCGTCGTCGTCGTCGTCGTCGTCGTCCTCGGGGATGACGTTGATCGAACCCACTGCGAGTCACGTTTGCGAGTTCATTGATCCTGGACGTTCACGGGTGAACGCTTGGCGAGCTCGGCCCCGCGGGAACTTAGGACGCACGGGCGCGAGAGTCGTTTAATGTTAAACACATTCCACGTCCGCCGTAGCAAGGAGGTGGAGTGCCGCCAAAAGGGTGCCGCAGACTCCGGCGCTACCGCTCGCACGGCCAGCAGGCACGACGACAGGGGGAGAAACTCGCGTACGCAAACTTTGTTATCGATCTGTCAACGCCAGCGAGAAAGTTCAACTTCCTCCCGCGAGCGATGTTCGACACGGCGATTCAGCGTGGCCCGCGAACTTGCCGTCGATCCCCTTTCCTCGACGATTTCGGCCGACGCTCGCAAACGTGCTCCGGATTCGTGATCGAGCGCTATCTGCTCGCGAGAACGATGCCGCTTAATATCCGACCCGTTCATTCACCGGTTTGGCGGGTACTACTCCAAAATCGTGCTCACGACACTCCACAGAAAAAAAACACCACTATATATATATATCTGATCGGCTACGTAATTTCACCACCTAGCCCACTTCGATGAAACGATTGAAATCCCGAGAGGTTGCCGGCGTGCCTCTTCGAAGCTGTACCCCCGTTGAGTGAATCGAACGCGCGGTGCTTTCAGCCCGGTGCAGCCGCGCACAACGAATTCCGACGCGCGTTCAAAGGGAGCACGTTCAGCGCGCAAAGCTCACGTCGTAGAATTCAATCTGTACGTTTCGGAAAACTGCGATCAGCCGGGTACGCTCTACGGACCCGCGCTCGCGGGCATTCTCTTAGCCGCGAGCGCTCTAGGTGCTCGATTGTGCGAAAACTAATTGGGTCAGCGGGCCGAGAAACGCACGCAGATCCCGCGCTGGTGCGGAACGTGGAGTGGAGCAGCTCCGAAAATCCCCGGGCTTTATGCGACGGGTCGCGTCAGCGAGGATAACAGACCGTCGGACGTCACTTACGGATTCTCGAGCGGCGAGTGAGAGAACTTTCGCGACAGAGTGCTCCGACTTTTCGCGAGGTCGATCGGAGCAATTTCCTCCGCTTAGTCCGCCCTATCCCTTTCCCCAAGTGTCACGTCGGAGTTGCCGACTGTTTGTCGATTCTCCGAGACTTCCAAAGTGATTTAGCTGTCGGCTTCCGGAGAAGAATCACCGATCGTTATCGGCTACCAACGACGCGGTCGTCCCATGAGTCGCGAAACAGTCTTCGAATTTCCAATTTTCACAGCCCCTCGGGTGATGCGTGATCGGCGCGATTAAAAAATCGCGCGTTTAAATATATATATATATTTAAAAAATCGCTCGTTGTTTGTCCGTTTGTCTGTCACCGCCGCGGCCGGACGCGACGTCTCCTCCTTTCGCGCACGACGACGGGGACGGGGTCGTTAATCTCGGTTGGTCGCGGGGAGACACTGTGCGAGTGTGCGAGAACGGCACGCAACCGCGGCAGCTGCGGATCAAAGACTGAAGGCGCCGCAACGCCCGGCACGAAGTGACACTGAACGTCCCCACCATCACGAAGCCAGATTCGGCGCGTGCGCCCACGCGCGTCACCAACCCTCACTCTCCTCGGGCCTCAGACTCACCCTCGTTTCGGTGTTGCGACCCTTGCGAGGAAACGCCGCCACGCGGAGGGTGCGGTCACTACTCGGATCGTCGCACCGTGGTCGTCGGCCCTTGATGATGCGCCTTCCATAAGGGTCGCGCGCTTGGGTGTCGATAGCATAAATCTACCCGTTTCACGGATGACGCGTAAGAACACGATGGCGGCGGAGACTTGGAATATTTTTCACATATTTGGATACATTTTTTCACGTCGGAATGTATAACAAAAACTGTTGATAAAAGACATAACAAGTTTCAGTCTCGGAATACCAGGTCTATAATCAGGCGATCTAAATTATTTGCGTATAAAATAAATTTTTCTCTTCGTGCAATTGCCAAAGCGCTTAAAAAATATTATTTGTAGCATCAAATTAACATTTTATTTCCTGGGCGCATAATTTTTAATGGAAGAGTTTAATGCATCACGCAGGTTCTCTGCTTGCACCCGCGAAGATAGTGGAGTAACGTTGATTATTATTTTAACATGTTTGACAACTGTTCTAAAATGGAGAAGAGTATATAGTGGGACAATAAAATGCGTAGGTTGTCATTCGCATTTTGCGTTTTACAACCCAAAGCTGTTACTGAGGTACCAGGGAAAGGGGAAAAGCTGCGATTAAAGACACATTGTACGTGCCAGATTTAATTTGATATCCTAGGTTCGTTCTGCTGCAAGCACAAGTTTTCGAGATACTACATAGATGCAGTCGCGAACACACGTAATAGACGTGTGCACGTGTAATACTACCCTTGCTATGGCCGAGCGGCGAGAAGAGAAATAGCGACGCGCGTGCGCTACAGGGATAACTATAGAGATGGGGTTAAACAGAAAGAGAGAGAGGGGGGGAGGGGAAAGAGAGGGGAGAGAGAGAGAGAGAGAGAGAGAGAACGCGAGCGCTGTATGGTGGTGGATTTCGTGGACGTCGAGCATTTGTATTTTCGATTCGGGGTCAAAGATCGCGTCACCGCGACCTCGTTCATATAATGCGTTCTTAAATTAGTTGATTTTGTGTACTACCGCTGCACTATTTCATTTATTTTGATGTAAATAAGTATGATAGGCCTATTTTAATTCCTTATCCGTATTTGTCAATACTACAATTGTAAGAGGAACATATTCTGTATATATAAATTGCTGGAAAACTGCGGCTGAAGAGATTAATCGACTAATTGTACACGAATTGTATACTATATTAATTATATTATAAGCGGCATGTAAATCGTAGCAAATCTGCAATTTTAATTTTGACACAAAATTTTTTCACATTTAATTAAATGTTTTATTTACAGTCATTTTTTGAAACACAATACGCATAAATAATATTAATTACTTAGCAACATAAAAGTAATTCATGCGTTGCTTTCATGCCACGTTTCGCAACAGTTTCATGCCAAGCGATTCTATAACTTGCCAAAAGTGATTAACATCAAATTTTGTTTAATGCAGAGCCCTGTATCAACTTGCAATGTATACTCAGCTTAGTAAAGTTATATATAACTTTCATTATTAAAATGTATTAACGGTAAATCCGATTAACTTATTTTCATCGTGTGTGTTGCGTTGATAAGTCAATGCAATGAATTAAAATGAGTATTTAAAGTCTTTTCGATAGTACAATATTTTACGCAAAGTATTGCTTAATAAAATAAATAAAATAAATTTTTCGGAAAATTAGTTGCTTTAGTAAATACTCCTAATAAAAATTTAAAAAAATTCAATTGGGCAACGATTCCACGAATCTTCCATACGCGAAATATGTAGGTCAATTCAGACAAGTCGTCATCGTGCTTCGATGCTGAAAGGCGTTCTTATTAGCCGTCTGGCATAAGCTTTTCGCGGTGAAACTTACTCTCCATAGAGAAGAAAAGCAAATAAAAACACTTCTCAGCGAGAGACGCGACGTGGATTCGCGTAGAATCATCGGACACTTTAATCGCCCGACGCCACTTCGCTCCCTCTCATACACAACTCGTGAGAACGATCGGAAGGAAGTTTAATTATCTCTTCAGTGCATCGCGCGCCCCGCGGTCGTTGATACTCCCTCGCGCCTGTGTGCGCACACACATCTACACACGTCACCCTCACACAAATACATATCCACAAATATGTACGTATGTATACGCGCGCGTAAACGTCGTTCAATGCGCGCGCGCGCGCGTTCGCGCGTCGCATCGACGTTTGAGAGGTAGGAAGGAAGATGGATGGAGAAGTTGTTTTATCCCCTGTTGTGCATCCGCCAAAATCCACCGCGGCAGCCTACAACGTTTACCCTTTTAGCGGCGGCGACGGCGGCCGCCTCCCATTGCCACTCACGACGTTCGCCATTCTTCGGTGCCCTAAACTATCGCGCGGAACTCCGGAACTCCGGGCTGGAACGCGCGTCGTGTGTAACGCGTGTACGCGGGTAGACGGAACACAGCCTTGTATGATCCTGGGCGAGTGCAGAGAGAGAGAGAGAGAGAGAAGCACGGAGCGGAGACGGTAGAAAATTTGCGACAAGCTCTTTGATGTTGCTTAAACAGAAAACGCCCGCCCCCGTCCGTGTCGCTTTCCCGCGCACCCCCTGCCGCGTCGCGGCGTAGGACCTTCCTTCCTTCCTTCCTTCCGCCCTTCGTACCCTCGTATACTTTCCCTGCTGTCCCTCCAGCACCTCCGTAAAACGTCCGACGTCTTTGAATCCCGCCCTCTCTCCTCCTATCCTCATTCTCCTCGTCGCGCGCTCTTATCGTGCATCTCCTTAGTTCTTTAGTCCTGGTCGCTTTGTGACGCGGAGGCTGCCTGCCTGACGACGAGGACGACGACGACGACGACGACGATGGAGATATCGCTTACCCTCCTCTCCGTGCCATAAGCACTCATTTGTTCTCCTTATCTCCTCGATAGTCACTTCTCTGCCTTCGGGACGGCGACCTGTCCGGACGTGCAGGAGCTTCCCCGGCTTTCTTCCCGTCTGTCGCTCTCGGACGACCCTGAAGACGATCCGCATTGTACAGGCGGCCTTAACTGACGGTAGTGAAATAAGGAAATAAATTGAGAAAGTGAGAGCCATTTCCCAAGGTCATTTCGGAGGCATCGCGAAGTCTTATTCAGAATTTTTAACCGTCGTGCAACGCGCGCTTTCTTTGATGTAATACCTCTGCGATGTTATCGCTTCGGGGCAGATGGTGGATTCCTTTAATTGAAGTTTTCCCTGTTATGGATTTTCATGTTGCTTCCCAGCTCCTCGTCGGGGTAGATTTTAATATTCAGATTTGTGATATTTTGCAAATTGTGTGATTTTTACAATTTGTGTGATTTATTACATTACTATTTGATAAGATCACATAATTCTATAGAAATGTATGTTTGATAAAATAATACGCGAATATGCAGGTAAATCAATAGAAGAGCAAACTAAATATTATTCCATCTAATATTTGTATACAACAATAACTTTTTGCCTGTTATCAATTTACACGCGCTTTCTAATTAAATTTGAAATTTGTTTTTGTTGTCCGGTATATGTGTAAACCGCCTAATTTTCTTAAGTCCATTAATTGAATTTTAAAGTAATTTTCTTAAGGGCTCCTTCCATTTGGAAATCCAGTTATACAGCCGTGTATATAGCAGGCAGAGAACACGCCAGCAAAATAAATCTGTTCATCTTACGCGAATTTTCATCCTTTTGTGTTTAACAAATTCTGATCAATAACATCCTGTGAATGTACTTCTGCATAATTAATAATATTTCGTTATTTCATTGATGCGTTCTTGCAATACTTGCTGCAATGACATTATAATATGCCCTAGTTTCGCCGTTTATGTACCGTACGGATTACACGCGATAGCGTTATACGCATGCATACGTCGGATTACGTTGCGTATCGTTTCTGCGGTCGTAACAGCGCGATGCGAGCTTTCAGTGGACATTCTATTTGCATGTCAAGAGAGAGAGATAGAGAGAGAAAGAAAGAGAGAATATATTTCATAATAGAAAGTCTCGAAATTGATAATTTAATAATACAGATATAAAAGTAAGTTAAATAAATAAAATAAAATGTAAAATTCCTAACAATGTTATAGAAAAGCGAGAATAGTAACATTAGAAAAAAAAATCTCACTGCTTGTGCGAAAGGCACAAATTGTAATATATATTAACGTTTTACATGCTAATACGGAGCAGTTGACTTTGCCTCGTAAAAGCACGCTATCGGAAGCTTCGAGAGATCTGAATTATAACATCGTGGGAAGTGTGTCGCGTGCGAGGGGGAGAAAGAGAGCACGTCGTCATTACTGACGAACCAATTTTCTGCGACGCACGTTACATCTCGAGTATCCTCAGTGGGATTTACCACGTTGCGAAGTGAACCCAAAGATGTGCCACGTAGACGATCGTGGCGGGAATGTGTTCATGCGAGGGAGTGAGAGAGAGAGAGAGAGAGAGAGAGAGAGAGAGAAGGAAAGTCGGGAAAGACAGAGAGAAAAGGCGACCGGAGGAGAAGTCAGCGGAAGAATGGTCGATTTCATATGAATGCATTCCATGCAAATGCGCCGGCGAAGATAGAGAGTAAGAGGGGAAAAAGTTGCGGCGCAACGAGGGACGCGCGGGGACTGTGGAACGTGGGGCACGGCGATGCGAAGATAATTGGGTGAATACATTTGGGCCCTGCGGTGCGCCGGTGGAGGAGATATATTCCTCGGCCGGGGGCCCGTCCTCTTGCATTATGCACGCGCGTACGGTACGCGACGTACACGCGGGAAGAAGACGACACAGAGTTCCCCGCGCACGTACTCCGTTTCCGAGGGAAACGAGCTCCGCATTGGCGATACGACCGAGTCTCAGGTAGCTGATTTAAAAAGGAGAACGACGGGCGAGAGGAGATTCCCTCTTCGAGGACCTCGAAGCGAGTACGTCGCTCATCGCACTCGACCATTGTCTCGTCCCGGCGAGAGTGTTCACTTTGCGAACGGTCGATAGTCGAGAGGATTGCCGGGACCCCATTCTTGTATGTCCGCGGTCAACTGACGCCTTATATCGAGAGATCTTTCCACGAGTGCGGGCGAAATAATAAAAGGGAGCTTGTCCGATCGAGAAAGAGAGAGAGAGAGAGAGAGAGAGAGAGAGAGATAAATGTAAAAGCGATGCAAACGCCACTTTTTAGATTTCCAGTGAAAAAAAAATGAATTTGCATAGAAGTTAATCCTTAAAATAGTTTGCATACGCGAACGCGATCTATATTTTTCGATGAAAATAGAAGAGAAAGAGAAAGCGAAATCCATCGCATCCATTCGTGTTTTATTTCTATTGAGAAAATACGAATGAATACGTAACGACGTTCACATGCAAAATATTTTAGGAATCGAATCGAATTCTATGCAAATCTGTCCATCAAGCACCGTTCCTAAAATATTTTACGCATACCGGTATGATCAGTATCTCAGTGAAAGTATTCGATAACGAAAGACGTATGTACACATCAACGTATTTCATTCAATGCTCGTTAGATATGCAAACAGCGTAACAGAAACGGTCATTTAAGCTTGTAATTCCGCCGAGATGGATCGAGTTCACGGTCGATCGACCGCGGGGATAGGCTTGATGATTTAAAGAACGGCACGGCAGTAAGGAGCGGAGGATCGTATACAAGCGACCAAGATATGCCATACACTGGGCCATTGTCTGGGCCACGATCGCCCATTAAACCGCGCATAACCGGCGCCCCGCTCGCTTCGCCGGATGACGAATCGATCCGCGAAGTCTGTCGCGCCGGTCTTCTCTCGTTCGCGTTCTCTCGCGGTCGTCGGTTTGGAGGCGACCCTCCGCCCGGCGCGCGGCTCGCTTAATATCATATCCCGGCGGATATTATGATGTCCGCCTCTCCGCGCGCGAGAGACCGATTTACCTAGCTCCGGGCCGAGCGGCAGGCGGCATAATTCAAATCAGGTCCTGCGTATTGCATTTACCGTCGGCGTCGCCGATAACGCAGCGGCGCGTTTGGCCGGATGCCAATCTCGTTCCCCCGCGGACATTCCCCGGGGCCCCTATCTCTCCTTCCAGTTGTACGCTTCCCTGCAGTTCGAAAGACATCGGAAGCGCGAAAGGCACCTATATCGACCACGTGCGCGCGCGCGCAAAACTTATTTCGGCTCCTGAATAATCTGAGCGCTCGGAGCGGAGCGCACACACCCGACAATTCGCCTTCGCTCGGCTCGCGTCCACTCGAACGTTCTCCGGTCTATGTCTCGCGATTATGCGCCGTGAGCTACGCTCGAAAACAATCCGTAACGAATGTTTCGTTTCGACATAGAAGATTCCGTATGTTTAACGTAGATCTTACACTGTGAGAAAATTTTGTGCCCTTATTAATAGTGCACTGTTAGGTACGACGCGATATGTGTATCGAGTTCGCGATCATCGGGGACGAGGCGACGTGACTCCGTCGTGCGTGGAAACGCGATAGCGCGCGAAGCGGAGTTCGTTCGACTGCCAAGCCGATACGACGAAACCTCGGCGTTAATCTTGCAACACGCGGGTTTCGGGCCGATCGGATCTACGAGCGGACGATCGCAGTCAGCGTCGGCGAAATTCGCGAACTAATAGGACTGACCCAACCCCCAGGGCTGCGACCATTAGTAAATTGAATCGGCCATTAGCGAGGTGGGCACCGGGATACAGACGCTTCTCCAGGCGACCGACTTAAAGGGGATTTCACAATAGAGAGTTCCACGCATCGGTATCGCCTTGGCACAAACGCGTAATCGCACGGTGAAACTACGTAACACGTTCGCACTCTCTCTCTCTCTCTCTCTCTCTCTCTCTGCAGCGCATTTCATATCGCTCCGTCACGGGCTGCAGTGTGGCGTTAATCTCCTCTTGTGTTCTCTACTTGCCTTTATACACGAGTGAGCACACACACACACGTATTTTGTGCACGCGCGATCACGCGTCTCTCAGGGTGCCGAAAGATCGCGTGGAAGAGTAGGTGGGTAGATACGTATGTACGTACATGTGCGTGTTTCCGGTGAGCATAAAGAGCTCTACCGAGATCGCGGTTCCTGCTAGGTGCAGGGTGACTGAGCTCTCTCTCTCCTTCACCCTCTCTCTCTCTCTCTCTCTCTCTCTCTCGCTGAAGCTCTCGCCGGTGCCCGACTCACTGCAAATAAAGCCTCACCCGGCCGGTTTGTTTGAAACATTGAGCAAACGTCGGTTGTTTAACCGGGTGGAGAAGCTAGACAACGCTCGAACGACGAAAGAGATAAAGATAGTCGTAGCGGGAGAGAGACGAAAGGAAAGGCAGAGAGAGAGAGAGAGAGAGAGAGAGAAAGAGAGAGAGATGTGAGAAAGAAGGATGGAGAGGACAAGCGTGTCTTTAACCCTCCAACGGTGCGCGAATCCTTACCGAATCTATTTATTGGCTTGCTTCTGTGAGGAGCGCACCGGTGCGCGTACAGCTCGTCGCGACGACTGCTGAAGACGCTAAGACGGATTTACCGGAGAGTAGCTTAACAAAGTTCGCTTGAGAGCGCGACGAGCGAGTCTACGTCTTATCGGAGGCTTGCGTGACTGCGTCGGTTATCGGGCTCTTGGCGGAGTTTACCAGACTTTTTCGGCAATGATCGCGAAGAGTGGGGAACCTGTAGCACTCCTCTTGATAAATAATTTACGCTTGTGTCGACTTACAAGTACGACGTACCGAGCGAGATCTGGAGATCTCGGAAACAGTCGTGTCAAAGATGTGACAATATGTAGGAAGTCTCGCTTGACAGTTCGAGTCCATCAGACGATGTTATTTGATAAAATGTCAGTGCGCGATAACGAATCGATCGAGCAGTAACAATATTTACTAAAAGATATAACGCCAAGATACGATAAAAAAAATGCTATACGTGTTTACTATTTATCCAAGTTTAATGAAACGCGGGAATGCGAATTGAGATAAGCCGAGCGAGTCCCTCGATTGCATTGCACGGTCACAAAGTTTTACATCTCTGGTTTCAGGATTTCTCGAACTGTCATGGCTTCGCGTACCTATTCTAGAAATACCTCGGCGAACTTGCGAGTGCAGTCGCTGGGTCCAATTCCGTTATTTTTTTCGGGAAGGGCCCGTCGCCCGTGATATCTGCCGCCGGAGAGAAATAAGGCCGTCCGGCTTTCCTTGCCTCTATATCTCCCCGTGGCGCGATATTGCGGGGATGGCCGTGGGCGCGCGTTTACAGGCTCATCCATCCTACTCTGCGGAGACGCTCCCCCTTGACGAGGAGTGCACGACGCGGGCCCGGGTTATAAAAACGTTATTGTTCTCCACGCACACGCGCGCTTACGTCTGCGGGGAACGAGAGAGAGCACTCGCACGATCGGGAGGAGGGGAGGGGGATCGTAATGCCAGGCGAACGCGCCTTTCCGTCTCGAACGTGACGCTCTCTAACCCCCGCGCGCGCATTTTATACGCGAACGCCTCGTTTTCCCGGCACTTCGCGCCGCCGACGAAATCGATAGCCAATGCAATCACGTCCCTCGCGAATTGTCTGCGTATCGACGTCCCCGAGTGAAACCCAAAACAGCGCGGAGAGTTTCCAAATGTTCCTCCCAAGACATCCCCCGTTTGCTCCATTTACCACTCACGTAACTGACAAACGCGACTGCTTAATGACTGTTTAATCTCTCGTTTATATACAGTTACAGTGAGCCAGTTTAAACTCTGTCTGCTAACCTTCCAATTATAAATTCTGCTTTGACGCCGTGAACAAATTCAATCTCTTCTAGCGTAAACAAATGAATATTTATAGGGAAAAGCGATGTGTTACGTATGAGCAGACAAATCGGGGAAACGTAACGATACGATTTTTTTTTCCATCCGCAGATTAGTTTATAAAACAATTATAAGCACCGATTCTATCCAGAATCTATCAAAATTTGGTACAATTTTGTCACACATGAGATTTTTATACGAGAGAATGCGTCTTGTAGTAATTCTCTGTTAATATGTCTATAGGACGTGGTTGATTTTTTTCTCTCTTAGCATCAACATATTATTTTATAGACCTTAAAGTAAAGAGGAAGCTATCGTCTCTCAAGACATCTTAACTATGTACCGTCGTTTGTGGAGCCGGCTTCGCAACGTATCGCTGCTTAACGGTCCGGAAAGCGAAAGACCATTACGGGGAATCACACGCTCGATGACACTCTTCTACTTAGGAAACCATATTAGGTCGGCCTGCCGAGTGCTTAAATCACCGCGCGCGATTCCGAGGTGAAGGGTCGATCTGGATTTATGTGCGGTTACCGCGGTCACCGTGGAGCCGTTGGAGGGAGACTCGCTTTCCCTCCTGTTACGCTGCTGCCATGAAAGACCAGGGAGATGCCGAGATTTTTTTTTCGAGGGATGCCCCTCTTGTTGTGCAACGAGATACTTAAAACTTTGCGCAAAATTTTAAATTCTCGCAGAAACTCTTGCAATTCTTCCTCATTAAGCTCTTGCAAAATTTATTGTGCAATATTTATTATTCACATTTGCGAAACTGTTAAAAATAAAATCGAATGATATAGTATAAAACGTGTGAATATACGGAATTTAAATATAAAATAAATACATAAACGGCAGAGTTTTTAAAAATATTATCTTCAGTTCAAACAATAAGAAATTTTGAGAACACTCTTTCCCCCAAAATTCATTGATTCCGAAAAGAAATGCGATGCGTTCAATATGGTCCCCTCCCCTAAATTGCTCGACTGTTCGTGTCATTTGGTAGATTGCCTGGATACCGTATAAATGCGTATGCGTGACACAGTAGGAGTTACACGTGTAGACCATACGATGTGCCGAGAAAGAGTACAGGGGAATTACGAGAGAGTGTGACACCGCGCGGCGATACTTGAGTGCTTCGATCGAACGGTCGTAAACGATACGTTAGCGTGTTGCATATATCTGGGTGGCCAGTCGCCGCTGTCACATATTACGATGCTATACAATTTTATACCGATTTGTATCCCCGTGTATTTGCGTACACTGATCGCGCGCGGGGAGGCGTTATGGGTTAATCGGTAGTTACACGCCACATTTTGCTAGGTCGTTACACGTCTTGCATTACATGGACGGGCCGAAAATAGCGGAACATCAATTTTCTAAATTACAGTAACTCGATGAGGATGATCGATCGCCGGCGTCAAATTTAGCAAAGTTATAAATTCATTTTAAGACGGCCCGTTGAACTTCTCGGGTACGACTATTACAAAATGCCCCACTTAATATCGATCTATCCGCGGTTGCAGGGACTCGCGCGGGAGGAGGGGAGGGGGGAAGCTTGCATAAGGAATTTCAGGACGAGTATTGTGGGATATCCACGGCGGCGAAGATTCGAGAGCCGGTTCCCAAACGGCATAAGTTCCGCGGGGCACAAAAACTGGAGGAGGAGCGCTTAACGACAATGGGTATGCAGATAGTATGACCCGGTTTGCCGGGAGAGGGACGACGTAATTAAGGGTGTCTCTTCCGAGGGCATGGACGACCATTTGTTTTAATAAGATGCCCGCGGTACTTGGGTAAAGCGACTTTTTTTTTAGAAAAGTGAGTTGCTCCCTTTTCCTCGCCTCGCAATTCGCCCGAAAATTACATACGCTCTCGATCAGTGACGAATCTTGGACAGATCGCGGGCTTGAGTCGCGGTCAGATAAGTGAATAGCCGACATCGCGCGTTAACTGCAGTAATTACTCTACGAGAAGTGATTCAAACGTTCATTCGTTCGGAGCTGAGAATTAAGTATGGCCGGAGTTTTTGCGCAGGACGCGTGATCAACGAATGAATCGTTTAATGGTCTGACTGGGTGGCGGCGGGGTGTATTTAAGACGAAAAACTAGGACAATTAAACCGTAAGGATCGATAACTTCTAATTAAAAGCGCGACGTCGGGATGTAGAGTAAATCTTTTATAACTTGTAACTCGAGAATTTTGCGGATCGTTTCTGATTTCACATCGACCGAAATGGGGTGTTCAATCTACTTGTGCTACTAAAATTCATAGAGATAATTTTGTTAGAATTAATCGACCGTTCGGCAATTACACACCGATGCAGCCGGTTCAAAAAGATCTTGATACAAAAAGATGCATGGTAATACACGGAATGTTACACGCTAATATAAAAGATTCATCTCTCTATATAAATCAACCTCTAATAGCTACGTGTCGTTAATGCCTCTACGCAAATCTCCGATCTTGTAATTATGCGAATATATCGCACATCACCGTTCAACGGAGGGAAGGAGAGAACAGCAGTGTAACGGCGATCCCACCACCACATTACCGTCGTCGTTCTTGTCGCGTTGTCGTCGTCGTCGTCGCCGTCGTCGTTGCCGTTGTTGTTGTCGTCGTCGTTGAGCAAGGTTCATAACACGACGTAAGGGGTGCGAGAGTGCGGCTGGGGTGGGCGCGCGCGATAAAGGCGGGCGAAATACGGCTTTTCATAGGGCACCGCGCAGGATGCAGATAAAGTTAATGGGATTTTATCGGGACGCGCGGCGCAATCTTAGGTTGCTGACCAGGCTGGACGCAACGGGTCGGGCTTGGGGCGAGCAATCCCTCTCGCTTCTCCCTCTTTTTCGCAATCCCTCCCGCGTACTCCCTCTCGGAACGCAATTAATAAAAGGATTCTCTGCTTCCATTGCGCGTCGCCCGACGTTCGCGTCCGTGCGTTGGCAATGGCCAATGTCGAGCAACGTGACGGCAGACATCACTAATACAATCACGCGGTTTCCGGACAGCACCTCCGTCGGGCGGCGCGGGTGAAGACGACTCCGCCTGGATGCGCGCGAAGTTGGCAATTTCATCTCACGGAAAAAGATTCAGGGACGTTACAATTACGTGGGTAAAAATGCGAGTGGATATGTATGAGCATTTTTCTTTGGTACGGCATGGAGAATAAGGGGGGAAAAATCGGAGGAAGAATTTTTAAATTAAGTCTCCATTTAAATTTTAATTAACTATTATCCTAATCGAATTCCGCGAATCTCACTCAAATCTCTTCGCGAAGGAAAAGTATAACGAAGTTTCTTTTAAAAAGATAGTTACACTACCACGATATTTTTAACGATAGAGATGAAAAAATTTCATTTTTATCTTCGCGTTTCTAAAAGAAGATTGTATTATGATTGGATATTAAATTAATCTAAAGTATTGGTTTCTAATCGAAACTATCGTTGTTGCTCATGCGTATTCCCGACGATCTTAATAAAGATCGTCGGTGCTCAGGATAATTAATAGGAGACTCCGGAGGTCTGGATTGTTTACTCAGGCAAGGATTGACCGCTACGCGAAGGCACTCAGCTCCCATCGTTCGTTTTCGAGACCGCGGCTCGGCCCCCGGTCATTCGTTTCCGTTGCGACCTGCAGATTTCGGCAGGGGGTTGGCCCTCGGCACACACAGGCCACCCTCGCAAGCCGACGAGCCGAAGGGTCGCGTAATTAATGCTGCTAATATACTCCGGATCTCTCCCGCCGGTTTCGACACTCGCGCCCGCCTGTACATATCGGGGCGCGAGGTAATTTCGCGAGGGAGGATGTTAATTGCATCGAACGGTCGTTTCCTTGATTTTGATAGATCGGCCCGTGTCTCGGAGTTACGCGTCATCGTCGATATACCCGGAGAATAATGTCTTGAGGCTATCCGATCTAATCCTGCTGGGCGAGTAGATGTATGGTGTTATGACCGCGTATTTACTTTGCACCGTTTCTCTTCGATGTTTACGACGAAACGTTCAGGCCGTGATTTCTCTCCCTCGACTGTATGAAGAAAAAAAAAATCACGGTCTTTAAATCCGAAAAACTAAACGATGGATATGTTGAACATGGCGGTTGATATATTCCTAGACGTAACTTAAACATGGTGCAGGATGTTGCTTAATAAATTTTAGTACTGTTTATACAATTTATATATATCACCAGCTGTGACGCCTGTGACTATACAGTCTCCAAACATCATCGGATCAGACGCCTGATGCAATCTTTTGATAAAATAAGATATCCATTCTTAATATATTCTTAAAGAGAATTATCTCTCTTTCGAATTTTATTTGGCAGCGCAATATAATTTTCTTACCTCTATACATCTTAGCATAGAAGGTAGCATTTTCATTATATTTCGGAGCCCCCCCACTGCGACGGATATTACAAACGCCGACCGTTAAGCTCGACATAAATATAGTAGTGTCGTTAACAGACCTCTATCGTATGTCAACTGTTTCAACGGAGTAATAAAGGGTGTATTAATAGACCAGTCGTGGACGACAGGCTACGACACCTCGTATAACAACGTATCCGCGGTCCGTCGTAGCTCATTCGTTTCCTGGCCGGGGTGCCCGGGAATCTCTCCCCTCGTCCCGATGGGAGAGGGAGAGAGTGCTAGAGCAGGAGGGGGAGCAGGGTGTTGCCCTCACCTTAAACTTCCCCGTAGACATCAAACGCCCACGCCGGGATTACGGCGCTCTGCGTGTCGCTCGGCCCTTCGCGCATGCATATGTCACTTCGTACATATGAACTATGAATGCGGGCGGTATGACGCGTGTTTCGCCCTCCGTCTCTCGTAGCTGTTTACGTCTCTGTTATGCGGCTTCTCCGATGTGTGCGTACGACCGTCGTGTATTTTTCCGCGGGGGGTCCGTCGCGCCGTCGGGAAAGGAAACGAGGGTGCCGACGGGAGGTGAAGGAGAAGAAAACAAGAAAAAAAATAGATATATACACACACATATACATATATATATATATATATATATGTATATACATACATATATATAAAACGTTCGTCGCGCGGTACGACGCGACGTTCGTGAGTGTTTTTTCGCTTGATCGACTCCGA
This sequence comes from Wasmannia auropunctata, assembly GCF_000956235.1. NCBI lineage: Eukaryota > Metazoa > Arthropoda > Insecta > Hymenoptera > Formicidae > Wasmannia > Wasmannia auropunctata. The sequence continues at coordinate 1,861,597 of NW_012026894.1, read as the reverse complement.
GCGCGCACCGATTGGAATCTCGCGAAACGAGACGGCGGATATGCCGTTGTACGTGTGTTACGGCGCGTTACAGGCAGACGGGGCTCTCCCTCCCTCTTCCCTTCTCTCTCTTTCTCCGGATGCGGAATTACTTTCGCAGCGGTAAATCAGGCTCTCGAGCCGGGCGGTCGGCTGACGGTGGTTTAGAAGTTCGGGCCGACGGCGATAATTCGCGGACAGATTAACCCACCGGGTACCGGGACGAATCTGCAACGCTCGGGATCAGGCACGTCCCGACTAACATGCAGGCATGATCCCGAGTTTGGGAAAACTTGGCCCGGGGGGAGGGGGAGGCGGGAGGGGAGGGGAAGGGGCACTTCTCGCGTCCCCGATATACGCGTCGGCCCTTTGAAATCGCAGCCGGCCAGCATCCACGCGCAATTTGCAAGCATCCATGTCCAACCGGGATCCGGGATCAGTCGCAGATATATTTCAACGCGATGTTGAAATTGGGCCGTCATCTTTCATAAAGTGCACAATCTTGTAAATGACCGACGAAATATCGCGTCGCGGTGACGTTTCCGCGCGCGAAAGTTGCGAAATGTGATTTATCCATTACAGAACCCGGATTTAATGTACGACGCAGGATCGCCATCGTCGATCCGTAACGACAATTTGCGAAAGGTATTTTATACGGGCGTAACAGCACGTATTTCGATACGCGCGCGAGCCCAGGCAGGCAGGCAGGCAGGCAGGCAGCGGAGTCGGGGAATTGCATGATACAGCGGCGTGTAAAGTGCAGGAGGGTTTCAAAGCGTTATCACGAGTGCGCCGGCGTTTATTGCAATCTATCCGCACGCGTGACGTGCTTTTAACGCTGCCGGATAGAGTTGTATACATTCATCAGCGTTTTTAATATTCACCGACCGAGGCGAGAGGCGACGCGAGTGCAGCGCGCGGCGCAGCCGCTTGTCTCCCCCGTCTCTCCGGGCTACGTACACGACGGGAATTCCTTCATCCACAGCGACGCGGCTTGTTAGAGAGCCCGCGATCCGCGAGCTAACGCTGCTAAACGACAATCCTCAACGTCGATCGTGTCATTCCGAGTGAGCGAAATGCATGCCGCGTGTGTCCCGAAGCGCCTGTGTGCAATCGATTCGTCTGCATTCTTTATCATCGCCGGTATCCGTATATGCTTTGACGGTGTACGCTACTTGTGACACATGCATTACGGGCTATTGACGTCCGTAGAAACATGCGCCTTCCCCTCCCTCCCCCCCTTGCCGCCCTCCCCCTTCCTTCCCCCTCCGCGAGAGAACAAAGAAGGTAATCGCGCTCTCTTACGTTTGAGCATGCTTTCCAGAGGAGAAGTGTCACGGACACGCGACACACTTCGTCGTACGATGACATGCACTTCCGGGGATGTGGGAAAGGGAGGAGGGAAGGGGAGGAGAATGCATGCACTCCGATCGTTTTCACGGACTATACTTCAGTCGGCTCGGAGTATCAATGTACAAACATCGATCCCGGCGGACGATGGTGAATACCTCAGTCAGGACTTGAGAAAGCATGCAGCTTTGCAGTTAATCTGGTTCGCACGACGGCCGTAATTGAGGAGAATTTGAATTGCGACATAGCTCCGCTCTCATCGGACCCATTTAATGAAGGTAACAAAAGGAAAATATTATATATCCGTTTTTACACATGTGAAATATCTTATTAAGATTTTTATAATCCTCACAAAGAGGGGCGGGGGGGGGGAGTACTAAGAAATATCTCTTTGTTATTTAATAGGTTTAACATATTCCGACTGCAATTACTGGAATGTTTAAAGAGAATACAGTGTGTATTATGTATTTCGTTACACTAATGCTTCCATTTATCATCGTTCTAAAGCAGGATTAACGCTAAGCGCGGGGCATCTTATTTCCGGACTCTAAACGCAACGAAAGCTCGGATATCTCGCTGGAAGGATGGAGTTATCGAGTTCACTGTCTCGCGGATGGAGTAAGTTAGCACCGGTCACGCTAGTCGCGTTATTGCAACGCGATACACAATGGGGGAGGGGGAGGGGGAGGGAGCACGCGGGGGAGGGGAAGGGGAGGGGTGCGGGAGAAGTAAAATGCAGGAGTGACGTAGGAAACGGGAAAAGAGGGAAAAAAGAGGTCGCGCGCGAGCGCGCGGCAAGAGAAAGAAGAATAGGCGAGGGGAAGGCGCGCACAAGGCCCACCTATATTTTCTCTTCTCTTTCTTTTTCATCCGTGCGAGGAACGTATTATGCGAGCAGATCGAATCGCGGTGGCGGCCCCCCTTAATGCATGACGCAGCGCCGAAGGGTGCGCGCGCTGCACCTTGCATCCTGCTGCACCCTGCACACGTATTCGATTGGGTGCACTGCGTCGCAACGCAATAATATCGTAACGATCCATCACACCTCCGCCGTCAATAAAACATCTGGCAGTTTCTGCCACCCTCGCTCTCCGTCTCTCGCCGCTCTTACACTTTCTCCTAGCTCTTCCTTTTTCTTCTCCTCCCCCCTCTCGCTTCCCCCCTTTTTTTACTATCTATTCCCTTTCCCTCTTACATTCGCACGCGCTCGTTTCTCCATGTGTCCCCCGTCTCTTGGCGATCCTTTTCTCCTCCCGACTCGCACTCCGACCACGTATTCGCCACGTCCGCCTATTTATTTGATTTTTTCTTCCCTCCCGTCGTTCTTCCCGTCCTCCTCTCTCCGTCCCGTCGCCCTTTTTTGCGCGTCTCATTTTCTCTCCTCTCGCCCAACCAACCACCCACCCGTATATTTTTTCTATCAGCCTCTCCGCCCCGTTCCACGTCCATCCGTTTTCCTCTCTATGCTGTCCTTCGTTCCCTCCCCCTCCCTCTCTTTCTCTCTTTCGCACTTGTGTCCCGTGTCTACGCCGGCGTCGGGAAAAAGCATCCGCGTCACGAGCCTCGTCGACTGACTTTTTGTTCCTTCGTGGGTCACCGCAGGTATTAATGATTCCGCCCGTGCTATAGATCGAGACACGCATGCACCCACCCGGGCACGTGCTTATCCGCGCGCCCGGTTGCCGTGAGAAAGCGTATTCGTCGAATGTCAAGCGCAGGCACGATCCTCACGTAAATGAGCACTGAATTGGAATACTTTCACAAGTGGGTGCACAAAGAGAATCACGCGATGCCCCGGCGGTGTGCGCGAGGAAATATAATACTATCTCTATATTTCGTAACCGCCGGTCGGGTTAATAAGTTTCACCGAACGAGAGGTATTTTAATGCAGTTAATATTAACTAATTAAATTATATTACGTTAATTGCGTGCAATCAGTAAATAAACGCTTGAATTTTGCAAAGGTTATTTCTGGGCATGAAAGATACGGCCGCTTTACGCACTCGATTATCGTCGGGCTTCTCGCAGCGTGTAACTGATGTTGCGATCGTGTAAAGACCGGTAATACGAGAGGGAATGAATGTTTATTTCAGTTATTTTTACGATTGCAATCGGAAACGCTACAAATGTAAACATTTTCTTCTTTTTACACTTTTTAAAAATATAACTGTTATTTATACAGAGAAACGCTCGATCTGAAGTTTTCCATTTTTCTCCATTCATAGCTTTTTTAATGCGAAACCTTCAGTTTTATCAAATCAAATTTCTCATCTGAAATTGCATTGGAATAACATATCAATTTCCGCCCGTATCATTTTGATATCGTGGATTTTCTCTTGTCGGTGCTTTAACAGCGTTAACTTGTCAGCGTTTGTTACTAAAAAGTAGAACACAGGATAGACAAAGCGAGTGTTATTACTCGCTTCCGTAGCTCCTAACACCTTTCTATCTGCACGACATACCTCATCCTCCGCCCCTTCGATCGGGGATAACTCCGGAGTGACATGACGAACGGAATAATACCGTCTTTACGAGGATAGCGACAATGTCCTTCGGTTTTTCTTTCTCACGTTTCTCGGGAATTGCCGAGTGTTCGGACGATGTGATCCTAGCAAAATTCCAATTCGCAGTCTAGCGTGATACGAATGTCTCACTATGAGGGCAAATAGGAGTGGGAATGATGACTTTTTTCCGAATCTTAAGCTAACATGTTTTAGAGAAGGATATGCGTCCAGCTAGTTGTATACGTATTAAAGTAAAAATGTAAAAATTCTGTGACTTTAAAACGATAATAAATATTTTAAACAAGATCATGCTTGGAGTTCCTTGATCCAAATAGTAAGGGGGCTAAAAGCTTAAGTTTTATTAGTTTCCATACAGATCCACCCCTGAGAGCGCGCGTCCTTGAGAGGGACGTCTACCGTTGTCGAGGAAAATGGAGAAGGAGGAGGGGGGAGGAAGGATAGGCCAGCCTCTACGCAAGGATTGGATTCTTTCATTGAATTGCAAAGCAGCGTTCGGCAAATTTAACGCGGGATCGGAGGGATCGCGTTCACCGTTCCCGGAGGTCGTCGCCGACTACCCGACGTCGATGTCGACGTCGACGGACGACGTCGACGGCCGTGCGAACGCCGATGTCGTTTCCTCTTCGTTCTTTTCGACGAGGAGCGAGGGTGGAAATTCAATCCGGAGTGCCAATTATCGCGGAGAATCGGATACCGTCTTGGCGAACAGCGAGAGGGAGGAGAAGAAAGAGGGGGTGAAGAGGCTGCGCTAAAGGGGTGTTAAGATGACGAGACGGAGACATAACGTTTTGCGCCACCGCTCTTCGCCGTCGTTGATTACCGTGTTGCATTATAATACAAGGGAAATCATTAACGTCTCTGTGACACTTGCTTCAAGCAGCGTATTAGTTTCTTACAACGAACTTGAGTAAAATAAGACCGCAGTCAAATATACGAGGCAGTGAACAAAATAAATATATATAATATGTGACTTTTGCAGAACTCGCTGATTCACTAATGATACAAGTAATAAAAAGCGATTGAACAAAAATAGCGAATCATTTTCATTTTGAAGAGACATGGTTAACCTGTTAAATCTTCGAAATTAAATCATTTTGACGAGCAGTGAGTAACATGATAAAAAGGCCTCACTTTGTTCGCACTTTGCCAGTAATTAAGCTGAAAAATCTGCGACGATGTTATATGTGACGTGCGAACGTGACGCGGCAGTGAAAAGGGCGGAAAGGTTGCCAGTTGCGATTGTAAATCAGCTTTCTACAACGGCTCTCTCCCGTACGGCTACTCGTCCGACGACTCGTCAGTGCGATGCTAATGACAGTTATTACCCAGCTCTAACTACAGCGTGTTGGATCACGTACACGTATCGCGACGCGAAAAACCCCTCTTTAAGCACCGCCATCCGGCTTACTCGTCGACTTCGTTCGGCTACTGTGCGGACGCAGGTAGAGAAGCGAGCAGGTGGAGATGGACGAGAGCAAAAGGGTTATTCATGCAAAGGGCGGAGCGAAAGAGAGACAGAGACGGAGAGAAAGAGAGTGAGAGGAGGGCAGGGAGAAGGAGAGAGACAGAATGCAATGCTGCCGACCTTCAGTAACGATGCAATAACATTACCATTGAGGTTCAAAGCCAAATGAATGGATGTATTCCACGTGTGCGCGAGAATTCAGGAAGGCGTCCCGCATACAGCAACGGCAGAAGCGTAGAAAATAAAAGGGCGCGCTCCCGCGCCGCTAGAAAGAGCCACGTAATAGTCTGCGTTACCTCTGTCCCGCTGCTTTTGTCTGCGTATCGCGTTCTCTCTCCCTTTCTCTCTTTCATTTTGATGATCTTTTATCGTTTTCTTCTCACCACCTCCTCTTCCACAACGCGCGCGAGACGCTCGCTTACCTTCGTTTTCCGTTTGCGCCCGTTCCTTCGTGCGCTGTCGCGTTTCATCCGTTCCGGTACTCTTCATCCACTTTTACTAAAATGGCTTAAATCTAACGCATATTATCTTCTGCATATTTATGTCATGATTTAAATTCACCGCGCTTTCTATGACATTTGAGAGCGGCCTCAGAAAAATCTAGAATATTTTGAGCGAGACAGAAGCCTCGCGAGTTGCCATTGACGATATGGATCGAGGTAATTAACATCAGGTTTTAGAAAAATATCAGTTTCGTTTCTTTCTGCGCCGTATTGATAACTGATGACATATAAATGCAGCTGAATGTTTGTAAAGGAGTATGATTTAATGTGTACGTTTTGAAATCGTTCCCATTTCACTGTGTTTGTTGTCGAACGCGATGCGAGCATTTCGGTCGCCATAAAAGCTGGCTACGCTGCATGCACGCTGGATACAACCGTCGAGGAAGCGAGAAGAGCGAGGATACGGCGCGATGCAAGTTCCCGGTCGCATTGTGCACTGAAAGCTGAATGCGTTTTCTGTAACTGCGGCGAGGAGAATTAGACGATGTTTATATAATACATTTCGCGTGTGCTTCCGAGTTACCACGTCGCAGCCGGAAGTGTAACGGTCCATTTCTATTGTCTTTTGCATCTTATTTATGGAAGTTCGATCGCGCGCTTAGAATTGTCCTCGCTCAGAATCGATGACATTTATTTGTCTTCAGATCGTATATGGATCGTTCTATTCGTTGTTCGAAAACCGCATAAGGCTTCTTTTATTTCGAGCTTGCTTCCTTTGAAGATGTACCGTCGAAGAAAACGGTGTTCTCCATCGCGTCACTTTGCAAATTGTAATTTACGAACATCAAGGCGAGCTTACGTACAAAGATAGCGACGGTAATGAAAGTAAGCATTAAACGGTAGTCGGCGGTAGCGAGACTTTTCGGTCGCGAGAGAGAGAGAGAGAGAGAGGGGGAGGGGAGGGGAGAAGGAGACAGAGAGACGAGTTGCAGCGCAAATATTATTCTATGCCGTTGCCGTCGCGTCGCGCTTCCTGGTTTTTGAAAGGACGAACGTATTATTGCACCCGCTTGATACGGCAACGCCGAGTCAGAAACCTGTCATTTATAAGGGTCATAAAGGCGGAATTAGTAGGCGAAATTGGACGTGCGTATCATTTCCCCAAGGGGTGGGGTCATTTCCATTTGCGCGCGATATGTCATTAAAGACCATTTCGAATTTTGTTGCGTGCTGATCGCGACGAATGTTTCGTACGTACGGAAACATCGCGCGTATACGGAAAGAGGTGGCGAAAGAAGAGGGATATTCGCGCTGTCCATCGCCGCACGATTGCGATGAATCAGTTCTGGGAAATGTGTGCGCCACCGTTGCTCTCTCTCTCTCTCTCTCTCTTTCTCTCTCGATCACAATCGCACATGCGTGCACGTAATTTTCTTTCGTCGCGGGAGAAGTCGGGGGCATAATACGGTAAACTGTTACCCAGAACTCGCCGATAAATCATAATGCACACCTTCACTTATCTGACACAATTGGAATCGACTTCCTCAGAATTCTCTGACGACAATTAGTGTTTACCCTATATAAAGACCTTTGTATATAGTAACTTGTTAATCACAGCAATAATAGTTGGAATAATCGGACATAGTTTCTCGTTTCATTAGAATAGTACATATATAATTATGATTAAATTTTTCAAGATAGTCACGTAATTAATTATTTTAAATTCCTTATTAATAGTCAAATAATGGATTGTTTTAAATCACAATGATTTTCGGACAACATTCACAAAATTTTGCAGATCCATTTAAAAAATAAGTCCTATCATGTGTACTCTATTGGCAATGCAGTCTTTCATTGGAATAATCGGTGAACAATACAAAAATGTCTCTCGGAATTAATTTTACCCCTTTTAACGGGGGAGATTTAATAAACATGCCACCCCTCTCGCGCGTATATCGCAGTCCCTTTCGCCGTAAGTGCACCCTTCGACGGCGCCCTTTCGCGTCACGGCTTCGAGGGGTTCTTTTAGCGTCGGAGGCCTTTTTTTGTGGCAATTTTTATGGTGCGCGACCGAGAGCGAACCGCGATGAGATCGAGGATTCTCTTCGGAAGATGGACCATGAAAATGTTACGATTCACTTCCCATTGGGCAATTATGTGATTAAATGATCTCGGGGGAGCATGATAAACGATCGATGAACGTCGGGCTTAATTTTTCCGAGTATGCACGGAATGCTTCGTGAAATTGGTGATGTATAATGCAGCTGCTATGACGTAAATACGCGTATTTACGCATGATACGCATGCAAAGTTAAAGCGGCACATTTATATTCTGAATAACTGCTTTATATATATTTTGTGCTTTTCCCTTAGCTTAGCTATATTATTAAAGTTATTTAATCCGACCAAACACATACAGATGTAACAGCTACAAAAGTTAAAGAACATGTATAAATAAATGTGATAAATCGAAAACTTAAAAAAAAATGATATAACAGAAATATATAATAAATGTGTTATAAATTGATAACTTGAAAGGAGATATATCAGCAATATCATTCCACTTGATATAATTTTATGCCATAATTTCTCTGCCATAGTTTTAAATGTTTTATATCTGTCAATTAAAGGGGATCAAAAGTTCGGTTATTAATCTCATCATTTATATGAGAAGCAAACAGAAATAAAATACATACATGTACGTACATCATGTAGGTATACGAGTAATATATGTATGCGTCTGTGTAGCTTCCTGACGCGACTGAGTAATTAGCTCATGCGCATTTCATATTAAATTTAAGAAGTGCTAGCTAGTAACGCTTTCGCAAGCGCGTTTGGTATCACCGAGTATAATTTACCGATTTAAATATTTAACGTGCGTAAATGGTACATGCCGGTACCGGATAACTTGTTTACCTTTTACACCATGCCGAATCGAGCTTGCAAACATTGGAACTCTGTTTTCTCTCTCTCTCTCTCTCTCTCTCTCTGTCTCAGTTCAACATTTTACTTGAGTTCATCTCTTTATATCTATTTATGTGTAATCATTTATTGCATCTTAAATTTCAATTTACTTAAATTAGTTTTTTACCCTGGGTTTTATTTTAATATGTCTTATTTTCTACAGGCGATTTCAGTCTTATTTGTAATTGATTATCGGTTTTCAAAATACGAGTCTCTCTCACACACACTTCCTCTCTTCTTTTTTTATCTGTTCTAAAGATGCGTACGGAAAAAGTACCGATACGAAAAGCTTGCTCATCGTAGCTACTAGTTGGCATATCAAATATTTCCTTAACCGTTAATGTCAATTATTACATGTCGGCGGGTAAGTAAAAAAGCAAATACGCTTTCGCATGCAGAGGAAACGAAACGGATCCGGCTTTTTCCGCCGCACTTTTAAAAGCCGATCGCGCCGAGTCCGTCATGGGCTTTTCGTGCGGAAATGAAAAACGAGGGTGGAGAAACGAATTGATGGACTGGCACGTACCGCGTAAAATCGCAGCTCCACCTGACGATTCGAGCGAAGGGGCTAACGAACTGACGCCTGATAGATCGTAAATGTCGTTTGTGCGGTAGTCGAGTACTAATTTCATTGCGTCAAATTATAATTATGTTTTCGAGCTCGAACCATCCCATTTAACAACGTTGATTCCACAGATATTTTTAATAGTCTTTAATTCTATCTTGGATGCGTTACATTATTTTTACGCGTAATGTCCATGTCCCATCATACATGTATATAAGTTAATAAATAACAGTTTAATGTTTAAAAACTTAAATACAAAGATTATTTCATAATCTGACTATAAAATCTATTAAGAAATAACATTTTCTTATTTCAATTCTTTAACATTAAAATTATTATTATATATGTATACATATGTATGCAATGTAAAAATGTATTAATAATATTTCTTTAATAAATATTGCATCTCTTCGTATAACTGAATAACTTTTATCGATTGCATCGTAACTCAAACGGCATCATTATGATATTCAAAAGTCACGCCTATTGTGTTCCTAGCACAAAAATAGTTTAATCACAACTAAGCACGTAACCACGACCGCGAGTAATACCGTGTGCTAACGCTATTTTTATTTTGATCCGGATGAATTGCGTGTTCCAATTTGTCAAGCGACAAGTTGCTGTCGCATTACTTAGGAGAATCTTATTTTTTATTATCATCTCGGCCGACCGTAATAATTCTATGCCTTCATCTTCACTTCTTGTCGAAAGCGATGATAAAGCATGGTGGCCGTCGAGGCTTCCGCGGAATAAATGTGATCATTAGGCTTGATTAAACTCTTTTACGGGCTGTCAAACGGCCGCATCGTATCGCACAATTAAATTGTGTCTTAATGGCGAACCTTCATCGCACTTCGACGGGCTGAATTATGAGATGCGCGCTTACAGAAATTGCTTATGAATATTCGTATCCGCAACCATGCGGCCAGACAGTTCCGCTCGCAGGTTACAAAACGCGCGGCATTTCAAGATAAATAAAAAAATACAGGCATATACAAGTAACATGAATTATGATAATGGGGGGAGGAAAAGGGCAAAAAAAAAACATGAATCATTGTCATGATATTATTATCACACAATAATCAAAGCCGAGCGACTTTTATAGAATAAAATATTATTCTCAAATGAAATAATGCACAGTGTCGTAGCAGCCGCGTTAAGATTAGTATGATTAGCGTTATTGTTCACGTCGTTACTCTTCCTGCTTATGCAATAACCTCACCGCTCTCACCGCGAGGAGCGATAGATCATCGCAGCCGTGCAGCCACGGTCGTGCGGAGAAAGCCAGCCAGCCAACGCCTGAATTTGCAAATTTACGGTGGGATTTTATTGCGACCCGACTTTTGCGGAATTCGCAGGAACCGAAGTCGCTGGCATCCGCCGTGGTAGCCGTCGCGGTCGAAGAACGGAGCGCGTCGTGGACGATGTTACACGCGCGGGCCAAACCAAGAACTACTAGGAGGGTTCGCCTTGTTGGAGAAACGAACTCGGCAACGCCAGATGTACCGCAGACGGCGGCGTGGAATCTAACACAGCGGTAGCAGCGGCAGCGACAACGGCAACGGCGAGGCGACAGGCAACGGAAGCAGAAGCAGTGACACCGGTAACATTACGCGCGCGATCGCGACACTTGATCCTCTCTCTCGTCGTCCCTTCGAGTCCCTTCCATCATCCGTTCCGGGCTTTGCTTCCGCTTTCGTCTACTTCGCCCCCTTCCTGCCGGTTACGCGTTCCGCGAAGGAAGTCGGTCCCGTGAACTTTGTCGAATCCGCGTCTCTACCGGAGAAGACGCGGCACCGGTGGTACCGACGCGCGGTGGTGTAAACAGAAGCGGATAGAGATCCAAATAGGCGCCACTTGTATGAAGTTGGATAGGCGGTGTAGCCGTACCGATTCTCGCGCATAACGGGGGAAGCTTGTCAACTCAAACAATACCGGCGTAGCCGCGAGACCGTCTCAGAGTTGCAGGAGTGCTTGCAAGAAGGTGTGGGCGATGCGAGAAGAGAGAGAGAGAGAGAGAAAGAGAGAAAGCAAGCGAGGGTACTTCGCGGCACTTCAGAAACAAATAAATCCCGCGGCGTCGTAAGGAACGCCGCCGAAATGCCGTCTGCGCCGCGAGATCGTAATTTCTTCCGTTCAATGATCGATTTGACGGATAGAACCTTGCGACGGTCGAAGAAGAAGATACATCCAGCGTACAAATTTGTACAGAAATTTGAAGTAAGAGGACACGAATAGAGAGCGGAAGTTAGATGACAACAGTTTACACGCAACTTTCATACGTTTCAGAGATATCATAGTATAGATAAATTTTTCTGCAAATGAAAATTTATGCCTTAAAAAATTTTATATCTACATATTTTTTTATAGATGAAAAAATAATACAATATTTTTTGATTCGTAAATTCTTCATTATTTTGACTCTCAACCACATGGATTAAAAAGTGAATGTAAAATCGTAATACACACTTATCTCGGTATATATCGCATACTTTAAAAGTATTCACCTATGAGCCGTCGCGGAAAGAACGAGGAGGGATTATATAATGGCAGGGCACGCTTTTCTGCGAGTTTTGAAGCCAAGTGGAAGCAGGCACGAACTGCAGGCTTCTGAATGTTTTATTCATCACTATGGCTTCGCAGCGACTGGAGAAAGATTCTTGATGTGCTCGGTGAGAAAAAAAATTTGCCTCCCCCCCTCCCCTGCCGCCAACGCCATCCGTGAGAGTTGACTCCGTATTTGTACGGTACATTTGTCAAGGTAGCGGGTAAAGGCGTAATACTTAGTTCCCGTGTAGTATATTAGTACAATATTCTCCCGCACAAAGTACCGCTATCTCGCCGGGCAAAATGCAGGATCGCGGGCAAGTTATGTGTAACGAGCGTGAATATGTAGAATATGGAAATCGCACGGCTTGCATAATGACGCACTCACTTTCTTTCCGCTATCTTTACTTTCTCGCCTTTTCGCGCATTCCCCCAGTATCTCTGTGTAAATTCTGTGTGTATGTCGCGCCGGCGATAATATACGCTGCTGCCGCGACACGGTGTAAATATTGCGCGTGGCGTTAAATATTCAGCAGAACGCGGGAATTAGCGCGAGTATTTATGTAGATCTCTCTTAACTCCTAAATGGGAAAGCCTTTATCAGTCAACCGTCAAATGCACATTTTCTATGCCGGAGGTCGGGATTAAATCCATTCGTGGCATAAATTAACCCCTCTCTTCGTAGTGCCAATTATTCAGAGTGCCTCCATTAAATAGATATAAAAATTGGAGATTGTGCGCATACGTCCGTAATAAATACCATACATTTCTCTAATCGATGTGTGTATAATAATTATTAAATGAAATTAGCTCGGAAAAAATCAAAATAACATACATTGCTTCGAAATAGCAGCCGTTGTTGGCGAGAAATTAGTTTTACTGGGCAAGTTGATGGTACTCGAGTTCGTTAATGACACATGATGAGCGGTTCGAGAGGTATTAGGTAAAGGTACAAAAACTATTCCGAACACAACAAACAACGAGTATAATCTTGACCTAAATTACGAGGTACAGTCGATGGTATACCTGTGAAGTCGGCTCCTTTGTGTCCGCCAGAAGTCGTCCTTTGTCAAAGAGACGAACGAAGACGCTAATTACAGAGCAGGTTACTTCCTGGTACCCGTTTGCCCTCGCGCCGTACAACACAGAACAGGTCGGCGACTGGGGATGTCTGGGGAGGGTGGAGGACTATGCCGCAAAGCGGAGGTCCACATCAGCGGCCGGATGTTACCGCGATGGGATGTTGAGATGGCTAGAGTGGCTTACCCCGCCCGTCCCCCATCCCTCACCACTGGGCTTTCCCGTCAACTTGCGAACTACCGCGGAGTCAAAGGAAAGTTTTGTTTTAATCATTCCCGTTTATTCCTCCCTTAACCTGACACTCTTCAATTTATTCGACGAATGGCGATTAATCCGATAAATTAGATCCCGTGAACACACACGTGTGACGTCAATGCATGAATGCCTGACGATATATATTACGTTTATTACGCGAAAAACCTGCACAGTCTAAGCGATCTAAGCGTTCGAAAGATATAAGTGTAAGAAAATAAATTGTAAATTTGATTTGACGAATTTTTACTTAGCCGTTTATATTAATAACCCTGTTTAACCGTCTAAAATTGTAAACTTATTTACCGAATCTCGAATCAAACTACAATAATCTGATAATTAACGTTTACGTTAGAATCTCTCATATTCCTCATCAGTATCGATGTCATGTAATTATATGTAACTGAGAAACTGTAATATTCCTGCGCGATTTTATAGCCAAATTATTGCGTATATCACGATATCTATTACCGTGAAACCGGATACGCCAATCAAAATGAAGCCTTGCGGACTTCCCTGTTTGATGAATTCAGCCGTGTAATGTAATTCTCGAGCAAAATAAGTGATATTATTATAGCGGTTCGAATAGAGACGTTCGAGTTGGAAAAATACACGATATCGTTTCACGTTGCTGTGCAATTGGAGTCGGGCATGCGGCTTTATGGTGCTGCTTGTATAATGTGACATCACATTATACGAGGATACACGGTCCAAAGGTTTCCATAATAACTACCGCAACGATCGCGCGGCGGCGGTGGCTGCGGGTTCAAGAACACGGGACAGGGAAACCGCCCTCGTTCCGACGCGACGGAAGGGAACTCTCGAAATAAGAACGTATACAGGAAATGTTCCGGGAGGAATGCCGAGGGATCGCAGACGCGCGCGCGTACGTGTTGTATCAATAAGATTTAATGACAAAACGCCAGCAAAGTCAGTGTGCCGTTTTCCGTGCGGTCGCCAAGTATTCCTCCGAAGTCGTCCAACCACGTCTTGAAAACGTGACTCGTCTCGAAGAGAGTCTTCCCAAATTCCACGTATCTCCACGGCTTTTGAATTTTCATTCCTACCTCGTTCATTATCCCGAGCGTCGTCGCGAATACTAACGAATGTTAATCAAGGAAGCTTAATCCTTTCAATATTTCTCAAGCGAGCGGCGAGAGGTCCGAAGGGGAATATATAAGCTCCTTGTCCGTCGCGCGCTCGTCGGCGCTCGCTGACGCGAAAGGGTGAGCATCGTCTTCGCGGTTGTTGCTCAATTTACCTTTCATAACGGGCGCGTTAGAACGAACGGTGAAGTTGCGCTCTTTCGCGGGCGAATAATATCCACGGAGAAAGAAAAATTTCAGCCTGGGAAGTACTTCTTCCGACCAAGTTTTTAATTACGACCGAGGTGCGATCGATCACGCGCCCGGCCTCGGGAGCAACGGATTCTTCGGCACGGGTAAACAATCTCCTATAATTGTATACGGTTTCCTTCGACGCGGCGCGGTTTGAGGCGAAATGTCGGCTCGAAAACGTATCGGGCTTCCCGCCGGGGATCGTCGCCGCTGGTCCCCGTGCGCAGCTCCCTGATTGCGACGAACATGATTACTACTTCCAACTACTTCTAGAAACTCCAAAAGTGCTGTCCGACGAATTCCTATTTATACTAACTTGTATTCACGAAAGTTTCATTGTAAGCTTAATAAAGAGCGACATTGTTTAAGATTTTACTCGTTGCGCACTATTGGTTGCATTATTGTAATTTTTTTTTTATAATAAGTAAACTCGAGGGCAAAATTTAAAGTCTACATTTTTTTAAATGAAAGCTGTTACATTGTACACGGTTTACCATTTCAATCCAATTTCCAAGGAAGATTATAATCAAAACGTTTATAAACTAATGATGTTATCAGAATTTACGATTTTATCAAAAGATCTTATAAAATTCGTGAGAATAATTTACCTCACTTTAGTCCCGAAACATAATAGATATAATAAGCCTTAAGCCATAAGAAATTGACCAATCATAATCCATTATTCTCTTCAAATTCAATGACGATTGGTCCATTTCTTACGGCTTAAGGCTTACAACACTTATTGTGTTTCGGGATTTACTGGTAATCTATAATAGATAGAGGAGATAGAAGGAATAGAGGATAGAGGATAAGCAATCGAGAGAGAGAGAAAGAGAAATTAAAGTATACATAATATACATAATATACATAAATGATGTGCCGAGACTAGATTATCGTCGTTTCCCCTCGCAGCAGGGCGTTCGAAAATTCTATCGCGTCGCACTTTATCTCGCGTCCCTCTTTAAGTCTGGCGCGCCGGGGCAGATGTCGAGTGTCACGACGAAAGGAACGGCCATAAAATCTCAAAAATTTATAATACACGAGAGTTATTGTGTTCGATCGTCACGTCTTTCGAGAATATGAAAAGCACTTTGTTGGCTGAATGCTTCGCGGCAGTCCCTTTTTGAATATGATCTATCCGTGAAAAGGCTCGTGCCCATCTTGCAATAGTCACTATCCACTATCAAATAAAGTGCACGTCAAAGATGTGAATGTTTTCACATTAGCAGAAACAACGTGATTAAATAGTAAAACTCGAGAGAGATAGAGAGAGATGGAAAGAGAGAAAGGAAAGATATCTTAATTTCATAATATTCATCTGCATATTCTCTTAAAACACATTCTCTTGTAATATCATACTTCAAATTATAATTTTATAAAAAAATAATAATTTTACGAGAGACAATGTCTCAAACTACTTTAATATCTAAAATATAATTTGCGTTATGAAAAAATAAGGATATAAAATGAGGATGTTACATAAATTTAGTAATTAAATGAATAGCAACGAATAATATAACTATCGATAAACGTTTGCTCGGCTCGTGTATCAACTAACTAAAATTCAACTTTCTTTAAGATCGATTTCATATAAGATCTTGAGATTATTAGTGTAGCGGATGTAATATTACTCTAGAACGAAAACAAGATGAAACATAGACGTTACAGGCGGTCGATACACTAGCTAATTCGAAGCCAAAGGCGAGTCAAGTTCATCTCGTTGAAAGACACATCACTCACCAGTATTACAGATTCTCTCTGGCCAGCGGGCTAAATTTTAAAAAGCCGCTCTGACGCGCAGAAGAATCTTTATTTATGAAACCAAGTTCACATGCCGCTTTACTGAATCCATCATGTCTTTTTGCCAGATAACGAAAGCAGCAACCGTAGTGATACGTGCCGCAAATGTGGTTTTATAGCAAGGCTGGCATAAAGTTAAAAAGTTATATTTTAATTTAAATTATCCTGTCTAAATTTTAAGTTGCGTAAGATTAATAAATATAGACTAGAGTTTTATTTAAATTTCGGAAAGCTACTACACACAAGGTAGAAAACGCGCAGTAACAACGCGCTAGTTTTTTATTAGTTTTACGGATTACGCGCGCGTCCGCGCGCGCGTCTATTTCAAACCTATCACGGATAAAAACAGACACAACAAGTCTCTCGCGTCCCTCCCCCTTTTTTACGGTAATAATTTTTATATGCGTTTATTAAAAAAGGATATCGCTCGTATAAAAGTATAAGTTCAGTCTTCGGGAAGCTGCCGCACAAAGGCGCACGTGGATTCTTGCTCATGCATGATACTCTCCGATTAAAATATCCAGGGCACTCGTGCGATCCGTCGATCAAATATGATGCATTGGCCGCACGCCAAAGTTCTCCCGCATTACACGGGAGCCCGTGTACGCCTGTATCGAGCCACACGGACGGCGCATAGCGGCGATGATTAGGAAGTCACAGTTTCGAAGTACGTGCGTGCCATTCGAATGGAAATGATTGAGTTTGATCGAGGGAATTTCCGGGGGTGCCGGGGCCATCCTGGGTAAGTAAATCGCTCGGCCATCGGCCGACAAGATTTATCACGAACAATTCTTTCCACGAGGCGGAAGAGCCCCGCACCGCAGAAGGCGAGAACAACTTCGGGGAAGAGCAAAAGTTGCGGACGGGAAACGTGATTTCGTGGTACCAACGGGAACAGACTGTTTCGCGCGGAGGGACTGGCGAGAAAGGGTCACGAG
>NW_012026894.1:1772595-1844293 GCF_000956235.1 Wasmannia auropunctata | reverse complement strand
AGGAGGGGGGGAAGGGAGGAGGGAGGGAGGGTACGAGCAAATATAAGAAACGGAGGTCTCTCCATATGTACACGCTCTCGTATATCGGACGTATCGACAAATGGCGTCGGTCGTGTGACCAAAACCAATATCCATCCCCGATTTATTACGTTACGCGATTTTTCAGTCTGGGATAATTAACGCTAACGGTTGCCATCAGGGTGACGCGCTGTAAAATCCTTGGTGAGGTTGAAGCACGGTGGAAAAAAAAAATATACGAGTCGCTAGCGCTGTTCGACATGTGAAACGATAAAACTTTCGACGGAGCGCCCGCGCCGGACGCCGTTTGTCGGACAACGTTGACGTAACGACAACAAATAGCACATTGCGCCGGTAATGCGTTTACTGCCGGCTCGATAGTTATCCCTATTGAAAACGAACGAGACTGCAATCGTCCATGTCCGAAACGTAAAACTCACGTGCACGTAAAATGACGCGGCGCGTTTTTAACGTGGCATGGAATCGCGCGGCGTTAAGTGCGCCGCCGTTCCCTTATTAAGTTTTCGATCATCCGCAATCGCGGTTTAATACGGTTATTTTTGCTGGATTAGCTCGCGATGAATGACGTGCAGGACGGACACGAGAATTCGAGGGATTGCAAGGGCGAGTCCGAGGGCTGTCAGTGGCACGTGCTAGATGAGCTTCAGCTCTGATTGGTCGTGTCTCTCTTTTCTTCCTGTCTCTCGCTTGGGTCTCGCTTTCGCGCCCACGTTTTTCCCCTCCTCCCTTTCTCGCTCTCTTTGCTCCCTCGCTCCTCTTTCCCCCGTTACTTCGTCTCTTTCCGCGTCTGCAGCGTCGAAGCGTCGGTCTAGATGAACCAACAAACCAAGCTGTAAACGGAAACGAGGCGAAACCGAAACGGATGATGGTCCTGTGACACGAGGCAGCGGTCGGGGGCGTGTTTGCGAAATAAACAATTTCCATGGACCGGCGAAGAATAACACTCGCTTTGTCACGTCTCTGCGAGAGAGTACTATACGCAATGCCGGACGACAAGACGCACTCTGGCTGCGCGAATTTTGTCGTAAACTTTCTTCTCAGCACTTTCCCGAAACGTACAATACCTCGACTTCGTAATGCAAACTGGTTTCAATATACAGAATAGCTCAAAATTATGAATTTTCTCCTTTACCTTTGTAAATGTGCGCAGAAATATATAATTTTCTTTACGTCTGTCGTGGAACGTTTTTATTCGGATCAAATTCAATCATATACGTGTGAATACAAACAAACAAAAAATAAAAGTTATACAATATGCATAAATTATTTCATTTATCGTCCATGCTGTTCGTGGTGCAGCATTCGTGATCGCTTCTCGTGGGTACCTCGACGATAGCGTACCGACCAGCACATGAAACCCATCCCCGCGGCCTTTCCCATTTTTCCATCACCGATTGTAGGTCGACGTTTGTCTTTCCTTTTCTTGACAAGCGCACTTGGTGTTCGTGGAACGCGCTACCGAACCGAGTGAAAGACCTTTGGCGAGGCGGCGCGGTCATAGATCACAACCGGAGGAGAAAGAGAAACGAGGGAAAAGGAAAAAATAAAGAAGAGAGAGAGAGAGAGAGAGAGAGAGAGAGAGAGAGAGAGAGCAAGATTGGGTGGAGAACACAGTAACCCAGTCGTACTTGAGCAATTCTCGGAGCCATTATACCGCACTAAATCGTGAGAGACGCTCCGGCGTGGGACACCGAGGAAGATATGCATCTGTGAATCATTCGAGTGGCTCGTTACGTCACACGCGTTTCACGCGCGCGCGTATGAGTACACGCACGCTGAATTTTTATGAATTCTCGGAATGCTCCCTCCCCCTCCCCCCCGATTTAATAGCGCTGAGAAAAATACTCGGGATTCATTTCGAGATTTAGTGCACGGGCGTTTTAGCTTCGCTTCTATCACCGAGCGCCATTCCGATGTTAAAATAGCGCGATAAGTCGGGCTTGGCGTTATCGCGATTAATCTTGAATGCTGGAATCGCGTCTCTAATTTTCCCAATTATTTTCCTTTACCTGAAGAATGCAGGACAGGGAACGATAACGTAAACTTGACATTGCACGAATTTCTTCTAATTAATAAATTAAAATTTTTCTATAACTTTTATATATATATATATATATATATATATATATATATGATACAATAAATTCACGAATGTCACGTATTTTGTATCAAAAGCTTTTATTCATATAAAAAAATGCATTTCTTATGCCTCTTCGACTAATCCAGATGAGCCTATTCAATTTAATCTACAGACCGACAGTGAGCTTTGCCAGACGGGCCGTCTATTCCATCTCTCTCTTTTACCGAAGCCAACCATATCTAGATAGAAAAGGAAAGTAATCGGCGGTGGTGGCAGAAAAAGAGAATCTTCCCTTTACCCCTCGAGTCGTGACGTCTCTATTTATTTGCAATTATAGCCCGTCTAGACTTATCTCGTGGGAGGACCGGCACGTTTGTTTAGTTTCGAAGGGAGAGAGCATCATCTTGATTGACGGGTATTTTCGCGACGCCGGTTTCACATGCAGACGCGTCTGCGGGTCAGTCTTTTTCTTTCTCTTTCTCTCTCCCCTCTTTCTCTCTCTTCCTCTTGCGTGTGTTGCAGAGCTTCTCGAGCCACGGTGGTAAAACAAAAACGAGGAAAAAAAAGACGAGGGAGAGACATTGTTCGTGGCAAAACGCGGATAAATCTGTCTGGAGTCCGCGGCGGGGCCGCAGATTATGGAAATCCCGAGAAACGGGGACGCGCTCGCGCGCGCGCGCTTCGCAACGGGCACGAGAGACGAAAGGACGGACCCCTTCAAAAGCTCCTACTCTCCGGTACCCGGCTCTCCGACACTCGTCGTCGTCGGTATTGTTTGCTCGCGGCCGTTGCTTACGATGGTGGCTGTCATCGCAACGAGTGAGCTAGCCCTTCGCACGCTCGCTCGCTCGCTCGCTCGTTCGCTCGCGTCACCTTCTCTTCCCTCCGACCCTCTCTTCCCCGTCACGCTTCAGGCGCCGTTTTTTTCACCGGCTATTGTTTGGAGCACACTTTTCACGGACACCCCACGCGTCCTCGGACAATGTCCGACGTAAGAGTGTCGTGCGCGCATGTGAACGCCACGATAACACTTTTTCCGTATGACGCGCGCGACAAGGCGCGAGCGGCAAGTTCTGTTTGCCAACGTGTCGCTTCAATAATTGCGTACGGGGCGGACGTTGTCTCACCGACGTTGGTGGTCGCGATAAGGGATGAGCCAGCCGCGGACATGCGTAAGAGCATATTGAGCCTCAAGTGATATAAGTCCATTTTTTTTTTACTTTTCAGAAAGGTAAAGGCTCGCTGGAAGTTCATACGTACGACGTATGGGAAACGAACTGCATTTTATACAAATATGTCAAGAATGTATTAAGCTTTTCACATATCGTAAAAGAAATTTTGAAAGTAACTTTCTAAAGTGCAAATGGGAATTATACTTGTTATCGATTTACGTAGCCAATATTGGATTTATATCACTTGGGAGTCGAAGGGCTCGTATGCGTCTTCGGACATTTGATGTAGTTCGAAATTTCGAGATTGTTATTCCGTTCGAGAAGTTTTCTTATCTGACTCATCCGGTTTGTGCATCAGAAATAGGCTCGCATCTGAAAATCTCAGCGTGGTCCAACTTGCTTATTTTTTTTTCTCGATCAGAGATAGCTCGAGTAATCCGATAGTTTCGGGATGGGTACGAAACTTTTGTCCCGCCCGCTCCCGCCCCTTTTCCCAGCTCCCTGTAGACCTGTAGCTTCTATTACAATGATTTGATCTGCCTCGGTAGGTAGTTCGTGTCGGCCGAAGTACAAAACGAATGTGACATGTTCATTCGAAACGGACTTTCTACCTTTTATTAATGTCTCTTTTTGGATTATTGGAAAATGTGCAGCTAAGAAACTAGATTTGAAGTTTTTACAGTTTCGATCGTAAAATGAGTTATTTCATTATTATACTATTTTTTGTACAATAATACGAAATTATTTTGTTCTAAAAAAAAATGTTGAGATTCATTCATTTATAATTCATTCTTAGTAATAATAATTCATTTTTAGTACAATAATACGAAATTTTGTTTTAAAAAAAAATATTGAGATTATTATTTTCTATTTCGAGGAAACACTCGAACGTTTTCTGAGAGATGCAGTTCTTACAAAACTCATCTTTCTTGATTCCCCTCTGATTGTGTCTCTTTACTGACGTGCGAAAACAATCAACAATCACTGTTTCGTGTCAAAGACTAGAACTTGAAGCGCCTCGAGAGAACAGTTTTATCCACTAACGACGAACTCTTTGAGCATGGAGTGACATCGGAAGTAGCGACCTCATCGATAGTAAAAGAAAGAATTAGACGGGATCGCGTCGCACCGAGCGAGGGAACGAAATTCGAAGGGATAGATCAAAGGGCGCTTCGTCTTGCTGCGGGATCGGACGGGGGACTGCGCGAAAAATCCCTTTCGCGCGTTTTCAGCAAATTCAATTCGCGCTCTGCTGGATCGCATATTATCGCTGCCTGTCTCCTGGATACACTTGCGCGAAATTGAAGGGGACGGCAGCCAGCATAGCGAATTTATTAGCCCTAATTCCTTTTATGTTCCAGTCAAAGGTAAGTCTGCTACCTGCGCGCCATATGCCGCGAAGATGCTATTTGACAAATTTTGAATACGTTCATATAGGAAATTTGCGCGATATCTATATATGTCGAATGAATTTCGATTTGCGTAGAAATATCGTATATTTCCCTCTTGTGTGCACATGTAACCCGATATAATCATTTTAATGGATATTTTTCAAAATTAATAATACATGATTACACTATCGCTTATGTTACCTGTCATAATTCACGACATTTTGCATTATAATACCGGGTCACGTACCTGAAACAGAAAGAACAAATTTAATTAGTCCAATGCCACTCATTGTGATAAATCAATTAATCAATCCAGTAAAACCAGTGTAAATTCAATAAGCAACGGCAAAAAGATATTATGGTTATTTTACAATAACACACGATCGAATTAATAATTCTAGAGGCGTAGCTAAGCTCAATTTGTGCTTTTCAACCATTCAAAAAAAAAAGAGATAGTCTATATTAATTTCCACAAAATTGAGCGTTTTTATTCGGTATGTCTTTGAAATCGCCAATTCAATTGACGGATTTATCGAGAAAAGATATCGCACGAATGGGAAGCTAAAAGCTCCTATCGCGAGCTCAGCACAATAGAAAGCGCTTTTGCACGACATACTGTTTGATGATTCGTTAGCGTAACGCCACGTAGTAACTCGCGTAGCGGAAAAGATTACTGACGCATCGATAGGTTCCCAATGATAAAACGCCCCTTCGCCGGATTACAAATTCACGTCCCGTGCGCCTTATTTCGTCGGGAGGCTCGAAATTAGTTTTATCCGCGCACGATACGTGCAGGTGTGCGGAGCCGGCACGCTCCGTCTGCCTCCCCCCTCGGCGGCGGGGGAGAAGAAGGGCACGTGATGCTGAAAAGTAATCTGCCATGGAAATTGGCAGTGGCCCCAGCACCCGCTCACTCGGATTCGTACAATATGGCGTCGCTGGATAGCTGCAGCTGCAGCTGCACGATTGTAGAGCAGGAAGATGGCTGGATACGGATTCTCCCCGTTTGAGAACTACTATTCCCCCCTCCTCCCGCCCGTGATACGGAAATGAAACCGAATGCGACCGATGTGACCCGTCGCGGGATATTCCTGCGATTACGACGACGGGCGAGGACGGGCACGGCGAGGACGACGGCGAAACGAGAGGGCACAATGACGGAGCATGGCGGTGTCGCGTGATCCGCGAGACAATGTACAACCACCGTTTAGCAGTAGCATTTAACGTTTCGTTGCACGCAAAGACCGGGCTATCCGCGCCGGTAATCGAGACGATCCTCCCAGACGAGAGAGTTAAATCCCTAGGACTTTCCATTTGACAAGTGGGTCTGTTGATGATGTTCAGTGAGGATTTCTAGAATGTTCTGTGTAACTTGTCCGGTACAATAAAGATTAGGAAGAAGAAGTATCAACTTATACAAATACAATGTTAATATAATTTAAATAATTGTTTTAGCAGCAGCTTCAAAAAAATCATTACTACACACTGACACTCTCCCTCTCTCAATTTCGTTATTAATAAAATTATGATATACTTATGTACATATGTCTCAATTTTGCTATAGATATATTTATTTTTGTTTCCATTATATGTTATATAATTTATTCACGCGCACAAACAAATGCAGAGAAAGGCTCGCTTGAAGCAAAAACAATTATTCAAGTGATTGGATGCGACAATGTTTATGTTTAAAAGAACTCGGTAAATGAAAAGATCGTAAGCATAATTATCACGGAGTTGCTGCAGTCAGTAGGCTATATAGAGCCCGCCGAGACAAAATTCCCGTTCAATCCCTTAATCAATGTTTGCAATTTAATTCGACGTAAATTGAAACAGGCAACGCGCGGCGCGACGCGAAGCGCAAGACAGGATCTTCGAGGTAAATACTTTCGGGAATGAGCACAAAGGCGCCAGTACTCTCGTCGAGCTAGCTCATCAAGAGGATTATATAGCTCCCCTTATATCTTCTCAGACACGGTAGACGCAATCCGTCAACCCCTTCTGCTACCATCGAGTGGCAGCTCAGCTCCCTCCTGGATTAATGTCTCAAGAATCGCGAATCACTCGTAAAAAATACTCTACATTGACAATCCCGCGATCACGGTACGATGAATGAAAGGATTCGAGTATTTCAAAGGATTACGAGTGGATATCGCGGTATTCTCTCTGAACGTTACGGCACTGAGGACAATACTACAATCGGATTTTTTCCGCATGCGAGGAGCATTTATAAAACGCGTGTACGTGAAGAAAATAAATAAATAAAGACAAGGAAACGGTGTTAGCCGATCTCTAGCGATACAGATGCATGTGAAGAACTCGAAACTTTGCGTACAACATCTTAAGCTACTTACAACATGTACCTGACATGTTGTTTTACGCACTAAGTGACCTGAATATATGAGGACGTACATTGCGACATTTAAATGATTCATTATCATCCGCTCCGCAAATATCTTTCTGCTCGGGAGATTACCGTCAATGTCACCGGTAATGGCAAAGCGACGTGTGCGAAGCTTCTGGAGGGCTCGCAGAAACACCACAAATTACTGCGAGCGGTACGTCTACCCATATAACGTTCACAGAGGCTACGCGCCTCGGAATACTGCACAGAGGGAAACGGAGAACGATGATAGGTAGTGCTTTGTGCTAATCTTAATACCATGAGAGGGCGCGAAAGGCCGGAGAGACAGAGAGAAAGAGAGAGAGAGAGAGAGGGGGGGAGGGGGGGGAGAGAAACTAACGGAAGAGCAGTAGAACGAGACTAAGGGAGAGGGAAGTAAGCGGTAGGATAGAACAAGGACAGACTATATCGCGGAGCCACACCGGATCACTCAGCAAACTCCCTTCTTAGCCCTTCCAGTCCTCCCTTTTCCATCTATCTAGTGCTCGGTGCATACGGGACCCCAACCACGGTCTGCCATTTCGTCGTGGTTTGATCTTTTGCCACCCCCTTACCTCCTCCCGCGCGACCCGGCCACCTCTATCTCACCAAACCCTTTCTGCTATCCCAGTTCGTGTTACTCCGTTCACCATCTCTGACCCCTCTTACCTTCCGCCTATAACCACCGTTTTGCGTTCCTTGGTCCGCTGGCGGAAGGTATTCCAGTATTTGAGTAATGAGGCGAAGCTTCCACGTGCTAATCCAGAACCTACCCCCCGTCGGCAGCGGCCGCGTGGGCTCGCGAATATCGCGGTAACATCAAAACCATGCGCCCGCAGAGACGGATCCGTGGCCGTAGATAGAGCAACAGATATCTTCGTCCAGGAGGATTCCCGGGAATCTAATCCGCAACCGGGAATTCTGGTCCCTCGCAATTTGCTGCGATTCGCCGTAATACATAGGCGCCAGCCCAAGCCCGGTTCCAACTTCGGCTCGGCGCGGCGCGTTATTTTGTTCCGAATCTTCCGGGTCGGCCTCGGCGGCGTCGAGAGCGGACGCGAGCTTTACGTTCGCTGCATAATCCGTTTTGTATTTCTCGGAAGTGAAAACGAGGGGGATATAATGCGCAGAATGCGTATAGAACGATAACGTCTCTTTTGTTCTATGGCAGTCGAAAGATATTACGAGCGCGAGCGGTAAGAAGACTTTAATGGAGTTAATTTTCCTAATGGAGTTCTCGTAAAGTTTATGAGGCTCGATTAACGTTAAAATAGTTTTAAGCACAATTATTGTACTTTGAACTCCGATTCTATCTACTGGTTGTAGATTAACTGTCGAGATATAACTTACTTTTTATATATTTGAAAAAATTCGTAAAGCGTAATTCATAAAACAAAAATTAAATGTTTCTCAATAAAATCACGATAGAATTGACAAATTCAAAAATTCGCAGCGTACGAATTTCTATACAGTTCTTATATAACTCTCTTCGGGCTATTGTCACTCGCACGAGAGCTGCACAATGCCCTTCGATTAACGCAGGGCCTAGGTGCATCGCGAGCAGTGCCCTTCTTCCCCAGTCGACGACACGTTGATTTAACATATCTGCCCCGAGGGAGAGGCCCGAATCTCTGTGACAATAAGCACCGAGTATATCTGACTGCTCTCCAGCGATCCAGCCTCGTTCATTACGGCCGGTTTGTTTATCTTTACATCTGTCCGACCCGGTGAACCCTTAATAACCCTCGAGTATACCTTCGCTCGTCCCTCCCCCCTCCCGTATCTTGAACAAAATCCATGAACCCTCGCGGTACCGAATTCAGCGGAGCTAACCTCATGGAAAATGCAGTATAATCGGCACTTGCAACGACGATGTCGACGCAATGGCGATTGCAACCTCTCCCCCCCCCTCCCCGCGGCCGTGGTCCCCGTCTAATGGTTGCCTGGAATAAGGGCCGAGAGGACTTCAGGAGGGGGTGTTTCTGGGTGTAAGAAGGGTGGCGGTGCGGAATGGGGTCGGCTGGTGCGAGACGCGACAAAGTTGGCTCTGAAATCCAATTAATTCAGCCCCGGTCGTAGACAATGCCGTCGCCATCTTGATTTGGAAATCTAATTTACCCGCTCTTTATTTATGATAACGCCCGGCACTCAACGTATACGCCGCGGCGGGTATAAGGGTTCGACAAAGGATTGAAGATGATAGGAAGAGAAGCCGTCACATTCAGCTCGGCAGCTCGACGATGCCAGACGCATCTACCCCGGGCTCAGCCTCCGCTGATTCGTTTTGCGTGTGCCCGTTATCCGGGCGACAATACTGCGGTTCGCGCGGGGACTCGATATTTGTCCTTGAAACGGCGACGGATCTCTGTCCGCAAGCCGCAATCACGATCGCGATCTCTCGTTTCGTCGGAGCGCCGAAGCAATTTGCGGATCTCTCTCGCGCGCGGCGCGTCTCGCGACGAGAAATTAATCGGTGTCGGTGTACCGAGATACTTTTGTCGTTTAATTACTCTGGCGAGAAGAGAGTGCCTTAATTAATTTCGCAGCTCGGAAGCGGCGTTAGTGTCTGGCTAACTTATCGGGAGGGGGACAAAGCGCGGGGCCCGACCATAAAGAAGATTTGTGGTCTATAAAACACTCGAAATGACCCAATCGATGCGCAATCGCATTATTCGCTCTTTCGCCCAGCGTGCTTTATCTCCTCTGATTCGCGTAGCGTGATCGCTCCAAGCGATCGACGATTAGATCTTATTAAGCAACGTCGAAACCCACACAGGCATCGCACATTCAATCGCATTGACGTGTCGGACTGCGGGATCTTCTAGCCGGGGGGTTGACCGATTGTCGTCGATTACGCGATAAATGCACTCTTTCGTCGAAGGCGTGTCTGCTCGTGCGTAGGGTGAAGCACTACCCTCCTGCCAACGTACATCATATCACTAAACTTGATCAAATCATTTTTACTGACAAATGGTTCCTCTAAATAAACATAATTTCGTGTACGTAATTACGTTGTGACATAAATCTATTATATTGTACATAAATTAACTTATGGCATGTTATATCTATATTTAATTTTTTTAATTTAGAGAAAAATTAAATCATTTTTATTGCTTATCTATTTGTACAAATATTTAAAATTGAGTTTATAACACGCAGATTTACGATTTGTCCAATCGATTGTTGAGAGATAATAAACTATATATAGATTATGCGTCGCGTAATTACATTCGCCAGATCGAATTCGTGAGTGATTATTTGCTTGAGTTTACATCAAGAGAGAGAAACAGCAAAACGGATCCGTCGATCATTTACATTTCCATCCTCTCATTATTTTTTACAATCGCGACAAGGTCAGTTTGTTGTCAGGATAGTTCTTAACGCCGTACCAGAAGGCAGAAGGCTTTCATGGTAACGCCGAGTTGGTTCGCGAGCGAGGCGAAATACTTGCTCCGTTCCTACGGATGGTCAGACGAGTTTAATCTCTTTCGGATTAATCATAAGCCCTCGCCGATCTTCGCTGCTGCCGCCGAGGTAGGTAAAGACCATCGAGATTTGAAGCAGGTACGCCTGAAGCGGTGCGGCCAAAGAATGAAAGGTGAAAAAACAGTATAGTAAGAAGGAGAGAAAAGAAGAGAAAAGTTAGAGGAAGAAATCGAAGGGGAAAAAGAAGGATAAAAGAGGAAGAAGAGAAAGTGCGGAATGAGAAGGAAGAAACGATGGCAGATGGTAGACATGGAAGAGATGGTATCTGTTGGTGCTGTTGCTGTTGCTGGTGGTCATGGTGGTGGTGGTGGTGATGGTGGTGGCGGCGGTGGTGCCGGCGGTGGTGGGTCGAGGAGAGGAGACGCTTCCGGGAGCCAAGAAGTACTTTCAACCACTTGCGTTCAATTACTAGTGCCGAGGTTATGGCGGCCTCCTCGTGTCGAGGCCGTACAGGAGTGGTTCGCTTTCCTTCTTCACTCTGACGCTCACGGGGTCTGCGCTCTCCTCTCTCCCTTCGACTCGCTCTCGCTACATCTCTCTCTCCTCGACTCTTCCCGCGTCTTCGGCGTCTAGTCTATATACCTTGGCCTCTCCTTTTGTCCACGTTCTATCCGGCCATTGCGTTTCGAGGTATCGTTGGGGGGAGCGCTGCCCAAGTTTGCCCGAGACTGCGCGCCATTTGAAGCACACCTAATTGACCAGGTCTTAATGAAAATGATCCCATGGGCTACTTCGGTGGCTCGCTTGCCTTCCTTTTATTATCGTAGTGAATTCAGGACGGCGTACGTACGCGACGTCGAACTATTCACATCGACGTGTCGTTCGCTAAGCGGTTGCACATGTCTATTGTTAATGCCATGTAGTAAAACGCAGTTGGGATATTTTTCGGATGTTTGTAATACATTGGGAGATATTTAGGAAAATTCGATTGTCGACTTATACAGTGCTTTAATTTCGCTATCATATTTTCGATTATTTATACGCTTAATGTTTTGTAAGCGCATGCAATTTATAAAATTTGTATAAATGTATCGAGAAAGAATGCATGTATTAAACTCGAGCGATTTTATATAAAACTATTATATTTTGAGATGATTTATAAAAACCGCAAATATATCTTTCTACAGATACATAAATCACATGTTTTAAATTATTGTAATTTTTAAATCTCTTCAAATCTCAACTTGCAAACTATTACTACTTTAAAACATTATAGAGAAAATGTAAAAAAAAAATAATACCCATTAAATCAGTTTAGCTGTTAAATGGAAAGCAAACAAAAGATTAAATATTGGATTGGTTGTTCAATTAAAAAGTAAGCTTCAGAGTTTCCTGACGATAAGAATTAATTAAACAGCAGCAAGCACTTCATTATCTGACGCAACGATCGTAAAGTATTAAAGCCCCGTTTTGTTGGCGCAAAGGCTCGTTCCGTTGGAATGTTACCAGTCGGAGAAGCCCCCTTTAATTGTTGGAGAAAAGTATTTAATAAAGCGCGGGAAAAACGACACTCGGGTAAGATCGCGTTCCTACGGACCGCTGTTAACATCGGGAATTTACAAATACCGGGGCACATGAAGCCCTCTGTAAGCCCACACCGTCGCGTCGAACGGGGAAGGTTCGGATTCGATCGGACGTGCAAAATATACCTGCTCGTTTGAAATACGAGCGTGTCGCTCGCAGAATGATTTGGGCGTAGGGTAACCCGCGCGGGATAAACCGAGGGTCGAAATTTGGAACTGCCGCGGCGGGAAATGCCACGGAATTACAATAATTACACGAACGTCTAATAAGCGGTTTCTTTCATCCGAATTACAGCTGCAACCACCGAGTGCGGGCACCTGCAAAACCACTGGGACAGTCACCGGCGCTTTCCTTCCCGCGATCGTGATCATCGACAACCGCAAATTAGACGTTACGACGCGTCGTTAGCAAGGATCAATTTGTCGCGTATGTATCATTTTTAACCTCTCAGGATCAATAGACCTGCACAAACTCCGAATTGTCTATTATATATACTGTAATTTCACACACAGCATTGAGAAATTACTTTGTTTATAGGGAAAATGCGTTTCTTTTGCTTATATACTTTTATTTATAAATTTATTAAATTAAATATAAACTTTTTTAAAAGCCTTACACCTTCACATATATTTATATTCTGTATTATTTTGCATTTTTTAAATTATTTGAAGCTTAAAATTAAACAGTGTAAGATTGTCTAAAATATTAATATGATAAGCATTAAAATAATTTAAAAAATATATATTTTTACAGAGTTTATTGAAGCATTATTTGTGTCTTTTCGACTGTAGCAGTTCAGTTGCATGCATTCAGAATTTTTTAGTTATTAAATTTATATACGTGCATCTGCTATCTGACATGCAAACGGTCTGCATGAGCGGACACGATGTCGAGCGATACGAGAATATTAAGGTTAATGATCATATATAACGTTTCTGGGTATTCGGTTCTCGGAAATCCTCTAATTAGAGATCCTCGGCGACGCCTCCTCGGAAAAGCAATTTCTTGTGTCGCGAATCGATGAAAAGGTAGCCGGGAGGTGCGGGTAGGTGATGCGTAACAGAGGCAGGAAGAGACAGGAAGGGGAGGAATTGACAAGGAGGAAAGGACGGAAGAACGAAGAGAGAAGCGAGCGAATGCGAGAAACATCGGGAGACGGGACAGGGTGAAAGGACAAGACGGAGTGCGAGGAGGCGAGGAAACATCAGGCGGCAATCACCGGGGCGTGAGTTCGGTCCCTCCCACGAGACTGCGACGTCGTCCAGCCTGTCATTCATTCAAATTAATCTCTCGAATGTTTCAGCGACTATCACGCACGCCATAAAACTTACCGCTTTATAACCATGCCGCAAATAATAAAACACTCGAATGAACTCGACTGGCTCCGTCGGGCTGCGAGGCTTCAACGAACGGAATTAACGAGTGAGCCGTATAACAGTGTCATTCAGGATCGTTGGAAACGTCATATTTTACGGTTCGTTACAAAATATCGCGAGCGTCGTTCGCTTCGAATGAGAGAGAGAGAGAGAGAGAGAGAGCACGTAACAGTTAACGGCACGTGATTATTTAGAATTACGTAAAAAAACGTACAGTGTGTGTGTATGCGGTGCATTTAAATATTGACAAATTGCTATATAATAGTCGAAAGATCATCAAGTTACTTGATAAATTCTTAAAAATTTGTACTCTTAAAAATTACTGAATGATATATTCGGATTGTTTAATTATTTAAATATCAATCAAATATTACTCAGTGCATAATAAAACAAATATAATTAATATATAAATTAATTGCGAAATATTTATAGATTAGAAAAAACTTGGAATTTTCCATTCGCCTATTAATATAATATCGTATGAGAAATAAGAGTGATCCAACTCTCGCTCCGACGAGTGCGCCTTCGATCGTGTGCAATTTGGAGAAATTAATTGGAATGATTCAGTTGACTTACTGAAGTCATGCTGACTCTTGAGTAACGGAACTCCAACGCTCTGCAATGGCAGCATCCCTATCGTGTTATAAATCAACTCCCACTGACATGGCTACTTTGACCCTCGCATGGCGCGAGGGTGCCAATGCACTCCAAAACAATTTGTATTTACGAGTTTCGTTCGCGCTACCCTCCCGGAGTTCGGTAAAACCCGCGTAGAATTCATGAAAAATCCCGCGAATTGTCTCGACAGTGGAGTAACGTGATTAATTTGGCATTTCAAGTAGACATTGTGCGAGATAGCGAATGTGCGAAATACACCATTAATTTTACCTCTTGGCGTTAAAAATGGAACATCCAACAATGGATGTTTAACTGCGGATGTTGACCGAACAAATCTAGTGTTACAAATTTATTATTTTGTTAAAATATATATTCTTCACCGTGCTCCCATTACACGAATTTCACTTGTATCTGAATATTGCAAGTATGAATTTTTTTTCAGATTATTAATAGAACGAAAAATATTAATAATATACAGGGAGAAATATATTTGTGATTCGAAAGTATATATATTTTGTACGCGAATGAATTTTGATTTAGAATTTTCTAGCGATATTATTTATGCACGGTATCGTGCAAAAATCAGAAATATTAAGTTAACGTCTCATAAAGTTTTCAAAAGGCGCATAATGAGAAACGTCTTCGCAGCTTCGCTACCCTCATAATAGATATATACGTAGATATATTCGAGAGAAATGTTCTCGTGAAATCTACGCCCTATTTGCGACCTTACTAGGGGTGGACGGATCTGTACGCGGCAATAAAACTAAAGTCGATGACATGCATAATATAGTGGAAGATATAAAACTGGCGACAAGCCGACGCAAAAGCAAGCCGGCGGGGAAATAATGAATTTTTAAGAGACTGGTCGCGTTAGAGCACGACATTCCGACTTTGTTTGATTCTTGTTTTTTTATACTTTTATGGAGACGGTTGTGTTCTTAAAAACAAAGTTTATGTATATATATCGAATGCTCGTGTAATAACGAAACAGAGAAAGCGTGTTTTGTGTATATTTTTTTAGTAATAAGTTATAAGTTGAATTATTTCATTTTAGTTGGACGCAAAATATGATCTAGTTGTATAATATTAAACTATAGTAAGTAAAAGGCGTTATAGGCGCATTCAAAATTATTATTGGAACACGATGTTTTAAAGAGAAAATTTCGGGGCTTTTAAAGATACGGTCGTTGAGCGTCGAGCGTTATTACTAGAGTTTACGGAGTTGAATTTTAATTCCTCGAAAGTTCGAACGAGGTCACGGGGGAATGCAATGAATTAGTTCGTAATGAACGTTCGATAACTTTAGTACCTGTGGTTAAAAGTCGCACTGCTCTGATATCAAATATGACAGAAAAACCAAAATCCACAGAGGCAACTGTATAAGCACAGTTTTAAGTTTATATAAAGCACATCCCGCGATGGAATAATCTTCAATATACTTTTCTGTAATAATAATTTAATTGTTTGCAAAAAAAAGAGAAAAAGAAGTAACCGCAACATTGTAATGAATATACGGCCCTTTACATAAAATAACATGCATAAATTTGATCGTTCACGAAAGATAAAAAAATATATAACATTATTTGTTCGGTTCATCAAAACGTGATTATGATTTTTAAGTACATATGATATTTATAAACCTGTATCTAAACCTGTTATACGGATCGTTGCATCTATTTTTGGGCCTTAAATCAGCGTAAACTGATAGACCCTACGGCAGTCAAATGCACCAGCAACGTTTTAAGTCTCTACCTGTTGAAGCAGCCGGCATACAAAGTGGCGGCTTTAGGGTTTCAGCTACATTTTACACTATGTGCACTCTGAATTGCACATCGCATCCAGCGATGTGGCGCACGACGCGGCGCGTAGCACGCATCCCGGAGATCCTCGAAATGCGCAGGGAAAATATTATTTCCTAAGAACAGGGCCTTGCTTTTGTGAGCGAGACAGTTTGGAGTGCGTCTGTCAGAGAGCAGATGTTAGGGACACACGAGTGGCGTTGAATCATAGATTTCTAGATTACAGGGTGACCAGAGGGAAAAGGACTTCGTTGAAACGCGAGAGGAGGATGAGAGGGTGCGAGCTGGTGCGAGCGAAATGAGAGGGAGAGACGGATACTGGGGGGAGGGGGCGGCGAGGGGGGAAGGGGGGCGCTAGACCGGTGGAGAAAGCGGGAGGGATTGGGAGTTGATTTAGCAGAGTCTGTTGCTGACGAGTCGACTCTGTAATTTTGTTACTTCATTTTTCCCGAGGAATGAAATCGCTGGCCGGAGTGAGAGTGCAGGGGAAAAGGCGTCGGGGATGCTCCAGATTTGTCCGGGCGATCGCCGAGCAAAGGAAATATATAGAACGTTTAATCGGGGCGACGACGACGACGCGGTGTTTTCTTGTCATCAGCAACAAGCTGGCATTTTGAGAAGCCGTGTGCCATTTTTAACGATATAATAATTTTACAACAGCGTGTGCATTTTCGGCGGAGATTACATGCAACGGTATTGTGAGATGCAAACTAGATTTGTGCAAAGCGCGTCGTGTTCTCTCATCGCGGCCGGTGTCGAACTGCGTCGCGTTTTTCCCCGCTCTTCCCCGCCACGCTCGCAAAATTAATGTTGATTAATAAGATATAATTGGATAGCGGCAAACGCCGCGCAGCGAAACGCCAACATAATACTTTACGTATGTATAAACGAAAGCCCACATCACGGGGAGCACATATACGCGGGCATAAATTTTTTAATAAAAT
Source organism: Wasmannia auropunctata (assembly GCF_000956235.1). Taxonomy (NCBI): domain Eukaryota; kingdom Metazoa; phylum Arthropoda; class Insecta; order Hymenoptera; family Formicidae; genus Wasmannia; species Wasmannia auropunctata. The sequence goes on along the minus strand of NW_012026894.1, from coordinate 1,827,478 downwards.
TTATTTCTGACGGCAAAGTGACACGGGGCGGCGAGTTTTTATTCCATTAATTATTGGAATACCTGAACGTCGGGCGATTTTATCTGCGTACCAGAAATTTCAGCTAGCAAGCGTTTCGATACCGGCATATGGCACTTTGCTGATTGCGAAAGGCCACAATGGTGGACCAGCGCGACAGTACTTTTGCCGGAATCGACCGTCGTATTACGATGGCCTCGCGAGAAGGCTGAAATATTGTAGCAATAAAATTCCGACGGGGGAAGTGTAATTTCATCGCGATATATGTCGAAGGAGCGATCAATATCTCTCGCTAATTTTTATACCGCGCGAATGTAAAATGCCTTATCGTATCTTACTCCTTCTTGTTGTGCTCACAATTGCGACTTCGTTTCTTTTTTTTCTATTTTTTTTTGTACATTAGGAAATCATTTCAGCAGCCAGAGGTTCATAAATAGTGAAAAAAGTGTCAAGTTTCTTTCGCGTTCTTTCGACGTGGCGCGTCGGACTGAATTTTTAAGCCGGTCTCTTATTTTCAGACGCGGCGATTAATTTTCAACTCCGAACGAGCTGATGAACGATGGAACGAGCGTAGTATGGCAACGAGAAGGACGGCATGGAAAGAGGAGAGAACGATGACAGCAGCACTTTGATGTCACGAAACTCGATTAAAAATCTCCACTCCCCTCGCAATGGATTACAGACGTGTACGCACGTCGGAAGGGGTTTTGGATGAAGTTCATTCCTTCGCGTATTTGGGATACGTCAGAAATATTTGAATTTATTATGCGTATTACGTACTTCTTTTTTTTCCACATGTCAGCGATAATGGTGGCGAAAGGACGGGCAGACGACTCTGAGGAATATTTTATTCGGCATACAGAATGTATTTTACTGCTTATGTATTTTAAAGAAGTTAATTTAAAATCGTCACGACCCAAATACGCCTTTACTTTAATACATTTTACAATATCGCAGCGATGTTAAGAATGGCAGGATATTATAAATATAACGCAAACTATTTCGGTAAATAACGCGAGAAATCATATAACGAGAGAATATCTTATTAATTAAAATAGTAAATCGAAACTAAAAAAGAATTTTATAACCACCCGCAATTAACTACTAACTATTTACAATTTAAAACTGCAGTAATTGCGCGAAGGTATCGCACATTATATTTCAATTTTTTCAATCCTGCGCCACTCACTTCAGATCCCATCGGTATAATTTTTGTGGCGGAATATATGGCAATTATAAAACATATGAAGCAGCCGTTGTAATGAATGAAAAATACTCTCGCCGCTACATACCGGCATGAAAACGGGAGCTCGCAAGTGAAGGTACAACAAACGAGCGACCGGCTTCTGTTGGAATAATAGAGAAGCAAAACCTCGTAATTCTGGTCAATGTTATCTCTCAAAGCTTTGTTCCGCGGCCGTAGAACGCCCAAACTCATTTTCATAATTACGTTTTATAATGTATAACTTTTTTTTCAGCTACATTTCCGCCTTTGCGGCTTGCGACCTCTTATTGTCGCACGTCGCAAGCATTTAAACATTTTTCATTATTAAAAGTTTTACGGCGGGCACTCGTATTACAGGCAACGTATCATTTCTGTATATATTTCTATATTCGTGAGATTAATTTCTAAATATACATACGCCTCTCGCTGCTGTATATATACATAACGGTATCCTGTGCGCAAATTACGACGGACACTTTAAAACTGTTACGCTGACAACTCTCACGTGTGCCACGCAGCATGTTTTATCTACGCGACACGTATGGGACATATGGGTGATTTACTTTTCATGCATACGAGATCGATAAAAAATTGAAGCGCATGTACGTATCCACTTCCTTTATCGGGTTCTCTCCAGTTGCACCCTTCACAAGGTACATTTACATAAATTTAAATCGCGTTATATATAAGACATCCGTGCGCGCGCGCGCGCGAGCGAGCAAGCGAATCGACGTTGACTGATGGGTGCGATATATTATTTTAACGTTCCGCCGTCACGTCTATAGCGCAACGGCGGGAATAATTTCTTTAGACGAAAATTATCAAAGTGATTACTAACCAAGTAACGGTAAATGATTAACGAGCGTCGTTGCCCGGTAGTCGCGACTGCAATTAGCGGGGAAAAGTGAAAGGCAAATAAAACAGCGACTATAAATTGACGTTTGACGATCGCCGCGGAAATGGCGTTCCGATGCCGCTATCAACGCCGACAATTTCGTACACACGCGTTCCCATTTACGCGCGAATTTTTTTTTCGAGGATTATTTTTTCACCGCTAGCTGACGCTTCCCTGGAAAAATCTTCGACGCGGCCAGATAGATGCCGGAAAATGATTTGTACCGGACGGCGGATGACACGCGAATCGTGCATTAAGGTTGAGTTTATATGTAAACAGCGTGGGAGGTGGCAGATCGATGCCGATGCCGAGGCGAAGGAACTGAGGGAAATGGAGTCGTCAGGGTGTGTTCTAACAAAACTGGCCCGGAACTACTTTCAACCAGGAACTTCGGTGGCCACCGGAAAGATTGGCTTTTACGCGTTCATTGCGAGAACTGTTTGTGCTGGGAAAATAAGTCTCGAGTTTGCGCAAGAGTTTTCGAGTACGCGTCCCTCGGTCGCCAATTCGTCTCGGGAAACAAGTGGAAAGAAAAGTCTACTTGATTATCCGAATAAAGAGTCATACGTTTCGCGCTTTACTTGATACGTTTCTCCGACCGAACGACGGTATACAAAGTGAGAAAGAATATTCTTCTAACTTGTGTAAAATGCGTTGTTGGTTACATTCTTAATAAATTCGAGTAAAAAGTGTAAAATAATATAAAGAATTTTTTTTTAATTAATTGTAAAATTGCATTCTTTTCCATAAACTTGCTTGCACAACAAAATCAAGAATACAACAGAAATGCTGTGTCCGTATAACGTCAATGATTTCGGACTCATCAAAATACGTCAAATACTTGCGTTAAACTATATGCGTTGTCGATGTTGAATCTCGTCTCTCGCTATCCGCGGCTTTAAAATTGAAGCGCAATCGATATCGGTCCGCGCGTCGTAAAGCGAGAAAAATTTAAGTGCAATAAAATCAAAATTTCCGCGTGGATCTTTGATGCACCGCCGAAGGTGAATGCATCAGTGCCGAATCGAGAGGATCGAATGGCGGAACCTCCCTGGAGTTTCCGTCTTTTCTCCTCTCCTCTCCGCTTTTCGTTTTTCTGGCCGGCGTCGCTCGACATTTCCCAATTCGAGTTCGCCTGGACGTGAAAATCTCTGCACGGTCAGTTTATTTTAGACGCGACGGAGTATCGGGAAAGATGTGAGAGGCGGGTGAAGTGGAAGGGTGGCGGAAGAGGAAAACGCGATGGGCCGGGGAATGGGGTGACGGAGGGAGGCGGAGGGTGGCGTCGAGGGCGCAAGCAATTTTACGGACAACACAGCCTCTCCGTGGTCGTACCAACTGTGTTGGTGCCCAAAGCCACGCTACTAGGGTGGAAGAGGGTGGTAAAAGGCTGCACAACTACCCTATACAACGCACTTACCCGAACTCACCCTTCTCTCTCTCACTTTCTCTCTCTCTCTCTTTCTCTTTCTCTCATCGTGCGCGCTCGCATCAAGCTCGATACGTCCTGACAGCAACGATTAAAGGCACCGACGCGTTAACACGCGCGACGATTACGGCAAAGACAAACATATTTTGAGTAGGGTTTTAATATGCCTTCGCGGCATCACTTTTGATAAGAGAGACGACGGCTGTTGTCGCTGTTGACAGAGACTTTTCACAGAGGCTCACGTATATTTGACATCGAAATCGTTAAAGCGCTCATCACTGTATGTCATACTCGCAAAGAGTGCGCAGTTTAATTTTCGAAATAAGTTTCACGGTCGACATTTCCGAAGATAACACCGTTTAACCGTGGATTTACGCTAACTTGTGCACCATTACGATCGAATGGTAAACACCTGCACTAGATAAAATGTGTACTTAAAGCAACGAGCAATTAAATAATAGTCCGCGTTACACGAGAACGCATAGTATTGTTGTACGATATTGTATTTGCTGTTACTACGGTTCGCACGTTAAAGAGCCATCGGTTAAGCGGGGTATTGTTACTTTTTGACCAATAATGCGCGCAGTTACTCGTAATAGCACACTTTCTCGCAGCTGTCGAGGGCACGTAACGCAATGGTCGCGGTACAATACTGCGAATTATCGAAAATACAACTGTGTAACAAAAATGATTAGCCGTCGTATTGTTCCGTTCTGAGAGTCGTTCAGCTCCGCGCCCAGGATTGTCCGATTAATGCATCGTCATTGTGATCGCGCCGCAAAATATATGAATGAATTCAACGCAATCTGGTACTTTCGGATTCCTCAATCCGGTTTTCCTCAATGAGCTAACTTGAGATTTCGTACGATTTCGGAGATGTGTGCAACGGCAACGACACGTACATTATACCACATGCATAAATGTCATTTGCTTATATTTAACGCATATTTACCTTATTAATTATATAATTAAATAAAAATATATTGCATGTATCGATATTACGGATCATTTATATATCCATTTGAGCATAGATAATTATATCGTATGCAAATAAAGTGAACAGACATTTGAAGTGAAACGTACCATATAATTGAGTTATTTATGACAGGCGAGATATTCGTAGCAGTAATATAATTTTCGAATGTATGTCAGAATTCGCCGTGTAACGAGATTAATTTGAAGTGCTCATACGTCAAGGATCTATATAATATTTTAAACACCTACAGTGTTTTATATAGACATCCTGAATGTAAGTCATTATTATAATTATTTAAATGCTCGGATCTTTTCAGTTTCCGCTTCCGCATTTGAATATTCGCTTCGCCATGATAAATGAAGGTATTTTTTAAAAAACCATTTTATTGTCATATAAAATATTAATATCGTTTTTGTGCTTCTGATATAAAACGATGTCCGACATGATTTTAAAAAGGTTAATAAAAATTCAAATTTTAAAAATTATTCATGAAAATATAATAATAACAAATACCTTGTAATTCTAATTTCCATTAATTTTCCTTCTCGAAGAAAATTTATTATTTGCAAATGCAATCCTGAAAAAATAGATTTAAGCTGTTAACGATAATTTATAAACGATCCCGTTTCAAGCAAATCGCCCAAAGTGGCCTGGAAATCACTGGTGACGTAAATCGCGTAAGTAATGTCTGTGTCATGCAGCATCAACTGTCAGCACCATCTCGTTACCAGTCGCTTCAAATCGATACTTTCGGCCGACTTTTCACTTTCGGGGCCTTATTGTGCTGACAGCGATGTAACACAATACATGTGAAATATTGCGTCGAGGGGACCAATTTTCAAGCGTCTCCTCGCCACATCCGCCGTATAGGGGTGCATCTGCGGAGCATGTGTTTCCGAGGGGGTGCGTGCGCGTTCGGGCCGGGCGCCCCGCGGCGCTCTCCGTGAAATTTCTCGTGCTCGGAATTTGTTTTGGGATCCGGGCACGCCCGTTTTCTTTGCTGGAGTCTAGTCGAGTGCCTTGCCCACCTATTAATCCGTCGACTGCAAATCCCGAAGTTCTCTCTGTAACGGTCGCGCACAAGTGCTTCCTTTCTTTTTTTTTTTCTTTTTTTGATGACCACATGGGTTTCATCCATTCATGGTGCAAAGAGAGAGAGAGAGAGAGAGAGAGAGAGAGAGAGAGGAGAGGGGGGACGAGAGAAAATGTGTGTATGTGGCACCCTCGCTGTGTTTGCCACGCGTTTGTGCAGAAGTGTTTTGTCATATGCTTAGACATTGTAGCGACCGAGAATAAATATCGGAATAAACCGTGGTAGCGGCAGGAGCTTAGTAAATCAAAGCGCGGTCTCCGCTTGTCGTGCTTGAAAATGATTGCGACAGATGCATGAAACGGATAAAAGTACTACGCGCAAAGGCCTTAAACTTGTTTTCCGTTCAATTCTTAACGAGCTACGTATAAAAACATCACTCATCAAATCCAATAAGCGGCACCGACTTCATTTAATGCACCTAATCCAACCGTTTTTTCGAAAGTGTTATTTTTAAATTGCATCTACAACTTTTTCATACGTCAGAGGTGTGAATGTTTTCAACGTCCTACTTCGTTTTCTTATCGGGCGAACTGAATATATCCGAGCGGCGTTGTATGTGTTGAACCCGAAATCGCGATGTGTTCTCTCCGTCGCAATTTTCCCGTACGAAGCGCTGAAAAATTGATGCACGTACGAATTTACAAAATGGCAAGCAAGATGCAGAAAGCGGAAAGTACCTCATACGTCGGTAGTGTAACTCGGCGATATTTCTGAGTATTTCATAAGCCGGGCACTTTCGGAAAATAAGAGCAGACACGTAGTAAAACACGGCGTCACCCCTCTGTTGATGCAGGGGCGACTTATAGGCCCCTTTCCTCGCCTAAGGTACTAAATAATGAAGCAGGGTGACTTCTTTGAACTTTCAAATTTCGTTCCGCTAGTCGAGATATGTTTTTACGCCTGAGATGCTAAATACATAAATTAAATTAGACACGAATGCCAATGTACCGCATTAATATTTGAAATATGCTAATCATCTTTGGCGCACAGGTCTTCTTCAAAGAGGAGGAATCGATTATATGCAGCGATTCACGTTGAATTGACAGAGAACGTCTGGTTGAGTATATTTGATTATCATAAAAGTGGGTCCTCCTTACTCTTGCACGTCGGGATTTAAGGAAGCCTGTTTTATTCAAATTTTCTCGCGTTTTTGGAAGCAGCGTCAAAAGATCCGATCGAGAGAGGGGAAACCGCGCCGGCGTCCCACGGTTTTTCCACGTGCAATTTATATTCCACACGATGCTCAACCAGGCGTCTGCTCGCGAGTACGGTAACCCAGAAAAACACTGACGCAAGAAGGCACCCGAGGCACGAGAGGCTCAATGGATTCGTTAGTTCGAACGTGTATTTCGTGTTTTTGTCCCCTGTCAAGAGGAGAGAAGTGACATGCTCCAAGAGGCCCCACCGTCGCCGGCGTAGTTTGCATGAGCGGCAGGAGTTAAAAAGTGCCGCGGCGAAAGAGAGTGGCCTATCTTGCTCGCGTCTTGTGTTCCCTCCCTAAGTCTGCCCTCTTTCACTTCTGTGTATCCCTCCCGCGCGTTCTCTTAAAGCCTGTCGGTGCCTGCTGAAAATGACAGGGCCACACACAGAGCGGTGTAAAATGCACTCCCAAAGCATTGGCTAATAGAGTTACGGGCTAAAAGCTTCGTCAAATTTTTGCCCAGACACTGACCTGACTCCCCTCCCCCTTCCCCTCCTCGCCCCCGAAATGACGTTGTTTTGAAATTAAGTTATTTTTCGTTATCGAACGGCCCGTCCTGCCGATCGATCGGTTGCTCCGTAATGTCGTTCTCTATACGCCAGGCTTTTTTGCCTGAACATCATCGAGAACAACTCACGTTATAGATTTAACGTGAAATTTCACGAGCCATCAAAATGCCTGCCAAAAGTTTGAACTTACTTGTTTAAAAATAGCGTAAATTAATTTACACGAAATCAAACAAAGAAACGAATTAACTAACCAGTTTAGCTATTTCAATTATAGAAATGAAAAAAAAAAACAGATTGTCTTATACCTATCTAAAATTTAAGGGTTAATTTAAATCAATACAAGAACTTAATTAATGAAACAAATGATTCCAATATTCATTCTACAGACAATGATTCCGTAAGGTACTCTTGACACGAAGCCCTCTATTGAGCCAGTGGCGGTCGCAATCGCGAGGGGGGTTCTACCACCGCACGCAGCGCAAAACAAAAGAGCGGCCGAGGTAACGGCGGTTCTTTCACGCGGCCGAACTCGTCGACGCGAGAATGCAGAAATATCGAAGTGACGCTCGCTCGCTTGCGGGAAATGCAAAAAGAAGAGGAGAGCCGTGGGCTTCGGAGAAAGGGGTGAAACGGAGGAAATCAGGAATACCCGACTAAAGCGAGAGAGGAAAGAGAGAGAAAGAGAAGGAGAAGGAGAGAGAAAGAGAGGGAGAGATGGTCGCGGTAACAGGGACTAAAAGGGGGAGGTTGGTGCGTTGAACCGAAATGAAAACAAAGGGTCCATTGGGTTCGGCGTGGCACGGACGACGCGATGCAATGACGGTGCGCTGCATATAATGCGGTCGTGCAGCCCCGGCATATGGCCGGCATTGGTCCGGGCAAACAAATACTCGAAGGCTCGTAACCGCGAGGCGAGGCGAGGCGAGATGAGGCGAATTCGAGCCGAGCCGTGCCCCTTTTCCCGCCTTATGGCGCGCGATTTTCTAAATCATATTCAGGCGATTCCTCTCGGGAGACGAGCGGCACACCGAGAGATGCGCGCGAGTATGTGTACGCGCTCATCATTGTACGCGCGTCGCAGCGCGGTCTCATGCCGAATTAATTCCCGACGCCGGGAATCGCGAACAATCGGGTGCGGCGGGCGGGATGCGACCTATCTCGTCTGGTCATACCTCGTGTGCAACAACGAGATTGCAGCGAGCGAGCGAGCGAGCGAGCGCACGCCTTCTCGTATTCGCCGCGTGTGAATCGCGTGAGAAATAATAACATCTATAAGCGACTACGGTATGTATACGTTATCGACGAATTCCGAGTTCACGATTCTTTCGCTGTTCTTTGCGATAAGCCAGAAACAATGAAATGTCATACGAAAAAGTTTCATTTCAATATTAAAAAATGGACTGAAATCCAAACGAGATTTTTCTAGATTCTTTATACATGGAACAATTAGGTTTGAAGAGAAACTGTTATTTAGGCTAGTTGGGCAACTTGTCTGCCTGTGTGTATGCAAAAAACGCCATCAGATTGAAATTCATAAAATCGACGCTTATTCTTTTCATATAGAAGCCGCTTGGACTGCAATCTTGTTGTCATGAGACATGGGTAGAGACATGGGTACTCAAAAGTCTTGATTAGAGGACAGTCAGGGGTGGCCCGATGAATTGCAAAAACGAGGAGCGTTAAAATTCGGGGTTGGCGCAAAGGGTTGAAATCAGCTGGCTGGATGCCCACCTTTACAAATTCGGCGGTAGGGTTGCCGGGCGTTCTAACATAACGAGACTTATGAACGGATTCAACGTATATAGAGCATGCCCCTCGACAGATATTGAATAAACGTTTGAGGGCTTGTAACATGTTAGTGGTTTGGGGCGAGTGTACGACCGGGGGTGATGAGAGCGCGCGAGGGAAACGAAGGGGGTAAGGGAACTTGTGTGTTCATAGGTAGGTAGATAGGTTGGCGGGATGTGTGCATAAGGTGGGTACGTGGTATATACGTCGCCTAACTAGCCATCTATCACATCCTGCTTTACGAGCTACGCGACCGATGCGGATTATATATACATAACAGACGAGAGGAGAGCAGCGTAGAACCCGAGAACGCGAATAAAACGTGAACGCCCCACGAAATGCAAAGCCTTTAACTTTGAGGAACACTCGACCGTCAGAATATTACTCAATTTAAATGCGAACCGGGGAAAAGAAAGTGCGACGTCAAGGGGGGCTGGCTTGCCGACACGGAGGGGAGAATATATATTTAAAACTTCGCGCAGATATCATCAAGTCTCGCTTATGTTAGACGAGCAAAATATTTTTTCAAACAACATTAATATTAAATTCCATAAAGATGTATAATTTAGGGATGCAAATTATATTAAAAGAAATACGTTATTAATATACTAGAAAAATTTAATAGCGCATTTTATTATTGCCCTTTCATTATTGCTTTTAAATCCATTCATATATCCGTGCAGGCTTTAAAGTATCAAAGACATTATGTAGCCGTGGCGTTTGTATAATCGTTTAAGTTCGAGAGGCAAAGATCGGCTAAAAGCGACGCGCTAGATAAGTCTTGCTCCTACGAAAGTATTAAATTATTCAGCTAATCCTGAACGCTTAGCCGCCGAAGATTAGTCGCACGAATTTTACTAAATGGGGCCAAAAAGTATCCCTTGAGTCATGTAGCACGGCTTTGAAAGTTTTAAGACCGGCGCGGAAAATTTGCACTAAAGAATGCAATCCTAATTTAAACATGAACAGGTCTGAAGGAAGTTTTAACGAACTCGTTGCCGAGGATACGGCTTTACGAAGAGTTTCGATCGTCACGGACTCTCTGAGCTTAGGCAGTTGGACGTCGACAGAGTTTTGAGATAGTGGTATTAGTGTCCGTCCCGTCCATAATGTTCCTAAAGCTTACGTCCACAAAATATTACATAACATCTATATATACATGACAGATTTCGCAAAACTTTGCTGCGATATATGAAACATATTATACTCATAAACGATTTTGTATATTGAATACGGATAAATATATAATGCCCCACGTTCCTTTTACGTTTTTATAAAGCATTAAAAATTCTCGAATCCGAAAATCCGATTTCAATTTTATTTATCAATTCTCTAAATAAAAAAAAAGTTTAGTTTGTGATACATACAACACAATATCGCCGTGTGTAACGCAGCTGCGAGCTGTATTAAATCTGCGCGAGAATTTGAAAGTTCATCTGTACAAATACAAATAAAGATAGCACCTATCTGTTTCAGTAGCAAAATGTGCCTCTATTCGCCTGGAAGTCGAGTTTCCCCTTTGCAAGGATAAAGTGACCGTGCTGATGGATGATTACCTCGATATCATACACACGTATTTCGCGATAACTCCGACATTGTGCTCTCATCGTTCCAATCGGCGACCGATCACTTTTTCATCCTGCTCGATGACTCGTAGTTTCGGGAATTCATTGGGACGCCACGTTCCGGGGATATGGGAATACCGGGAATAGAAATAGCGTAAAACTTTTTCCGTAAGACGACCCCTTCGAATCGTGACCACCGCGATCGCGAATAACCGCCAGAAATATGAATGTCCCTTCGACCGTCCTACTGTGAGCGAATTCCATATTTTAGAAAGTATAATTTTGTTTTCTCATTCTTAAGGTTTCGCTCTAGCTAACAGCCGGCTGTCGTCAATGGCAGCCGGTAACGCGCGAATGCTTTACAGGATTACCTTATAAAAATTCACGTTGTCTCATTCCTTGAGGCCGTGATATCATGTCATGTAACACATACCAAGCACATGCCATTTAATGTATGCAAACGGTCGACTTCTCTCAAAAGAAAAATTTTTACCTAGAAGAGGAATCCAGCTATTTTGCATCGTCATCGCGACTATACGGATATTTACAAACTAAATGCGTATCGTTGGCAATATCGCCCGCGTTTCGCGAATGGCTGTTACAACGTGTCTGCGAGAATGCATAACGCGTAACGCTGCAAAAGTTTTGTATACCCGAATTGTAAACACTTCAAAACGAAATCAATTTTATGAGAGTTCCATCTTTCCCGTGCTGTCTCTTTATGCGCTTGTTTCCATCGTTCGATTCATAGAGATATATATATAGAAACCCGTTGACATGAACGACGTATTATTTTCAATATTTTGACGTTCAAGCTCGAGCGGAGTGCGCATCAGGAATATCTCTGTCGAACGGAGAATCCCGGAGGTATAATCAAATCTGACAGGGACCTCGGACCCTCCTTATTGAATCGCATGACAAGCGCCGATCTGTCGTCTAATCTTTTTATTCATCGTACATATAAGTGTATTTGTTATTGGGATGAGCCTCTTTCGAATTCGCCCGGTCTCCGAAAGCGGAACCCACGTTTATTCGCTTGAAAGAGCACGTACTCGCGGCGCCTTTAAGCACGGATGGAGTGCAACAAAGCCTTTAAGAGCCCGTAACATCTGCTACTTGAAGAAAACACAGCCGTATTGTGTCTTTCACATTGAAGATACACACACCAGGGGTGGCTGAAGATCGTACGGAATCGTAAGATCGTAGCTTAGATCTCTAAGCCAATGAAAATGTACAAATAAAGAAGACATGCGCGATGACCAATATAGAAATGTGATTATTTGCGTAAAATCAAACATTAATTATACATCAGGGAGATAAATAGATAGAGAAAAAAAGAAAGAGAAAAATCATCGAAAATTAATATATCGTTATTTATAAATTGATGCAAAAATTTAATAAATTTTAATCTTTAGTTGAGTACATGTTGCAATTATTAAACGTGACTGCCAACTTATGACAAACCGCGCTTGCCGCAGCCTTATTTTTCCTTTGTCATTTGTGTTAAATCGTACACACCACCTGACTACGCCGATTTGTCGCGGTGCAGTCCGCCGTGTGCACCTACGTGCTTCACGTAGCTCGACGGATGCATATATGCACGTATAGGTGCATGCACCGCTCCGCTTTTCGGCGCCATTGCGCGTGAAAAGTGATTTGCACGCTCGCGGGAGCACGCACGAGCTGATGAAAGGCCTATGTTCATACATAAGTATATGGCACGCGAGTTCGTGCATATATAGATATATACATCGGTGGTACGCCTGTTTTAATCTACACATACAATCAGTCGCGATAGGAAAAAAAAAAGAAAGCGAATATAAAATGTGCTTAAAACTTGAATTTCGCGTGAGAAGTATAACGCCTGTTATAACTGCGATTGACGTTAATGTTTCAAGACAATCACTTAACGGGCGACATTAAATCAGAGATGCACCGATTAAATTCCTATATTAATAAATCTTAAAATTATTTCTTCCTATTTACATTTACTACGATCAAATGAGTGTGTCGAGAAAAAATTCAAGGTATTATGAGAAAATAAATTCAAGATATATTATATTATATTCAATAAGTAATCTTATATCCAATACAAGGCACACATAATAAACATGCTTTGTTGAAAAGGGGGAGAATAAAGAAGCGTTTGCTTCGGGTAGAGAGGGTAGATCGGTCACGTTAGAGACATCTGAAATTTCACTCTCCACGCGGCGTCGCGTCGCGTCGGGCGTTCAGTTGCGTTTCACGCTTCTGGATTTGATTACCTTACGATAGTGACCGTGCCGCGCTACGCCTGTGCCCGGGACAAACAGCTCGAACGGCAAAGGGAGTGTCGGCGCGAATGTGTCGACGTGGTGGGTTAAAGGGAATTGCGAATCGCGGGCGGGCAGCGCGACGGCGGCGAGGCCGGGATTTCGGGGTAGTGCATTAAGATCCTTCACCAATAATCCAATAATATATACTTTCAGTCTAAATGGAGCAAGCTAGTAGCGTAGCTATTGTACGCCGTACGCCGTTGCGATTCGACTGTCAGCTCATATCAAACGTTCCCCCTTTCGCCCTTTGTGGAAACCGTGCGACGCGATTTACGTGTAGATTACCTATCGGGCATTGATTGGTTCTGCCTCGATGGCCTCTACGTCATTAAGGCGGCCGCGATTGTTGCAATATCGGCCGGCGATGTCGAAGCGCGTATTATATTAAGTTTCGCGATATCACACTGATATCTCGGTGGCACAAACGGATCTATCTGTTTAATCGACCCTGTGTGAGGCCTAATGATCGTTACAATGCATAATTTGCAAAATAGAGAAATTAGTGAAATTACTAATCGAATATCAATATCTGCCGAAAGAATAATTATTATTGGGGCGTTACAAGAGCTCACTCGCGCGAGACGTTGATTATTATGATGTAATTAATGGAAAAACACTGCACTTTGATAATTGTTGGGGAAATTTTTTTTTCGGAAAGTAGGAAGCTATGCGCGCGCGAACCAATAAATCATCTTGGCATCGCGGCAATGGCAATATTTCGCTAGGCTGTAAATTTTTTATGGCTCCCCGATTGTAATTGACATCGTATCCAGAGTCGGCACACTCGAGGATTCAGCTGTCAGTATGAATGCTGCGTGATTGAAGGTGTAATGAAGCGAATTACGAAACGAACGAACGGAGAGTGAAAAGGGAGCTGAAAATATATCGCGAAATATCTCGCGTAGGCAACGCGATATCGATATTGGTTACGGTGGGAGCAACGGTTGTCCCGCACAGGGATAGTGTACGCTTTTTTTCCGCTTCAATCTTTGATCCAATATCAGTAGAAAAACGTAAAATGAACGATGACAATCTGTTCCTGTCCACGACACGACACGAATGGATATTTAACCAGTCGTGTGCGAGAGGATGGAAATAATTATGGCATTCAAGGGTCAGGAACGAGGAAGCGTACCGCGATATTGGAAATTAATGTACTTACTAACATTTCGTTTTTTAAAAAGTTTAAACAAGTGCCAAGTGCTCATAAAACTACATATATATTCTGCCAAAATGAAAATAATGCAGTAATTGCAAATAGCAAACGAGATTTTCGAATCATTTTTTTTTTATAAGAAGTAGATTAAATAATATGAAAAACCTATATCGAATGAATATTTGAGAATCTACTTAGAACGAGAAGATTTAGAATTTATTTAGAACGTTAAATATATCGGACAGTAAAATGGAGTTAATGGATCTATGAAAATATAAGTTAAATCCATTTTACGATCGTTTCGTCGATTAAAAATTGACGCATCTATTTAAAACAGCGTATACATCTTTCGAAGCTTTCTCAGAAAACGCAAGTGAGTGGCGTTGAAAGGCCTATCGCCTCTTTCATAGTCGTGTCTGACTCCGCTGAAACATGAAACACCTTCGACGGATTCTCGTGCCAATGGGGTCCGGCACTTTTCACCTATCCGGAAAAAATCCGCTTTCGACACCCCGGCGTGCAACGGCGACACCTCGATCGGGGTGGCGATCGCAATCGATCGTGCAGCGGCGTTCGAAGTCCCGTCACTTTGAATGGTATGTGATTGGACGAGCAATGAACCGAGCGGGTATAGAACGCGGGAAAAAAATGGACGAGCTCTCCGGTAAGAAGAGGGAAACCAGAGAAGCGGAGGAAGGTCGGGTGTACCGATGCGATAGAGATGGTATGGGCTACCGGTATACAAGGTGGTATACATATACATATGTACGCATTGTTCTCTTTCTCTTTCTTTCTCGCTGCTTTCCTTTCTATCTCCGTCTCTCTGCGTGCGCCAGCCGCTGCAGCGTATGCGTGCTTATGTACCGGGACAAGGAGAACAGGCACCCCTACCCCACAGCGGGGGTTACCCAGGTAACGCATCATTCCTCGTGTACCCATGGTAACCGGGTCGACTCCGATCTCTCGCCCATCAACAAGCCGTTTCGCATGCCAACCCGATCTGCGCGGACGTCAGCAACGCCGAAGTGACGGCGGCGGCAACTACGAAGTCGCGTGCGCACCACGTGGCATGCCTCCAGATCGGAAGCTGCATTTCTTTCATATGACGGACGTGAATTTGAAGCGTATAGTTGCGTGTCACAATAAAAGAATCGCGAGTGGAACACACATTGCATCTGCTTGTATCCAAGATTTAATATTTCCTATATTATATTTAAAACAATGCAAGCATTGATTAACGAAATGTGCATGAAGATTGATCAGGGGTATCGCTAACGATAAATGTGGATTTTTAAAGCGATATTTTTATATCGTTAATATACATATATATTCTGTAGTACAATAAACTCTAACTAAACTTCTCAACTTCTCTTATAAATAATCCTATATAAATAAAACATTTTAAATCTTGACATAATGAAGGCGATTTTATACAATGCGGATATTAGAATTTTAAGTAATTATGGACAGACTCGATCAGAAAATACGACGCATATAGCCCGCTAGTTCAAGAAACAATTTTCTCTCATTAGAGTAATTTCAGCAACGGTCAAACAAGGCATAAATCTTCTACCGTCGCGGCGTCGTCCCAGTTGGGAGAGGGCGACTTGATGGAGCAATTATTTTGATATCGGCGGACCACTCTCGGCGTCTCTTCTAGTCTTTTCCTTCTCGTTGCTTCGTGGAACCCCGCGGCGTTCTCTTCTTCTGCAATCGTTGTCGCTGATGGCGACTGCTCGACTATTCCGCTCTTATTCCTGTCGTCGGCGCCAATTCTTCGTTAAATCGGACTTAATTACTTAAATCCCGTCGGGAAATGCTGATGGATCGGTTATAATTAAGAGGATTCTTGCCGGCCGACTTCCCTCCTTCCCCCCTTTCCCCCATCGTTTCTCAATCTTTCCTGTATCCACGGAAGTAGCCCTTTTCCGGCCGGGCCATAATCGAGGTTCTCAGCGATTTCTCGAATGCCTCCCGCCGGAATGTAACGGTTCAGAATGCAACGGAGCGAGCGCTGAAGCTTTTCACTCGGATTCTGTTTGTTCTCTGACTATAATTAATCCGATATTATTTTAATGACTAGTTTTCTCTGCGAGAGAATGATAAAGATTTTTTTTTCATAATACGTATAATTACATAATACGTATAATTAAAGAAAAAGATAGAGAAATCTGTGCATCTTAAAGAGAGACTTATGGAAACTCAAACGTTATTTTTATAATTTTTATAGGGATAGACGTTATAAAATTATATCTTTACATCTCCGCGGACATAAATCCCAGTATACGCAATGTTTGAAAAATGAAATATAGATTCATTTTTAGAAATACGCTCTATACGCAACGTTAGCCACAAACGCATCCGTATAAACAAGTGCGGCGTTTGCTATACGATAGCGATAGTATCATATTTCAACAATAACGCATTTGCGTGTGAGACAATCTTTTTTATCTCATTTTTCTTTAATAGACTGCAAGCTCGGTCGCTTAATTAGAAAACCGTAAATAATCACGGTAAATCCGCTGACGCGAAGAACGCGCGGGACCGACTGCTGCCGCAAGATAACAGCAGTCCCCGGCCCGGCGCGATGGGCACGTTCGAGCGAAACAAAACGGTAAATACACAACGACGGTGCGTGCGCGCGTATCACGCGCGAAACGGGAAACGATTCACGGGTGGATCCGTTTTAATTTCAATTTTCGATCCCCGCGCGCGATATCCGCGCCGGCCATTAACGTGCATGCGCGCATAACGAACAGATGCGGCAGCTCGCTTCGAGCTCGATGGCTCGATGTAAATCATGAACAAACAGAAGATCGATGCGATCCGCAAGGCGCGTATTTATTTTGATCGCGCGATTCGCTCGACGAGAGGTGTTCTTTTCGGCGATAATGAAAGCTCGTCGCCGTAATCTCGCATTACACGCATATCGAAATATCCGCGCGGGGATGTACGTTCGGACGTACGTTTTCGGTTGACAGAAGCCTCGATATATGTGTAACTATTTTAAATCGAATTGAAAAATGGTAATGAGAATACGACGACGAGTTAAAACGCTGGCTTTTTGTATCGTAAACGATAATAGAGTACAGTTGTATATATATACTACCTCTATACGGAACCGACGGAACTCCGATTGGATTATATAAGTAAAGCAGAAATGTAATTATCGATCCTAATGAATGTACCGGCAGAAGCAAATAAAACAGCGTTATTAACGCGTCGTAATCCCCGTCGCTTGTTATAGCGACGGCAGCACGGAGCCTTGTTTAAATTCGAAAAGCAGTCGCTAGAAGCTCTTGATAGTTACGCGATGCAATGTGTGCGCTCCTGTTACGAAACGGCAGTAAGACCAAGTTGTAGTCAATATAGTTGAACTGGGGAAGGATAGAGCGGAAGAAAGACAGAGAGAGAGAGAGAGAGAGAGAGAGAGAGGGGGGGGGGATAAAGATGGAGCGAGAGATATAGCAAGAGGGTGGTGCAAGAACGGTACAACAAGGATGAAGAGAGTAAGGCAATAGCATTTCCGGTATGGCGTCTATGTCTTCGCAACCTACAGCCGGAGGCTACCTTTCTCAATAATAAGTTTCGCATTATACTGCAACTCTTCTGTTTGCATCTCCGAGTTCAAGGGGATCGTTTCCCAGCACACCTCTTTCTCCTCTCTCTCTCTCTCTCTCTCTCTCTCTCTCTCTTTCTTCCTTGATTCTATTCCATCTTGTATATACCTCTCTCTCTTCCTCTTGATCGCGCTTGCCTGGTTTACTCGGGTCGCACAACGCCTCGATCTTTATCCAACTACGGACTAACTTTTATGTTGGCATGACGGAAGGAGAACGGCTCTGTTTATAGTCCAAATACACGTATAGTTTTTCCTTACCCTCTCTCTCTCTCTCTTTCTCTCTCTCTCTCTCTTCGCGCCTAGTTCTTTACCCCGCAGCGCATACCTTCGCTTTACCGTCGCGGCGTTATTTTAAACGTGAAATAAAAGGCTCGGTTGATTGTCAGTACGGTACAAATATTTCGATAGTATCTGATCTGGCAAATCAGTTAGCGCGCCGATAATGATCGAGCGTATCGTGTCCATCGATCGGCATATATTTCGCTGTTAAATATACACAGTCAATAAAAACGTGTGAAAAATTTAATATTCCATAGGTGGTAGCGAGACGTGCTAATTTATCATTAGTACGAAACCAGAAGCTAAGGTTACTGTTGTTTTCCTACGATAGACGCGTATTCATTATCCCGTAGCAATTGCAGCTTTTCCTTCGACGTCCGTCGGGAACTTAAACGAGTTACCGCGCTCGAGGCATCGATTCACGTCGCAGGCAATGAATTACGTGAGGTCCATCTCGAAGGCGATATGCTGAATCGCTCACGATCGCGAGGGAAGTTAGCGTAAGCTCTGGATAGGTCACCGCCGTTCGTCTGGCTTAGCGCGCAATATTGGTTACCGTCGACGTAATATAACATCTTGTAACGTGAAATGGATCATAATATTCCCGATGTAATACGGGCCATCTATCTGGATTTCGCTTTCCGTGCGCGGCGGTTAATTTCGCGCGGAATTATATCTGAACGCGCTTTATTCCACGATGGTCACAGTTACGCGCGCGTTAACTCACTCGAAACCCTAAAAGCCCGGGGAACACGGATCGGCCCCGCGGACTCAAAGGCTTCGTCCGCGAACGAGTTGTAATTCGCTAATGATCGCGTGCACCTCTTCCGCCGCGCCAGCGGCATATACAATGCGCGCGATAGCGCGCCGGATAATATAAATGCCAAACTTTTCAGAGCGCGGATTTTGCGCGAAATTTATACCGAACTCGCTGATCGAGGCAATATGCCGGGATGAAAGGGTGGCTCGGTTCGGTTTCAGACGTTTGATCCTGCACCGAACATGGATAAAGTTATAAATGAATTGAAATTTAATTCAGTTAGCGGAAATTACGAAACTTTATTTCGGAAGTGTCGGTCGCCGTCCTCAAGAGAGAAAGAGAGAACAAGATGAAAAGGTAGGGGGGAGGGGGGAGACAAAGAGAAAGAGAGAAAAAGCAAGAGGAAAAAGCGGTATAAATACTTTTTCATTATTTTTCCATATTTTCATCAACGACTAATAGTCCGTGCCATCGATTCTCGCCTGTTATAAGCTTATATTTTATTGCAAGTTCGCGCGCGTCATAGTACAAATATAACTATCTCTGAATTCGCATCGGACGTTGTACACTTCCAACTTTTATAAATCAAACAAACTTTTATGAATTAAAGGGAAAAAAATAATTATAAAATATTAAGGATGCGATACGATCGATAATGTATATGTATATTGTTAAATCTATAGTGTCAAACTGAACCTTATTTAAGTCGCCACTGCTCTTACTTAATAAATAGTTCTTTTTTACTAAAACAATGGAGTTAAATAATTTAAGACAGTTCAAATTTAACCCATATTTGGATTAAGTTTTTATTGCTATAGCAATAGCTGGCTGTTATATAAATCGGGATATGACACGCTTCGACATCAGTGCCCCGTCAAAATGCAACGCCAGCGGACTGGTTTGGCTGCGCATTTGCATAGAATTCCGGTGTAATGCAACTCGGTTGAGCGTATAGGGCGCAAAACAGCACCTCGTCTCATGCCCTTATTATAATGTATTCCCATCGGTCGGGGGTCGAACTCGCTCCTGTAGGACACGGGTAGGATTCAACGATGTAACGTTTAGCAGACGGAAGTCCCGTGGGGTTAGAGCGAGCTAGTTCCGGACGATTCCTCGCAGAACTGTAAATACGACAGGAACGACACGACGTCGATTTCCTTCGTAGAAAACCGAATTTCCTCAAACTCGTATTTTCAAAGACTCCTTATCGAAGCCAAGATAAATGAAAACCGAAAGAGAGAAAATAATGTGTGCATTTCAAAGATAATTATGTTTCTTTTTATCTTTCGGAATATGTATATTTTAACATTTTAACGCAGTAATTTTTCAGAGTTTTCCGTGTATTATTATATCTGGTCTCGCGTTTGTTATTTTGAAAGAAAAACTGTATACATTAGAGAGAGAAAAAGAGAATTATATAAATCAAATTTAAATATATTCTTTACACACTCAAAATAATAACTAGTCAAATAACTTTTGTTTTATTTCTAAACTACGTGCATTTCATTCTACATTAAATAATATCGTCGCGTGAAGATATTCAACAAAAGGTTATTATACAATAATTTAACATCGGTACTAATTGACTTCACTGTACGAAAACACAACATAATTGTAACTCGCAATTTCGAAGTAAGGCAAACTTTCTTTCATAAATAATTGAATACATAAATTCAGTCATGGAGTCAAAGTTCACTGTATCAATTTCATTTATTATGTATATGTTTTCATTTCTTTTAGGAGAAACTCTCTAAACTCGCGTGCACTACATTAGATATTTTATAAGTTTTCATAAGATGTATCATAAATAAATCGTCTTAAGAAAAAGTGAAAGTGGAGCGTACTAGATTTGCAAACTCAGAAGTCTTCCACAACATTTTCTTCCCGCTTCTCCAGTAACTTGTCGTTTCCTAATCAGATTAATACTTTTTTTATAATCCGCTTCTACGAGACCGGTACGGCGCGCGTAGAGACCGGACGAGGGGCGAGGAAACCCACCCTTAATTAGGTACGGTAATCACGAGAGCCGAAGGGAGCAAATCCAAGTTTGATTTACCATTCACCTGTTTTATCTAGATGCAATTATGCACCCCTCGTGTATATCGGGGAACTCGTATATGGGCGGATTATGCAGGGGGCCCATCATTCGCGGAACGGGGTATAGCCAGGGGAGTAGGGGAGGTGTAGGGCGAGGAGGGACTTTTCGCGTTTTGCGCCGTTCCTAACTCACGTACAGCTGCATAACTCCATTGTTGTATCGATTCGTACGCCGCGTTCTCTCGCCGGGCTTTCCGCTTCATCCCTTCGGCGAAGGGCAGCGCGATGGGTCGGAGAAGTTCGCTTTAACGAGCTTTCTCAAACTCGATTTTGACAACGCGAGGGAAAGGTTGACTTCAACGGAAAGCGCACGCCATAGAATAAACACTCGCGTAAGGCGTGTATTTTATGTTACGCACATATCTATATACGTTCGCGCAAATGATCGTTTCTCGAGTCAATATCGTAGCAATATCGATAAGCCAGGAAATCATTATAACTATCGTATAAGATCTATATATGTATCATAAGACTTTTATGGATTTTAAGCACTTTCCTTGAAGATAATTTTTCGTAGCTTAGATGCCACTTTTCGAAAGAAAAGCAGAAAAAGATAAAAAAAGAGAGAGAAAGAGAGAGAGAGAGTGTGTGTGTGTGTGTCGTTTAAATAAAATATATTCATTATGAACATTAAATTTAATAATTCTTTGAACTTTACAGTAAAAAGAGTTTTTATAATTTTGCATTATAAAACTCTATTTCATAGCTGTTTAATATTTAAGCATCAAAATCTGTCTCATGATTATTAATAACAATTTTCATTAAGAATAACCAATTTATATATTTGTTCTGATTTGAAGTTAGTTTTATGTGCGAGGTAATTTTGTCCTTTTTTTCTGTTTCAGAAAATGGAAATCCTCTCTGGGAGACTTCTCGTTCCCATCACGAAAGGTTGCATGCTTCGTTGACTTTAATTTTAGGGGACACGTCGGAAATATATTAAATATAGATCAAATTTGTGCAACCCAGGGAGTATTCTGATGGGAATATGATGACAGTGGCGAAGTCGGAGAATATTTTCCATCTTCGTAATATTTCGGGAAGTACTGTACGTATCGATACCTATCCTATTTATACTCGTACTTTGTATATTAAGTTTGAGGGAAAAAAAACATCAAAATGCTTTAGAACTTTCATCTTAAACTTTCATCAATTTATGACAGATCGGACGGTGTAATTATACACCATCCAAATAAATATCTCAGGAAATTTTTAAGAAAGTAACCGGTAAAACTTTGTCAAAGCATTTACAGACAGATAAAAAATCTTGATACATCCTATACTACATAATACACATACACATATACATGACTTACGTATAATATCTACCTATGTAACATCTTCATGTTTTAAGTTACACAGACAGATGATTCGATTTACCAATGTCCGGTGTACACAATATCTCGTCAAGCGGTCTACGGCTGACAAATAGGAGAGGTGCATCAGGGGCTTGACGACAATCAATGCCGATAATTCGTCGCCGGGAAATAAAATTTGAACGGGGAAAACGATTGCCAGAGAAACGAAATGACAAAAATCGCGAGAACCGTTGATGCCTCTATATACTTGATACGGCAATGACAGATTGCGTGATTTACAAACTCATTTAAAAATACATATATCACTTTAATATCAATGGTGGTTCTATGTGCATAAATCTTTCCATGCAAAGAAATAATGTCGATTATTGTCAATAAAGATAAATAAATTTTTTTTTATGTGGCAACAAGTATTTTTACATGTCACAAATTCTTTGATATTCTCCATGCTGGCAACATTATCGCTGTTATTCAGACTTTTTTTTACTGATTACGCTTTTTCAACTAAGGGGACATTGAAAAATCACAGAGACGTCCTCGCGTTATCTCAGCGATGTAACGTATTCAACGCATAGAGATTACCGCGTGGGGATCGTGTGTGGGAACGCTCAAGATAAATCGGCGTCCTCGAAATTGCCAGGCGCGATATTTCGGTGCATCAAGGCTCGCCGGCGTTTTTTCTCCCGTCCGAGATAAGTCGAGGCACTTTAAAATAATTCCGCGGATCCTCCGGGTGACTCCTAATAGCTCGGAAGCGACGCGTCTCGAGAGACCTTTTACACGTCGGCACGAGGGCGTGCGTGATCTAGATTCCGGTGTATCGCCCTCGCACCCCCGAAAAAAGAAAAGCGGAAGTTCTGACCCTGGTCGTGTGACGCTGTAACGACATCGCGCAGGGAAACGGCTCTCCGAAAGACAGCTCGTAAACTCGAGTTCGCCAGCCTCGAATTTCGGTTGCTAAATAGCCTGTTACGCGTCAGTCCTCTCCCTTCCTTTCTATTTTGGAAAAATGGAGATACAAACTGGTGGAGTATCCCTGTATATACAGAGAACTCCATATTATACAATCCACTTATACAAATTTATTTCTACTATACATATATTTTTGGAGCTTCATTCAATCTTCTTAAAATCTCTACTTTACGTCTACATTTACATTTTAATCTCGAATAAAATTCACATAAAATCCTATTGGTATAGACGACAGTTAATTTGTCTCTTTTGGTAATCCGTTACTGCACACTATATTTCCTGGGATTACTTTCCACCCATTTTTTCGTTCGGTCTTGTGCAGGTGGGTCGATGCAAAACCATGTTAAAAAATTATCCACGTTTCTCTCTCGCTTCCTCCTCGCGTCCTCTCTTCTTTCGTATCCCCCCCCCTCCCTTCAGCATCCAAATCTTGCCGCTCGTCCTACCTCGTCCTCGCTCGCGTTCTTACCGAGGAAACGAGCGATTAATGCCTCGCGAAAGTTACGGGCAGAAAACACACTTGTCGAGGAGAATAATGGCGCACGAAGAAAGGAAACCGTGAATACCGCGGGCGCCGCGTAAAATAACGCTAATGTATCTTTATAACGGGCGGAAATCAAGTTTTATTATGACTCAAGATTCGCTCGAATATTCCGCCACTACCCCGGCTTTAGTATAAACACGTCTTGTTATTATCTTTATTCCCTTTCACAAGGCGCGCGCCGGTTCGTAACTTTGCTATATGAAATTGTTCGTAATTGTGAAGTTCAAATTATATTCCTGAGTACGGAGCTCTTTTCCGCGAATACCAACAAAATGTATTAATTGTTATATTAACAAAAACACTAAGATATATATATGCGAATTCTCCGTTGTTGAAAGAAGTACAACTTCCGTACAGCTTTTGTATATAAACAGCGAAAATAAGAGCTGAGACAATTGAATCACTTCCGTGCGTGTATTCCCGAGTTAAAGCGTAATGCATTGCGTAAAAAGAAGAAATAAAATTTGCTGCATAATCAGGGGATAAGGGACAAGAAGATAAGAGGAACAATATAGAAAGTTGGAACAGGAGAAGGAGGAGAGAGGCAGCGCGCGAGACAAGAGGCAAGCGTGATGTTAGAGGAAGAACTTAATATGGCACCGCTCGGCGTAATAGGCGAAGCAGGCATCGACCCACCCCCTTCTTCCCTCCATACGGCACGACGAGGAGAGGTAATTTTCTTTATTTCACAGCGTAATTATATTAAGCAACAGTGACGTCCGTTCGTTTCATAAAAGCGTTAAAAAAAAAAAAAATGAAAGGCTCGACTTTCCGGGATTTTAACGTCGACGGATCGAACGAGCGAACGATGTGTATCCTGGCGGAGCTTTTCATCGGATTGGAAAAACTCATGCGAGCCAATCGAGTGTGCCCCGCGTCGCAAATATCGTTCGCGATGTTTCTCGCGTTTCATGGATTGTTTTTCGTTTCTTCTTGCCCCGTGCCCGGCGAAACAGTAATATCGACTGTGGAAAGCAGTTGATACTCGGCAGTCACGAGAAGGAGGGATCCCCTTCGCATTCCCTTCGCATTTCGTTCTCAGACTTGATAAATCTCCTAATGTCTTTTTCGCTCTTTCTCTGTTCTCCGATTTCTTGCGCTACATTTCTTCTTTCTTATAGTTCTCGTTGCATGTATCGTAACTGGTACGACAGTACTCTTTCTTCCTCAAACTCCTTCGCACGATAAGTTTTGTCTGTATTGAGTTGTCCTCACACTGAGACATATATACAGTGCAAGCATGAAAGCTTTACGATCTGATACAATTATAATTTTATCTTTTTTTTTTATCACTATCCTGTTAAATAGTTTACTGGACGTAACATAAAAATTAATGCATTATTGTTAGATGTGTACAGTTAAAAATACATAAAAGTTATGTACCGAAATTTTCAGTGTTGTCTGCAGTTAATGTTTCACGTGAATTTCGTCTAACAATGAATCTATTTTCGGTTATTTATCTTGCCTGAATTTCGAAAGTCATCTGAGAATAACTTTCTCTGAAGCGCTGTTTGAGGAAGAAAGCCCGTGGGCTTTGATCTCGCCCCTTGGGATCCTCAGAATTGTACGGGTAAATAAATATCCCGGTAATTCGATGCGAGCCCATTAGGAGAAAAACAAAAGAGTCTGAATGGGACAGAGAAATTTTCCGGCAGATAATTGAAATTGGAGACGCATTACGCTCTTTCGAGTACCTAGCCGGGAAACGTACTCCGCTTTCCGCGCAAGTACAGGCTGTACAGCGCTCTCGCCAACAAAATACTTTTAGAAGTTTCTAAATATAGCGATAGGACGAAACAACAATACATTGTTTCTCTCTCGTCGCACTCAGTTTTATATTACTTACAATCCCCTAAAATATACGTTTCCATCAATTCGTTACTTTTGTTTACCGTTCATGAAGCTTTCTGTTGTCCCATCTGACAAACACGAAACTTTCTTTCTTCATCGTGGTAGTGCCGGGAACAGAGAAAATTGCGTAACTGCGTCTTTTAATTGGACAGCGTTACGTAATGACGAGTTAATTCGTAACGCCAGTGTTTTGAGGGATAATACAACGCAAAACTTTAATAAATTATAAAACATTAAAATTTTCATTTCTTTTTGTTTTTCGCTTGATTTTAATTGTGTCAGGAGTTTAAATGTATGGAGTTTAAATCATTTTTGTTTGCTACTATATAAAGCTTAACTGAACGAAAATATAACCCCCGGCCAACTTATTTATTTCATGACATCATCTAATATATTTATTCTTTTTCTTTTTCTTTTCCTTTTATCCTATTAGATTGAGCGATATCGTTTTGCACCGCGAATGTTTGCGAATTATCGAATCGGATTCGTGCACAGTGCGCGAGTGTAAGACGTGTGCCTGACTATATAATATATGCTCAATAGAGGCACCGCGGCGCGCATACAGGTACGCGAAATGTGCCGAGACGTAATTTGTGGATCGTTGCGTTAGCATCAGCATTTAAGCGACGTTTTCGGAAATTACGGCGGGATGTAGCTCGCGCAGGTGAGGAGGTTTTTGCATAAATTGTAATTAACATACCATCAATTATGATTATGACGGACACGCGTGTGGCAAGGCAGATTAATGTTTATGGGTAGCGAGCTTTATGGTCAAGAGTAATGCGAGGCGCGCAAGGTGCCAAACTGGAAATTAGATCGCAGCGCAAAGGATTTACGGTAGCCGGTAACATCAGGTAACAACGGTGTAACACTTACTGTGAAATTAATGCTAAGCCAGCAATCTCTGTACGTAATGTACTTGAATGTTGCATGAAATATACATAGAGCTTTTACAAAATATATACACATTGTCAACGCTGACATGTTATCATTATTTTACACACACATAACTTTTCATTTTCTTCCTGTTATTTTGTTATTTACAAGATATTAAGAATTATACATATTCCTGCAGTGGAAAATAGATATCATTCTTGACATGTTGTAAAAACAATCAAGTTTATTCTATACTCATTACGTATTCGATTAGTATTTACATGAGAATGACAAATGAGACAAATAAGAGCCATTATTAGATTACGCAATTACTTGTCGAGAGTTTCGTTTTAACTGCTGAATCGTAATATCCATAAAGCGGTTTCGCGATTTATAAAGAGAAATATTTTATACCATATTATATACATGTTATATGTACATGATGAATTAAAAATAGAGCTGTTTGTAAAAATTAACGATCGGGTCGATGGTCGCCGGATGCCATCAGCTTAATGAACGACGCGCGTTACAGTCGATAAAACCGACAGTCAGGCAGGGGGACAGAGTTTATCGCGTATTGACAATATTTTACAATAACGAGGTGATATACGGGGGATTTGGTTTATATTTGAAAGTTTCACCGTTATGGGACGCGCGGTAGCTATTCTTATAGAACGCAAAGTTAAACCCACATGGAGCTCATAGAGAAAGAGAACGGCGCTTCCACTCCTCCTCGGCCTCACACACTAACGTGCTTTATAGTTCATCTACATCGGATACCATGGGGTGTTATTAGAACTTTTCAGTCGTATAAATCTGCGCTCTCGCGATGATACGACTTCCCGCAAGGATGTTCTCTAAGCCGTCGTAAATAGAACCTTTGAAAACGTAACGCTAAATGATTCGCGGAGCTTTCCAATGCTAACAGATTTATTTTATAAATGCCTATATCTACATTAATAAGCTGTAAATTATTACATTTCCCGATATCACGAGTTATCCAGGTAAATACTGGAAATACACGTATATACTACATCTTCGATTAAATTAAAATTAAAAATAAATCGATCAAATTATTAATCCACTCTTATGGAAATTTAATACTGATAAAAGTGCAGATTAATTATTTTGAGTATTAAAAGCATTGAGAAAGCAACAGCTTTTAATACTTAAATTAAGTAGTTTCCAGTTAAATTGAATTTCTATAAGGGTGGCCGTTCGGCGATCTTCGCCGTAGCGATCCTGACATATCAATACCATTGTAACTGTATTCGGTTCCCTCTCCGGAGCTTTCGGTAACAGCTGAGAAATCGTAATAAATCTCCGTCGTTGGCGAGATAATATTGCGAGAAGGTGAGATTCACGTCCGTAGCGCATATCCGGGAATTTGAGAGCGAATGGCAGGGATTACGGCGCGCGGCCGCCACGCTTTGAAACTTGGTGGTTTTAAGGTGCGCGCGCGACGCAAGAGACGTGTCGACCAAACGAATGGTCTTCCTGCTCGCGGAAGCATTTCATGCAAATTTGTCCCAGTGCGACGTCACTCGTACTTTCCAGTCCGCGCGGTAACCAGCGACCTACTTTCCGTTCTCGCGCGCCCTCCTCGAGAGACGCTCGTTCTTTGCGCATACAAAGCACACGGGACTCCTTCTAACGTGTAACCCCCTCCCCCCACCCCTGCTGCTAGAGCACCACGCTTCGTTACAAATAATTAAACATTAAATTATATAGTTACGTCACATCGACAAAAAGCGTACAGCTTTAAAATAGGCGCACGCGGAGATGTGGCGCGGGATTAATTCCAATCGGATTTCAATACATTTTTGTATCTCATTTAATAATTATGTTATGTAAAATATGTGAATAAAACATGTGAAACATGAAATTAACTGAGAAAACAGAAAGTTCTTTTAATTATACTCTCACCGTCGTGTTCGCTATTTTCGTTTTCACTTTCGTTCTCATATTTCGCGTTCGTACTCGCGGCCGGCGGACGGTCGTGCGTGTGCATGCGGCGACTTTCAAACTCCAAGTTACTACCATTTAGCCACGCCACTAAGAATAACTCCGCGGCTTTTACGAGTGCACGTCTCGAAAAATTTTTCACATGCATAGCGAAATGAAGCGCGGCAGGTGTGAAACGTCGCGTCGCGAGGAGCGCGCACGTGCGCGTATCCGCTACCAAAAATACTGCTGCCGATCGTATCTCGCCGTGTCACGCGAACCACCCGGATTTTTATTAACACACCGTCGCGCGACGCGCACCTTCTCGTCGGGCCCTCCGATGTATTCCTTTTTTTTCCCCTCCACGGGCCGTACGAGGTGCGTGTGCGGCGATCTAAAATTAGGATGATACGTTTCCCACGTCCCTATCTGCCGGTCAATTACCACCCTCGTCGAGTGCCTCGATAAGGATTCCTTGGCTAATTGCAGCGGGGGATAGGCGAAGTTAACGTGTCACCGTTTTATAGCTGACGCTTTATTCCTCGCTTGCGTGGCGCGAATGCATGCCTTCGCCGTATATTTACGCGCACGTGTGACCGAACCAACAAATGCCCGCCGTTTGAAGCGTACACGCTTTATCGCACGGAATTATCTATGATGGATTTTCGGATATGTAACTGTTTAAAAACCGTGTACTCTCAATTTTCATGCAACGCGACCGCACCGTCGCATATGAATGATTGCAGAAAACAATTTAAATATCTCATTCGTACGTAACGCACGTTATTTGAATTTAAAACGTCGTTGGAATTTCTGAACGGATGAGCCGTACAGGAGAGAAAGTTACGTCTCATAGATATAACAAATTGCATTTTATATATCTTTTCAATTATACACACACACACACACACACATATATATATATTTATTTCTCTTGTAAGTTTAAGAGTATAGTATTCTATACAAATGGTAATGTCTCTTTTCTGGCAACATTACAATGTTTAATATTTTCAGTTATAACAGTTAACATTGGATTCATCATATGATTCATAGAAATGTATAAGTAAATCGTGTAATCTGTTTCTACAGAATTCCTCGGATAATGTTTCTTAATATTTGCTTTTGTGCGGCAGCTAAAGCCCATATCTATAATCCGTATGAATTAAAAGCATATAAACGTATGAGATATTCAGAATGAAGTTTCATATCTTGAAACATAGGTAGTTTAATAATCACTATTTGATTAGAAATAAACTACGAGATTATACTCAGAAAACGAAATAATTACTAACGTAAAACCGGCCATTAAGCTGTTACACAATTTCCGATAATTTTACAAACGCGATAAAATGATTATTAGATTTTGTTCTCCTTAAAAATAATAAAGTCAAATTACAAATAAAGATAGATATATTATAAAAGATTAGAATACATTTGGCCCATTGTGCAAATATCAATCAATCATTGATATGCTTTTTAATAAATAAATTAACTAGAGAAAATATATGCTATGTAAATTTGAAATATTTCTTATCAACTTTTTATTTACTCTTGAAACATATTTATTATAGATTGTAACACGCATATTGAAAAAATCTCTGAATATCACTTTCTCTCCTTTGCACATCAGTTTATAATATACAATTTTCCAATAATATAATTTTCACAAGCTCATTGCTTTAAATAAAATAAATTTATCGTTCATCAATATTATGCACAATAGCGAAATTGAAAGACGAACTATATTGAACTATAAAATAAAAATATATACGAATTATATTACAAAATAATTATTACGTTAGACAATAATCATTGTGAAAAATATATTGTAGATTATTAATTCTACAAATAAAATAATAAATAATTATTTACTATAGTGGCTTCATCGTCGTGCTCAATATCTCCCAGGCCTCCTCCTCCTCTTAAAATGCAACACTCACTCATGAAAACGATTATCTGCGACCGCGCGCGAATTAGTTATCAGACTACGATAATCGCCCGACACTTCGCACTCCTGATTTTAATTGCACGCGACGTGATTAAGTGCACTTTATTATTGTACGATGAGAGGAGAAAAAACACGAAGCCCTCCGCTCGATATTCGCAGCGTGTCATTCATAAATTAACATCAGACGGCGAATTTAGAACGGCAGAAAGAATTGACAAATCTGAAGCGCTAAATGTATACCAAGTGACAGATAAATATGGGTTTGTATGTACTTATTAATTACTCACGTCGTGACACCATTCAATTTTTGGAATCTATTTGTCTTAATTAGGACCGAATAACTTGAAAATGATACGATACAAACGATGCGATTATTGAAGTCAAGATAACAGCTCTAATAAACAGACACGATGAATCTTTCGAAATTCAATCAATATTCGGTATTGCACACGAAATGTATTTCATGAATATAAAGTTCGCAAGACACGTACACACAAGTATGTAGCGAGTAATAATTGAGCGCGACTCATTTCTATATCCTTTACACTCCAACAACTTCATCATAAAATAATCGCGCAAAAATTTTTGTTTAACCTAAACAGAGGCAGTAACGAGAATACATCCCGGGGAAGAAGAAAACATTTTAAATTCGGCTTCCCATTCCGCGAAAGGTGCGCCGCTGAACGAGGCTCGGTTCGGTAGGGCGGATGGAAAGTTTAAGAGGAAGAGAAGCCCGAGTCGCGCGCAAATTGAAGCTGGGATTAAGACGTCGGGCGAGATTAAGGTTTCCATGTTGATTAATTTAAATAGTTCCGCCGTCGCTCCGCGGAGAGACAAAAGCATACCCGTAAACCGTAGCTACGCCGAGCGGCTGGGGTACATAGGGGGGAGGGGGGGAGGGGAAGGATGCATGGTAAACAACTTACTTTTCACAGTGCAGAGGCGACCCGGAGAATTAAGGAACGTAATACAGAGTTAAACGAAGCGCATTTGGGTGTCGACCTGCTTTACCTGTGAATTTGTTCGTATTGAGATGTATTTCTCTATTTTTTTCCTGTCATTTACATGCAATCTAACGTATCTTTGCAGAAAATAACAGAAGTTATTTTTATTAAAAAAACAGCGGAATGCATAAGAAAATCATAGGTAATCAGGTTGCAGGTGAGATGAAAGATAAAAGATTGAAAGGAAGTGCACCACGTTTCGGTACTCTTTGAGCAATAAATTTCTTGAGGTCTTATCAACGTTCACCATAATTCTACCGTCACTATAGTCATCTTGTGCTGTAAAATACGCTGCTGAGTTCGAAGAAAATGCAACGAATTTTTTTGCGCTTTACGCTTGCGTAAAAAGAAATTATGATGTTCATGTATTCTTTTAGTTTCTTAATATCGACCAGTTTATGAAATTGGTTTCAGATCTCTCTCTCTCTCTCTCTCTCTCTCTGCGTTTAAGAGGATTTACCCTGGACTGCACAATAAATGATACTATTGATCTATCTATCTATTTTTCTCTTATATGCACTTTAAATACATCCAAACGTAAAATCTTTTTAATACTAGAAAGAAGAAAAATGATAAAGTTGTATATTTCAAATTAAACAATTTTTTAATAAACAATATTATTTTGCAAAGGAAAAAAACGTTGTGGCAATTCAGTAAAT
Organism: Wasmannia auropunctata; assembly: GCF_000956235.1. Classification (NCBI taxonomy): domain Eukaryota; kingdom Metazoa; phylum Arthropoda; class Insecta; order Hymenoptera; family Formicidae; genus Wasmannia; species Wasmannia auropunctata. Next base: position 1,795,433 of record NW_012026894.1, on the reverse strand, counting down.
TGAATGTTTTTAAGTAATCAATATTGACACAGTAATAAATTGTGCAAAATTTAATTATTTTAAGTAATAGGAAGAGCATAGCCAAGCATAGCTGTCGTGATATTTTTTGTGATGATACGCCGTGATAGTTTATTTCATTTGCAGAAATCATAATATTAATGCAGCGCTTTATAAAAATAAACTCAATATGGCTTGAAATAAACTTGAAATTTGTTTTTGAAAACAACGCTAATTTTTCGCGGGTGCCAACAGTGACCGCCATTTCGATCGATTTTATATAGTTAGAGACCGATTATAGGAAAGATAGTAGAGAAGGCAAGGAAAGATAAGATCAAACGTTCAAAAGAAAAATAAAAAGACGAAAAAGGAAGTCTTTATCGCCGGTCAAGTGTAGCTAGTGCTTTTTTAATCATGTTGCAGTTAATAAGCGATAAATACCATAGAAAAGGGATTGTCTTCTTTCGCGTATCATCCGCGATACGACGAAGACCGTATCCGTTTATTCTGGCTAGGAAGAAGATAAAAAACGTATATTACTTTCTTTGATAGGTATATAGATCAATATCAAGCCTGTGATGTCAGTAATGTACTGTAATAAAAAGAAGAAATGATAAACTTATAAAAATATCAATTTAATAACGCGAAAGAAAGAAACAGAGAGATATATTATTAAAGATATTACATATTAATTATTACGATATTAATAACGATGTTACATATTTCTATTGTATTTTCAATTAATAATAAAATATAATAGAAAAAATTCATCATCTTATTCTTAATCTTTATCATTTCGCAGAAAGAACAAAGAAAAGAGTAAAAATCAATAATACGAATTTCTACTGCATTTTGAAAAGTTAAGAATAACAAATTGATCTAAATAATTCACACATTTCTATTAAAGATGTAAAATTACCTGGTAAAGTGTATTTTTGCTGTTCTAAAATCGTCAAAGACACGAGAAAAACTATACAAAGAGAATTTACTTGATTTTTCGGAAATATCGGATGCTATATTTTGCACTGGGAAAAGTCGCGGTTTTCTGTGAGCACCGAGCTATCGTGATCAGTGTTCTCGGCGGATTCGGTCGTTAGCAGTCTTTAGAAGGAAGTCGGGGGTAAGGCGTAACGGACGGACGACGGAGTAAAAGGAAGGATGGAACGAGGGGGAGGAAACTCTCCTTCGCTCTCTCGGACAAGGGCCCCGCGCGTGTTCTTTTAGCCGCGTTGCCTCAGCAACAGAGTACCTTCCGTCTCGCTGACCTGCTGTTTCCGGTGACACCGATGGCCCTTCCCTTCTACTCTCGTCATTTTGCCGAGACCGGTACGCGCTTTCTCGGGCAGAGGAAAAAAAAAAGTATACGGCCGACAGTGAAAAACTGCGAGAAAGCGTTAAGGGTCGATGCGATTATCGGAGAAGTGACGGTATTTCTGGATTTAATTTTCTATTTCTGTTATCAGTCCCCCGTCCCTCCCCCTTCCCCTTCCCCGCGACGTAATAGTCTGGTATCCTTTATGATTAAGAAGATCACGTGATCACCGTTAGCAGATCGCTGCGGCAAATTGCGCGATGATATGTCAATAGAACGTCTTGTGTATACCTCGTATACATACCGAGGTTTGAATTATCAAACAAATGGGCTTTACATGATGGTAACAATGTTGTCTTATACCCGGGTACTTTGCCGATAGGTGGGTATTCAAAATAGAGACGCTGCCGTGCGGCGTAAGTATAGAATGAGATCGATACCCCTGAGCAGAGTTCAAGATCCTCGGGAAAAGATCGACGAACTCGCGTGACTAACTATGAATGCGTAATGCGAAGCAAGTGTCAATCACTATCAAATAGTTAATCAATATTACGTATAAGACTACGCGAGACAGATAGTCGTGTGCACCGCTGTACAGATATTCCTAATTCGAGGGAATTTGGTAAATTAAGCACGATAGAGAACGATAGAGAGCATTAATAATTCCGCCGAGAGAGAGCCTCTTAAACACTGGCACGCGACATAAATTGGATAATCCAAGGTGCGAGCGATGTTTCATAAAATATCGATATCGTTTTATTATTTATACAATCGTATTGCACAATTGTGTGATGTAGGTGTTATTTTAAATATTTATATATGATAAATTATCAAAATAATGCTTTTTTCCGAGAACGTTACATAATTGATGCAACTGTACTGTACTTTCTAAATAACTCATGTATTTTTTTTTTCGAAAATTAAATTATTAATAGAAATATTTTTATATCGCGCCTGTAAAATCATATAAAATAAAATATAAATTGCAATGAGAGATACATCAGCAATATTAGTATGGCGGAGTTGCTTGGAAGCATTCCGCGTGCGAGCGATGAAATATGAATTGCGGCACGTAGTGGGCCATTAGTTGCTTGAGAAAAGAAAGTAGGAGGAATGCCGAGGGACGGTAATGAGGTAGAATAAAGAGCGAACTAATTCGAAATTTCGTGCGCGTCACCGACGGCGATCGACCGGCACGCTTGGGCGCGAGAAGAGACGGAGGAGAGCGAAATGGAAATGCCGGGACGGGGCCTGTTCAACATTCTAAATATTTTAAAAGTTCAACTCATTTGAATTGGAACATCTTTAGACGTGTCTCTTTCTCTACCTCCTCGGCTCTTTCTCAACTGCCTCCCATCGGCTGGATCGTCGCGGAGTTCTCTGTACTTATCGCGCTTCCTACCGCGCTCTCGGCCGTCTTCTCGTCTACTCTTCCCGACCGATTGATTTAGATTCTCAAAACTTTTCGCGCTCGAGTTTTGTCGCGGAGATATTCCCCGCGACCGCGGAGAAAATGGGCCTTCGGTTCGTTTGAGTCGCTTACGGGTAAAAATCATCGACTAACGCAGAATGCATTCAATGCGTATTGTATTTATGTAAACGTCAGAAACGTTAAAAACAATTTTGCCTAGATATTTGTCAATAAATTCGGTGTTTTTATTTTTGCAACAGTCGTGTCTATTTGACTTTTTAACCACGTAAAGCTATCGCAGTTTACGCAACGATAATGAAATCTGCGAGGCGCGATGATGGTTGAAAACCGTCGAACGTCACGATGTGTTCACGGCTTCAGAACGAATCAGTCGCGGGCCATCGATTCTTTGTACCTTGCCTAGGGCTTAATTCAGCCGCGTAAAGCCCAGCCAGCAGGTAAAACCCGATAAGGCTTGACCGATTTGCTCTGCCCTAGCGAGAAAAATCCGCTTACTCGCGTTCGCGGCCTTGCGAGGGAAATCTACGCTACGTTACATTCCGGTCGGAATATGGATGCGCCATTTGTGAATCACACGAGAGAAAGAGAGAGAGAGAGACAGAGACAGAGAGAGAGACGACGCCGCACATTCGCGTATACGGATTGGCGAAATTCGCGGGAGGCATACTAACTCACCTGGTCACGGTTGGCGTGGAAGCCACCCCCGGGGATCGTGCTGGATAACTCCGTGGACTTCCTGACATCAAGTACTCTGCAACACACAGCGAAACGTTTGTCCTTAATGCTCTGCTGCATAAAGTCACACTCGGCGTTCGAGTAACGCATCCGTCTTGCACCGGTTAACGGCGATACAAACGCCGCCGCTTTCCAAACTGCCAACCGCGAGCGACCGCGACGGTGCGATTACAAAATACCCGCTAACGCTTTAGCTCTATCAGCGCCGCTGTAACAATTCTGTCCAAGACGGATACGCGTTACGAGCGTCTTTCAAGAGAATCAAAGACCAACAATTGTAATTTTAATACAACTCCGTTACAACATTGAATAATTTAATTTAACAGATAATTAACACCGTAAAATTACGCTCTTCAATTAATCCGTCGATAATACTAGATATTCCCTGCATTATTCTACTCTAAAGTATAATGTAGCGCGAACGGAAATTCTTCGATACATTCCGAGCGTGCTCCAATTTTCTGTACATTTGATTCATGGCTGCTGCATACTGCGGCATTTCGCTGAAACATATGCCGCCGTAACTACTGCTTAATTACTTAGACAGGTAACAGGATCTGCGGCGGACGCAGATATTCCTCTACTCTCGGCAACTTGACCTGTGTCATGCGACGAGATAATTGAGTTTATTAAACGCAAGTTGTTCTCGTATTCGCAAGTGCTTTAACCCTGTTTCGAGTATAGTGCCCGCGGAATTATTTAAATGGAACGATCAGAACGGATGCGTGCTAACATCGTTTCTAATTATGTCTTAAGTTTCTGAAACATGCCTCGAAAGCGATCGATTTGAATGCAAGGGTAAAAGAACTGGGGCGATCTACGTAGGATAGTAGAATTGACAAGGCGTTTCAATTAATCGAAAACGTTGAGGGTTTGTGTCGAAGATGTGCGGACTACGCGAACAGACAAATCGGAAGAGTGATAAGTGCAATCGTCGGAGCGAATTCGGTGGAGGTCCTGGCATCAACGAGTAGCGACGCGCGCGCATGCATAATTAATTTTCAAACTTTCTTTCCTGCCCGATGGCAGGCTGACGTTGCCATTCGATTTAGCCTTCGTTCGCCGTGCGTGGTCTCCGGTCTGTCGGTTCGTAGCGTCATGCATATTCTAGTTGATGGGTCGTCGCGAGCTGCCTTCCTTTTATCTGTATAGTTAATGCGTTCATGACTAATGTAACCGTCAGTGACGTCCTGCTATCGACCGCAGTCGTCTGACGCTCGGCCCCGGTCTCGCCGAGCGCAAGATCGCTAAATCTCTTTATCGGATAATGCTTAATATTCTCTTGTCCGTAAACGTCATCGACGACGAATTCTTCCGGGACATTTAAACTGTTGTATACGCGCTTTTATTGCGTACCGTTGATTCTTGTTATAAACACGCGAAGCATTTACAGTGAGAGTATCTCCTCCCCATTGATATAACTCCGTACAAAGATAATCAACATGCGGAAGATGCATTCTATCTTTTAACAGAAACGATAACAAGCTCTTTTTTTTCGGGCGATTGTAACGTAAAACGAATATCTTCTCTGCGTTGGAAGAGAGATTTTCACACAACGCGCGAAAATTGGCTATTGAATCAATAACGAAGCAGAATATAATGGGAGTTAGCGAGTGAGTCTGGAGGAAGCGGTTACAAAATAAAAAATAACAAGGATAGTTTGTTCGTTCGTTTACTTTGATATACCGACGCTACATCGGTTTTGGTCCATAAGGTTCTTCTAACCACCGCTTTCGCCCTCTTATTTCTGCAGCAATTTGTCACTGTCTACGCCCCGAGGATCTTTACTTTATACGTTGGATTCTAAGTATAACTCACTACGCACTGATAAGGAACATCATTATATTGTTTTATACCGATTTCTGTGTTTATGTATTTATGGCATGACATTGGATTTTTTTCAATATATATATATATATATATATATATCTTTTAATAAATCTGTATTTAAATCTTATAATTGTCCAATGTTTAATCGTAGCTCTAATGCAAAGTGCTTCGATGACGTGCGGCAATTCGTTTGATGACATAGGTACGCACTAAAGAGAGAGCTAAACGCGTTCGCGTGTAACTGCTGCCAATCATAAGCCCTACCAATCCAAACCGAATCTTAGATCGGATTTGCTACCGAAATCTGGCGAAACGGGATCGGAATCGTTGTGTCATCGACACGGCCTTGCCATTCGTCACTTGCGAGCTCAAAGGCTCGCTCGCAGCACACAGGATGTAACGTTTCCTTTGTAATTCTGAGCATAAATTGGCGCGTGTCAGATGCGAATGAGTCGATTCCGTTGAACCGCGCGCGTTGGTAGGTGGCTAGAGGTACAGGTATAGAAACCTCTATCGGCCGGAGAGAGAGTCCTGACAGCTGGGAGCACAAAGCGACGGGTTCATTCTCGCAGGGCGAGAGGTTGGTTGCCAGGCTGCCGAGGCTTAGCAGCCATGCCGGCTACCGTTTGTTTCGTCCGGTAGTCATGGTGATAACACGGAGAAGGTGGGCGCAACTGATCGAGGGTTCTCCGATATCTCGCATATTTTCTAGCAGCCACCCTCTCGGCGAAAGCGACGCTCCTGGCTCGCTGGACCACCCATCGAGAATATTAACGCCCACGAAGGGATGCGCCGCATGCCACTGTCGGGGTACTTTCGGAAGAAATAAGCCGTGCCGAGATGCAAACGTAGCGAATGCAGCGAACATATCCCCCGACAATGCCATCGGAATGAGAGTAAGTCAGTTGTATAAGGATTTACTGTATTTTCATGTTGACTTCTCTAAGGAAACAGTAATTCTTCTTTTATAAGTGCGCTGACAACGCACGCAAGAACTTTCTTCTTCTCGTGGAAGGATAATGGCATAATGATAACTATGTCTAAACTTATAATAAATAAAATCCTGTAATTCAAATAAATTCTATAATTAATGTGCCTGCCAATGTCATTTTTCAAAATTATTAAAAATATTCTCCAAATGCGATATGACTGTTTATAAAATAAAATGCGATTTATTTGACATTATTGTTGGTAAAGAAGTTGCTATACAATTTCACCAATCTTCTATTATCTGGACTTTCTATATTTCTTTGCGCGGAAGGCAAAAAAATTTTCTTGCATAAGCTTAAATATCCCTGTCCAAGAAAGCTTGACAAACGATGCGATCAAGTTAGTAATGAGCGATCATTATCGTGTAGCGATCCTTAAGAGAGATTTCAATTCCTCTTTTACAGTCGCTTCGAAGATACTTCCGAAGTCTTCCTTCATTAGTATTTGTTTCGGGCCGATTTTAGAAAAATTCTCTCCGAAACGTGCCGCTCGTCGACCGGGAGCGATCGATTACGTTCTATCTACGTGAACTGAAGTCTGGCCGACCCATCTTTTGCTCGAAAAAGTGTCATTATCTACTAATGGCGCGGCAGCAACTAGGTCGATGCGCTTGGTCGGTTAATGACGTGACTTTCGCATTTTGCCGATGGACTATACCGATTTTATCTACGTGCTCCGATTTTACCTGATGTCATCTCGGAGATTCGCGAGCGCCGCGGACCGCCTCCCACCCCCTCCTCGAACGGCAGTTATTTAAGGGTTAAAGTCGTTTTTATTGCCGCGTCGCAATTCTTATCGCGTTACTTCGTTACTTTCAAGGGTCCATTCGCTGCACGACAAAATATCTCCGGGAGCTACGCGAGAGAGACAAGCTCGCGCGAAATATCCTCGTGTAAGAACACCGCCGACCCAAATACGTCGCCGTCAGGACGTCGTCAAAGAGAAACGAGCATTATCGCGGTTACGATAACTAGACTGGAAATTATGTAAACGAAATTAAGTAAGTAATGTAAATCCCATCGCGATAATCTTTTCTCGCGCTGCTCGAGACGCTGCCGAGCTAACAACTCGCCAAAAAGCGCGCAATTTAGTAAATCGGGTGGCATTCTCTGGATTAAGGAAGGGCTTCACCACCTCGTAATCGAGGGCGCACGGTCGACTGACCTGTTCTTTATTTAATCACTGCACACGGCTCTCTTAACGAAGACCGGCGAGCCGATGTTCCGAGTGGAAAACTGGACGTCGAGTAGGGACGATCGAACGAGGTCGTCAGGGCCGAAGACGGCTGCAAAATGCCGGCGAATTCGGGGGAAAGACAACGGAGGACAAGAGTGATAACGAAAGTGATAACGAAAGCGATAGCGCGAGAGTGACAGGGCGTAGTTAGAGCGACAGCCGAAAAGGGCCAGTGAGTTGGTGGCCGTAGAAGGGGTAGAAACACAGTTAGAAAATGGAATTTGAGGGTGAGTCGAGGCGAGGCGTGGCGAGACGCGAAGAGGGGTAAGAGCGAAAGGCACGTAAAGACAAGAGAAAAAGATCAGAGATAGGTACGTAAGTCCCTGGATGGAGTGGATACAGTTGAGTCTGAGGGTTTCTTGGTTGTTGGGTGTTTGGCTGTCGGCCAGGGAATCTCTGGAGCGCGACGGTTACCTTTTTCTCCGTCGGGAGGTCTTCTCGATCTTATATGTATACGTGCACCACGGTGAGCGTACCGTCTTTCCGGAATGTCAACTGTATAAGGGTGTGCGCGCGCGAGTGTGCGCGTGTGCCACCGTATACCCGATATGTGTCGCCGGAGGTGCGGTGTCACACAGAGTCCGCACTTTCGAAAACTCGTCTACTCTAGGTCTCTATACCCCCGCAGGTCTAGACCGGTGCAACCCTTCCGCGTTTTATTACTCATGTCCCATTTGACCTTATAAATTGCATGTTGCTTAACATCGCGGTCATAAGTTAAAGTCGCATCGTTCATGCGATCTACGTCTAATGCAGTTCTTTGATCGACTTTCCCTATCTTTTTTTTTTCTTATATCGCGCATCTCTCGCAGTTGAATTCTCGGAGATTATGATATATCGCGAAATGAAGCTATATCCTCGTACGAGAGAGAACGCGAGAAATATGTTTTGTTTCTCGGGTAAGATCAATGACTCGCGCTCTATCGCTTCGCGTTATGCGAAAAATCAAGGGAATAACTTTTTAATTTCTCCCGCATCGCAGACCAGCCGTCCGTATTGTTTCGCTCTCGGGCCAGAAGATTGAGCTCGGTTCTACTACGTGTTCCGCGCAATCATCTATCATCTGTCCGCGCAAGTCGTAAGTTTTTTCATTCACTCCGCTTTCCGATGCCGCGTGTTGCAACATACATTCTTATATCGCCAAAGCGTATAACTGTATACTGAGAGTCATAAACCATAAACGTCCAGACGTCCTTGCAGTCGCGATCAAACGGCTTCGCGAGAACGCTCGATTCTTTACGAAAGTAAAGTATCACGAATGCCGAAGACAATATTTCCAAAAATTGAGCCCGGGAGATTCAGCCGCGGAGAAGGTGCATATTTCGTGTTTCGCTAAAGACAGTTTGCTGCATGCGAGAATAAGAGAATATTACACCGACAATGTCGATTTTCGCTGGTAAAAGGCCTGATTCGAAACTCGATATCGTAATGTACTGGTCGACTTATCGAATGATCAGAGTCGCGCGCAAACAAAGCGTAAGTCGTGTACGCAGATAAAACAAAATAGTGGTTATGAATCACGAGAAATGTCGTAATGTTCGCTCTACTCTTTATTTCGCGACCATAAAGCGAAGCGTATGTATATGTACACACGCATTTCTCGACACTTAACTGATGTATAATCAAGAGGTGCGAGTGAGGTACGGACGGTGGGTAAGTGTGCGTAAACATAAGGGTTGATTAACGATAATGGCGATGTGGGACAATTTCCGATAGCCTGTCTCTCGATCGGGCGAGGGATACTTCGGCGGAGGGGGAGACGCGGACAAACTGTCGGCACATTGTGCAACGTTACGAACGCCAACCCACGGGGACGCTGGCCGTCGAAGGTAATCCAGGGGGATGCGTGCCCGAGAATTCTGATCAGCTCTTATAGATCCCGCCAATGTGTTATTACTGTTAACACCTCTACTTCGTGTAATGCCGCGTACATCATTGCTCGGACGACAACAGCGCCCACGCGATCGCAGGTCCGCGGACGTTCGATGATACGCCAATAGATGCGGCCGTCATTATTGCTTTCATTCCAGATGTCATACACGTGCCAGCGGACTGTCCGCGTTGTGTTTTCAACAAGGAAATAATACTTGCAAGATATCACGCGATGAACGACAGGAACTGCATACTCTCGAGAATCGCATTCTTGGCGCGGCGTGCGACATCAAAATTTACTCTTCACGGCAATACAAGAATGGAATTGTAAATAATCGTGAACCGTCACGTTTCATGTTCTTTAATACGCTGTTATTTCGTTAAAATTGCGCTTCGACAGTATCGAGTCCGATAAATAATAAATCCGCCGTCGTTGCATCAACTTTTATTGCTTGAAATCGTATGGAACATAATAATCTAGTTCGAGCTTCGAATTCACGAAGAAAGATTTCACGTAGAGCAATATCACATTCGAAAAATTGTCTTCGAGATTATTTTCTCTTTCGATATGTTTTTCATTCATGATGTCGTCTGTCATCATTTACAACGAAGTTCTCCATCACAGCGCCTCGATCTTCGAAGAAGCGAATTTATCGTTTTGCTTTGAGCAATCTCGACTTGTCCTGATCAAACCTCTGCTCTTGCAAACATCTCGCGGGCATACTCGGATCACTAATGAATGTTTGGTGAAGTCATGACATGCGTCATCGATCGCTCTCTGAGATCATAATACACAAAAGAAAGCATCAGCAATATTTATCGCGATGTTTATAAATTTCATTATTTTGCTTTATCAAGTATATTTTTATTAAAACGTTATTTTTATGTATTCATGATGAATAAAGCAAAATCGGGCAAGAAATCTCTTGATTTATATTTAACAGATAACAATTTCTTGCGTATCGTTACATAACGTCGTGACATAATTATTGTATTTCGTTTCGCACATAATTATGAAATAATGCAATATAAGGAATAATCAATAAGGAAATAAATATTGATGTCATGGTCGATACAAGTGCTCAGTTATTCTCCTTATGATCTGTACTATCTTGTATAAACCATCGGTGTTGCCAATATCTAGAGGGTTGATCTCGGCTTGGCGGGTAATGAATGTTTATTAGGACAGGATCCGTTGACGGATCTCCGTAGACTCGAGACGGATCGATATGCGTTGGTCTAGACGTTCGTGCCTCGAAATAATTGGTTGACTCTGATCCTGCATTCTGTGTTCGTGAGAGGTAAACATTTGCGATTGCCTGCGCTTCAAATACGTCCACGTACCAACATGAATCAATAAAGCTGGTCAAAGTCATTTAAGGTATTCTTGATATAATCGGACTGTTTCAAATTCGAATTTTCTAAACATATATGAAAAACAAGAGATTCTTTTATTGTCTTGAGATATAACTTGTCATGAAATTTCAATAGACATTATTTCGCCAAGTTTTCGTTATCACATATTTTCCAGATTTTTCAGTTTTTTTTTTCAGATTAAGAAAGTCATTTGCTAAACATTGGTTAATATAATTCATGTGATTTTTTTTGTAAATGTCGACATACAATTGCATTTGCATAAATGACAAATATATAGACATCGGTATCTATCATTCGCTATAGTGTATCACGTAAAAATAGAAATGGAAGAAGAAGTTTGAGCTTCGCAAATGGTCTCGTCTTCTTCATCAACTTAAATTGCGGGAATTAGCTTCTGGCCGGTGTCCAGATTACTTCTGTATTCTCAGCGTCTTGTCTCATTTGATTGGTGTGATAGGTTAATTTTAAAAATGATGAGCGAGCGATGAGTAATGATGGGATGTTTTAAAATCTCCGCAGAATACGTAATACCGATCTCGGATAAAATTTTTTTACGCTATTAAATTTTTCTTTTAAAGGTAATAATTTACGTAACGCGGCAAATTAACATATTTAATTTCACTTTGAACGGGCAATATCATCGCGCTAATGGCGTAATTATCCGGTAATGCTTTAACCGAGAGGGACGGGTAACGCATCGGCCAGAGTAGGCAAAATTACAACGAAATTGCAGCGAAAGAATTGATACGTAGCGCGTTAAATTCAGTTTCACGGTAGTGTCGGTGTGCATTACGGCCAGCCGAATTTCTCGTATCTGACTAAATTCGAGTGACCAGGGGGATTGTTGCACGCTTTTCGCAGAACGGCTGCCGGAGAATTGTGCATTTGCGTCACGTAACCTGTTTTACGTTAGCGCTTTTGTTCCGCATGAATCTTATTAGCGCCAACCATTTTACAGGAAATTGAGTTAAACAGTTTTCTGCATTAAAGCTTTCGCTTTCCTTTCGGGTCGCTATTGGCCTACAGGAAGTCGTGCAGAAGATCGTGATTGGGGGGAGGAGAAGAGTTAATATATTTCATTAATAAAGCAAAAAAATAAAAGACAACGTTCAAATGCCACATTCGTTAAACGTTTAAAAAGAAAACGTATGTATAAAATATTTTCTGTTATCACCATCATTTGACATAAAATCGGCTTATATATCGGATTAAACACGCGTTGCGTAATTCAATTATTACGTAGCAGAATTCTACTCCAAAAATCAAACAGATATATAATGAAAGATAATGATTATTATTTAAAAAATCACATAACACGGGTAAATTTTATGTATTTTAGAAATTAACTTAAAGTTTAAGAAACTTTCAAATATAATACAATCATTAATAATTGTAGAAATTTTATAAGCTATTACTTTTTATATTTAATTGTAATTTAATGTAAAATACAATAATTATTAATAATCATTAACAATCATTAATAATTGTAGCAATTTTATAAACTGTTACTTTTTATATTTAATGTGTACAAAATTGTATCTAATGCGCGAATTATAGCAGTAAATTATAGAACGTCGAAATACACGCGAATAATTTTGTTCGATTGAATGGATCAATTTAATATCCAATAAATGCAATGTCTGACGAGATACTGGATATAACTACTTTATCTAACAGGGTAGATTAAGTTAGTTTGCATTCTACATGCCCAAAAAACAAGCGATGTAGTTACTGCTTAACGTAGTTATATTACAGTAACATGTTGTCTAAGTATATATAATGCAGAGGATAATTCCTATCATCTTCCTAAACCGCACGCACGTATTGATCGTAACGCGAATATGCGTATATACAGGGTGGTCGGGAAACGTAGGGATTAATAGCGAAGATGTACTTTATAATTAAAGCTTTAATTTTTCTCTAAAAATTTAAATAAGTTTTAATTATAAAGTTATTTAATATCGAAGAGACTTATACAATTATATTCAGATAAATTAAATTTCAAAAAACTAACTGATAAAACTTTATCGTGCAGCGAATTCCAACACGCAAGTAAGCTTTATTTAAAAAAAAAAAACATTTTCAACGCAATGAAGTTTTGAAAACTAAAAAAAATCATATATAACAGCCGTCATTTAACTCTCGTCGATTAATATGCTTTCACAAAATATGCTTCTGTGTTTCAATATTCACGTTTCATCGACTATCCTCTAGCGCGGATTTGCAAAGTTCATATAATAGACGACAAATATATGCAATATGATTTTTGTTTGCCAAGATGAATTCTACCAACGCTGCACAACGTGCGGCACGGAGACAGAAGAGAGATCGAGCTTGAGGGAGGGATGCGAATTGAAAGACTCCACTTTAGCATCCTCGACCCCGTCCCACCAAACACCAGCACTTCTGCTACAGTTATAGTTGCAGTGGTGCGACTATGTGGGACGCGAAGACGAAGTCGGGGAGAAACGGGTTGGCGCGTTTTTATTTACGACCTCGCCCAATGAAATAACGGCTGCGAAGGGGCGTGCAATTGCCTTTTCATCTCGGCGACCCACATAAGCGCTCATTGGCTTTCTCTAAAAACGTTAATTGCTTGGTGTTAATAAAGGGTCGGTACTCCAACGTTTCGTCTATTCCGTAATTCCGTTCTCGTTTGAATTCAGCTAAAAAGAAACAAAAAAAAAACAATGAAATAAAAATTTCACCGTCGCGTCTTTAGGATTCGCGAGTTTTAAATTGTATATAATATGATTTTTCGTGCCAACTGAGACGATCGAACAAATTGTTTATCGCGTGTTTGCGCATTGTTCGTCGGGAAGGTCGTGACGTATTGCGTTATGAAGAGAGAATTCCGAACATGTTCGTCGTTCGCCGAGTTCGCCCGTAAGCACCGCTTTTTGGGCTAAACGTCGGAGTTGCCTTGTCCGAAACTTTTCGACCGTGTTGTGTCGCTTAGACAGGCAGTAGGGGCAGCGAATTATTCGACGCTCACCGACAGACTGCCATGGTTGTTTGCCGAAGTGAATGTAGAACGATCAATGTGAAGCTTCCTGTCCGCTGATGGCTGCACTGTTAGCCATTAATGCTCTCATCGACACTCGGACTGCTCTATTTTTTGTTCCCCCTCATGTGACTTATTTCATATATTTTTATATTATTTTAACAATTTTTCTAAAATTTTTATAGTAAATATCATTACAAAATAATATAATATAAACTGTAAAATAGAATAAACAATTAATACGTTATTCGTATCTCATTTATTATATATAACAATATATAATAAATATATATATAACAAATAAATTAATTAGATTTTATAACATATTTTATTGGATTTATAAATTCAAAATAAAGATTTTAATTATATAAGTTGCAAATATAACATATATATTGAATTCGCGTACAATCCAAGTGTGATAAAGAGTACGGATTTTTTATTCTGTGGCATACTGCTGTTAACAAATTGGATCATGATAGAGCACGAATATATATGTTTATAATGATAGCGGTACTCACTTTATCTTGACAGAATAAATAAGGGCAAATCATACTATCTATAATGTATTTACGCAACTTTTATCGAATATAATTCCATTTTAGATAAGAGATCTATTCTTTCTTTCGCGCAGAATATTTATCCTCTTTTATTCGTTTTATTCCATCCTTGGCATATCATTCTTAATCGTAGATAGATATGCAGTCATATAATATCCCGATGTCATAAAATAATTACTTATAATTATTTACAATAAATGTAAATAATTTTAAATATACTCTTATATTTTACAAAAAAAATTATTTAAAAAAATGTAAGATGCTCGCACATCTACACTATTAAAAGATTCGAGTAGCTTTTCCACAGTTCCCTTTTATATTTTTCCTTTAGATACCACCCTGCTAAGCAATAAGCGGGTCCAATCGATTTTCCTGAATTCAATTAGACGCGACATATTGCAGATGCGGATCGTCGACGCGGGTGGTCCATGCCTCGATTTCGTCTCGAGTCGCCTCGCGGCCGTGAAAACGTTTACACCATGAAAAACGCAGCTGAATTCCGCATCCCTCCACGAGATTGCATTAATTCCAGGCGCGACACGTAACCCTAGCAATAAAGTGGCGTAATTGCCGATGCGCCCGTGCCCCTTTGGATAGCCGAGGAGGAGGAAAACCCCCATCGGCATCGGGCGCGGAAAGTACGTACGACGTATGCGGGGAAAGGGGTCATCGACGTACAAATCCACCCCGACATATCCTACACGCAGGCAGACAGTGGGTCGACTTATGCGAGCCACGTGCACCATTCTAATTTGCTTACGAGCTACGGTCTTAAGGCACAATGCGCCACGGGCTCCGGGAATACGTGCGTCGGTCGGCCGTACGGACAATGCACAATGTGCCCTACACTTTCGCCCCCGCATTGTTTCTC
The DNA here is from genome assembly GCF_000956235.1 of Wasmannia auropunctata. Classification (NCBI taxonomy): domain Eukaryota; kingdom Metazoa; phylum Arthropoda; class Insecta; order Hymenoptera; family Formicidae; genus Wasmannia; species Wasmannia auropunctata. The sequence goes on along the minus strand of NW_012026894.1, from coordinate 1,780,220 downwards.
GAGTTCGCGAGTCCAATGATATCGCCATAGTTTTGTCATCTACGTCCGCACGTTTGCGGTCCATTCTGGTTAGCGGAACTAATGTAAAGCGCATGAGAAAGGATGCGAATAACTTATTTAACAATCCAACTTTGCGAGCGAATGGCAGTAAGTTTTTGTTTTAATCACCCAACTATATGTATATCATAAATTTTGCATCAAATATTTAAGAATCTTTGTCGGTTTTAGGAAATGTTACCGTCGAAAGATAGATCAATAAATTATCGAATGTGTGTTCCTCTTTTTAATTATGTCTAAACTATTAAACGCTAAAATATTAAATCTAATATAATAACACGCTATTTAATATTTTAGCGTGATAATATAATTATCACGCTAAAATATTAAATCTAATATAATAACATAGAATGTATTAATGTTTATATACTAAAAACGGTCTACTAAAAAATGAACAATTAGTGTTTATAGCGCAATCCCTAGGACCAAATCGTTTAAGTCAAAGTGTGGTTTCGAAGTTTTTGCTTTAGAAATAGTACTGAAGTACTAAAGGTTTTATTTCATTCCCTCATTTCGCCCGTAACGTATCTGGTCCAATTTAAATTCCGAGTAAGACTAGCGCGGAAAGCCCGAAGGACCTAATATAATTCTGAATACAAGGGGCACCCGGTACGCCTGGGATCTAACTTGCATACATTTGCCAAATAGGCACGTTAACGTTAAGAATAGCGTCTGCATGCTTTCCCGTAACAAAAAGAACGAATATATTCCTCGTCAAATATATTAGGCAATGTTATAAGCGTTACTATACGTTATAAATTAACTGTGAGCTTATTTATATTATGGAAATGTCTCTTATTTCAGTTTAATTGTTACAAATCTCGCAATAAAAGTACAATTAAAAATTGAACATGTAGAAACCACAATATAATGCAGTAACACGTATGCCTTAGAGCAAAATGAAATTTTGTTTTGACTGATAATTCCCCGGTGTTATCGATCGGATCTGCAATGCAGATTACGATATTCAAGCGTGTCAAGTGAACTTTGCAGGTGTGTGCAGTTTTGGAAAATTACATGTTTAATCCAAGTCATGTTCTCCAATTGAATATATAGAAGAATCCTCTATCAAAATTGTTCAATTTAGATACAATCTTTAACATTATGGAAAGAGTCACGTGTAAGTCATGGTAATTCATATACAATAACATCATTATAAAAATCATAATTATAACGACAAACATGAAAGTTCATAAATTGTGTGTGGAAAGTTGTAATATACTATATGTTGTTAACTATCGAAATTTTTGCTTCTACTTTGCTCAAAGTTAATTTGACGCGGTTGTTGCCGCATTCTACGCAAGCATCCTCTTTATTCCGTACGTACCAACACGATCTATATCTTCTTGCGTGTAGTAGTGATGCATCGTTGCTGTGCTGGGTCGGCTTGCGGTAGCAATTGAATCACACGGGCGACAGTTTATGGCCGTACGATGATCATCACGACCAATACAGCGGTCACTTTACTCTGCTATTACTCACTTCCATCTCAAACAGTCGCGCAGGCCACCCATTCGCCACTTCCGGCACGGTATTGTTCCTACAAGTTTGGCCGTGCGCAGATTCGCGTAGACGTGTGTGCACTGTGCACGCGTGCACACGCGTACGACGGTCCGATCACCTCCGTGGGCGAGAATGTCCCTTGGAAAATGGCGGAATCCACGTGAACGCGCGACAAGGTCGATGTCCGTAAGAGAGAGAACACGACGAGTGTTACGCGATCGTCCAAGCGCGCACTCGACAAGAAAAAGCTCACTCTATGCGCGAATTCGGGCGCGGGCGTTCACCTTTCGCATTTCGCGCCATGATTTAGCACCCTGACTGCTGTACGCGTGGCTACGAGAATCCTGCGCTACGAAGGCTTCAACGCATAAAACTAATTACTCCGCAATTTTCTTGTGTTTCCGTTATCTCTACGATCACCGAGAGATTACATAGATTTTTGTACCAAGAAAGTCTCCAGGTATCTCACAGTGTATAATTCATCGAGTTCTCCGCTTCACGTGACGCGAATCTTGGAAGCGCGAAGAATGATGATTTCTCGGATGATTATGGCACTTGCCGATATCTCGCTGAGACGTTGACCCGATTCAAGGTTATGACAGAGGGACAATTGGTCCAGAAGGTAGCGCCAACGGATGGTCACGACGGAAACGTCGATGATGCGGTGCGATTCTGCCCTCGGAAGAAACGGCGAGTGCGTCTCACCCTTGACCGACGTGTCTCACGCACTGCACCCTCTCCCGCCCACTCGTTTTTCTTCCCCTTTTTTTTCTACCGGCCCAACGAAATCAACAACAATGGGGACACGGAGTAAAACGACAAGCCCGATAACATTGTGGCACAACGCTCCTCCGCAAGCCGATTCTGCGCAGAGTGTCGGTCGCGCATTCGGAGAGGCCGACAGCAGCCACGCTACACGAAGAGGATGTCGGCGATCGTGGCGCCATCCGCGACGGGAGGGGCGTCGGTGGTCGGCGCGGGGGTGGCACGCCGACTGCCACCCCCGCGACATCCCATCCGCCAGCCACCTCTCTGCCCTGTCCCCTCGCTCGCGTTCTCCTCTCGCTCTCGCACCATCGTACTCCCGCCGCTCCCGCAACCCCCATCGACCTACCGTCTTCCCTGCCGTCGTACCCGCGCAACCCCCTGCCGCGCCACCTTGCGCCCTCCGTTCCCTCGCGCTATCCCGCTCGCTCTCGCATCGTGGCAGCCACCACCGGCTGCGGTATCGATTGGCCCAGTTGTCCCTCGTCAGAGCACGGCAGTCGCTCCAACATCCGAACACGGCCCACCACCGCCTTCTTCACCTTCATAGCCATCTTCACCTGCCGCCCCCTTTCCTATCTTCCGCACCACCTTCGCGTTCATCTCTTTTTCGGCGCGCGGTGAGATACAAATTGCAAAAAGGTATTTCACGCTACTGTGATGCGGCAAGTTGGTAATGGGCAGATTTTTACGACTATCACTTCCGCCGTTGATCAGAGTGACACATTTTTTTTTTTATCGTAAAGGAGGAACGATTGTATTCACGAAAAGGGACTTAGTTATGACGTGAACAGTAAAGGGCGATAGATTGGATTAACGGCCCATCGATTGTTTGGATAGCGGAAGGGATGTTTTTATGACGTCGCGAGAACGCGTAGTATTGATTAACTTCGTGTGGATGATCCCCGAAACTGATAAGAAAATAGGATTAAAAAGCTGCTTCTCCGTAATCCTGTTATCATTAGGGAGGAGCGGCAAAAATTTATGTGATCAATCCAATACCCGCGGGTACTGGAATAATGTTATTCTTGCTTGCACGGACAGAAAGAAGGAAAATATATCTATATATAGAACACCACTGGGGTATTTAAGATATTTGCCTAGATAGTTGTAAGACTGAATTAGCAAAAGATTCTTAAATTTTAGAGTCTCGATTCATAATTAAACCGTTTTTCGAATTAGTCAACGATTAAGATACACATAGCTTGGATCAACTTGTACTTTTCAATATCGGGAGGACGATAAGAAAGTAAACGAGGTGCCACCGCGGAAATACGGGCGAACACGGGGCAATGTTCGTCGGCGGTCGTGAGTAGAGCGCGGCGGAAAACAGGGGCGAGTATAAGCGACAAAGGAGCCAGGCATTATTATATGGCGAGGCTCTGAATGCATGACAATGCCAGGCTCTCTCTCCCCCCCCCCTCTCTCTTTCTCTCTCTCACATCGCTTCCCTCGTCACTGCACCCTCTTTGTCTCACGGTCGCGCTCCCGGTTACTCCCGCGGGCGCCGCTCAAGCACCGCCGCGGGACCATCGTTTCACAATGCTACGCTAACAAGGTCAGCAATTAATGAATCGTTGGCAATGCGCCGCCAGAAAAATACGCGCATCCAATGGGACCGGTGTATCATTAAGAAGGTGGTACGCCGGGGTATGCCGTTTCATGGATCGCCGCTTCGGATGTTCCGACATTAGCAATCAGCGGCCTTTGAAAGACTTTGCGAGACTGAATACAGATACGAAAACCGTACACGCAGCTCAAAGTTATTTCGTTTATTTCGGTATATCTCTGAAAGAGAGATTACGCTGTAATTTGTGCGCGGGATAATTAGCGACCGGCGCGAGTGGTACCGAGTTCTAATTAGAGTGTTGATCGCAGAAAAATAATTGGCGCTAATATTATACGCAAGATGTCAGGAATCAACAGACGCGTGATACAAAATTGAAACAACCAGGTATCACTTTTCCGTTTTTATCGCGTAACTTTTGCGTTGGCGCGCGTGAAAGGCAACGCGTTAGAAACCGTGCGCGAATATTCCTTTTACAGCCCGTTCATACATTGCTGTTTATCTGTCTATTTATCCACTATTGCCAGATGTATTTTTCGTGAAACAGTTTCACGCTTTCAAGGCAGTGATTCACGAATGAAACTGTCAACGTTGATTCGTTAAAGCTCCAACTTTATTTCCCGATTATGTGCGGAATACGATATATTTTCTTTGCATGAAGAAGACTTATGAACGGACAGTGGCCTTTGGAGAATTATTTTACAAGAGACATAGTAACGTAGAAAGATTGTAACGCAACTTATCGCTGGATATGCTCAACCTTATTTAAGATATACGTATAATGACGTTTGGACGGCGCGCCTTACTTTTTTCAACTTCACCGCGTCGGGAAATTAAAAGAAACGGTAAACGTTCTCTCCCTGGACGAGATAGAAAGCTAGTAACCAACTATCGAGAAAATCGTAGAATTTTCCCTCAGGAGTGCCGCGTTCAAGAAAAGTATATACCTCGAGGGCTCTTACAACGCACTTTTATAGAACGTAACGGCGAGCATCGGTGGGCGGTAAGGTCGAGTTTTAACCTTCCCAATCTTCAGATTGCTTAGCTGCTTTTAGTCGAAGCACTTTTTAGCCAATCACCGCAGTAGCACTCCTTGTTGCATTCACTGAGTTCCTCCAGTATTTACGGCAGATTGATCGAAAATTCTTTTTTATTTTTTATTTTTACAGCATACTGTGATTTTAAAAATAAGCCGCATACAAATATATATTAATCCACGATTTAACTCATTTCACACAATTTTTTCTTCTATATATATATATTCTAAAAGTTCCGAGTATTACGCAACATGACGTATTTTGAAGGCGTTTTTTGATCGTATACAGGCTGGTTGATTCTTCCGAAACAAATGTTGATTTCGTCGTATAGTCTGGCGCGGATGGGCGATTCTGAAGATGTTTGAATGATGAATCCAATATCATCCTGGGTTGGGTCGCGGCAGAAGCGAAATACACCCCCGGGACAGAAACCGTTTCCCTAAAATAGACCAATGAGCCATCCCTGCTCCACATACATCAGGGACTTTGGGGGCCGCGGCATGTGTGCGCGCAGCGGAGCAATGCATCATACGTTACAGATTGGTTTTACGTAAAAGAACGCCTATATAATGGTGTGGATGTTTGACGCCGAAGAGGGAAATGGTTGGAAAATAACGAAAGTAAAGCGCCAGCTATCCATTGTCGCGCATTGTGTCCCATTCGCGCGATTTTTTATCGCTTCGCAGCTCCGCGCTTTCATGACCTAAAACCAGCCGGCCAGCCTAAAAACGACCAACGCGGAAACTTGAAATCCCGGTTTACATTTTTTGAAAAACGCTTGCTCCCGTGACCCCCTACGCGCGACCCCCGTCGTTTTTGTCGCTAATTTTACGTAATGCAACGCAACGAGGGAAAAATACGGATGATATTAGTATAATAAAAACGCTAGTTAGACATTATTTAGAATGAGGGGACATTAGCGTGGCATTAGCGTAACTTTTAAATATGATGTTAAATAAGTGACACACGGTGAACAGTGAATAGCGTGTCGTCGGTGGCTTCACCGCCATAGCCGCGTTTTCTTCGCGCCATAATGTTTGCAAAGATATGCGCCCTCGGAAAGCGACCCCCGTCGGCGGACGGCGAGAGAAGTACACAGTCACTAATTACAAGGGACACGAAATTACATAACTTTCACGAGGTTGTATATTCTAATTTGGCGGATCGTTAAAGGTCGGTCGGCTTATGCATATTCATCAGACATTTTTTAACGACCGTCCTCCTCCCTCCCCCACCCCCTACCACCTCCCCTCCCTGCGGCCAAATCCAGAAGAAGCTACTTCGTATGTCGCACGCTCTAATGACCGTTTTGTAAATTAATGACGGGTGCGCGGCGTCATTTCACGGTTGATGGCGATATTACGGCCGGAGTATAATACGTCTACGCGGCACCTGCAATTAACGCGCGCGGCATTGTTGCACATCGATGGACGTAAATAAACGCGGTAGTATACATATGTAAACGTTTCTCGTTATGGCCTACTCGTGGAAGCTTGCGCACATGTAATTGCCACGGTACACGTCGTTCGTTATACACGACTCAACGATGGCAAATTGTCTTCTCGGTTTCTTCCTTATGTTTTCCCGCTCGATCGCGCGGTAATGAATTCTCCTCCGCAAAAAGAAAGAATTTATCTTACATTTCCACGGAAATATACCCGTATATTTTATTAATTTTGTTGAGATAGAGAAAAAAATAGACATGTGAATAATTACTATCTCATAAAAATAAATAATTAATGATTAAGTTGCACTAATGCAACATTTTTATATTCTTTTGAAGAAACAAAAGTCTCAATATTCAATGTTAAAGACAATATTTTGTGAGCCGAAGATTAAGTGATTTCAGCATACTTAACTGTGTGAATAGGCATTATTCACTACTATTTTCCTATCTAGCTACTGTTATACATCCTATCGCGCCAGTCAATGTAGCTTTAATCGGACGGAGGATACCGTTTATCGCGTTATCGCGCCGGCGCCGGTCGACCTAAACAGCGTTTCAACCTGCAATTTTCCGTGAATACACCATTGACCGGCGACCGCGTGAAAATACCCGGGTTATAAAATCCACGACAAGCAATTCGCCGGCTGAGGCTTTGCCGACAATCAAATTTTCCGGCGAGGGTCACGCCGAGTTGATAGGGCTGATTAAATCAACAGATCGAAACTTTAAGGCGGGCCGTGGTCATTTAATTTCACCGAACCGGAAAGGTTCTCTTGGTGGACCCGGCAGCGCCCGTAACACCGACAGCGCTGTCGATGAAAAGTTCTTTCCAAAGGCAGACAGAAGCGGAAAGTGGGCGAAGGGGCAAAGAACGAGAGAGCGCATCCACCGAATCACAAATGAGTTACGAGACTCGATTAAGCATCTTCTAGATGCATTATTAAGGAGCGGAAGAGCAAAGCAGGGAGTTAGAGAGAGAGAGAGAGAGAGAGAGAGAGAGAGAGAGAGAGAACAGAAGAGAAGAGCGTAGCTGAGCCAGCTAGGGGCAACTAATGGGTTGTAACTAGTGTGTGCAGCGGATTATATCTTCTCGGTCAAGCTAGTACAAGCCGCTATACGTAGAAACCTCTAGTGGATGGGTGCGAGAAAGATAGAGAATACAACAAGGGATGATGAGAGTGGCGAGCCGTCAGATGGATAGATAGATAGATAGATAGATAGAGAGAGAGAGAGAGAGAGAGAGAGAGAG